>NW_015090810.1:15063641-15373095 GCF_001431845.1 Calidris pugnax
AAAAGTTAAAACAAAGGAGAAGGAGGATAAAAACATCTCTCAAATTATTTCATGTTTATAGTAAAACTCAGACTATTTTGAAATCACCTTTCTGTGATACAGTCAATTAAAAAAATATTTTCAGTAATAAATTAATTTCATTTACAGACTTTATAGTTGATTTAATCTGGTGGAGATAGTGATCTGGGTACCTTTGACATATGTGTGAAATTTAAAAAAAACCCCACAAACACAAACACAAAAATCCCCCCAAAAACCAAAACCACAGCAAAAAATCACACCCTCAAGATTTTGCACAAACTATGGGTGTTTTTCTCTTTATCTAATTGAATTAATTTAATGAATGTTCCACATACTAAGTATTTCACCAAGTTGATAATATACCTCAGCAGCTGTTGTTTCTATAGTGGAATCTGTTTTTTCTGATGTAGAAATGTTCAAGATATTCATATTTCAAGAGGCACAGTAGGGCCTACTACACAAACCAGCTTTAAAAAACTTGTGCAGGTACAGAAATATTTAACTTTAGCTGAAGCACTTGACATTCAATCAAAGCCAAATGGCTCAAGTTAGAGCAAACTGTAAAATTCACTATATTTTAAAATGCATACCAGTGCTGGAGAGGTGTTGAATCTGTTGCCTACTAAGTTAGCCTTTGTCAGCAGAACATTGCAGGGATTTAAATGTGTGTTAACAAATTACCTTCATTCAGAATACCAACTTGACCTGAATCTCCTGAGTTATAAAATTCAACATGATCAAAAAAGAAAGGAGAGTGACAGGCTAGGTTAGACTCTTTTGGATTTGTAATGTTCTCACTTTCAGAAAAACTGGCAAGAGTTTTAAGAAACTGGAGAATGTCTTTTACTGAATGGAATATGAATTAATCCTGAGAATAATATTATATTTAACCTCTATACTATAAAGAACATACATTCACACATCTCTGTATATCTTGTCTTAAGCCAGTGTCAAAGAAGAGAGAAAGTTCAATCCTGGAAGGTAATGAGTACTCTGGCTGTGATCCAGCAAAGCACTCAACTGTGAGTTTAAATTTAAGTACAAGGATCACGCCACTAACTTCAATGGGATTGTGTTTAAAGATAAACTAACCTTAAATGCTTTGCTGGATCACAGCCACAGCGCTCAGTGCTGGTTCAATGCAAATCCTACCTGAGAGGAGCATTTCCCTCTCTCCGTTTCCAGAGGTCACACATTACATAGAAAGTTCCTTTCAGGAAAGAGAGCTCATGTGACAGCCAGACTGAATAGTTCAGAAGGGTGGGATGATTATAAACCTTGGTATACTTGTGTACAGACAAACAAAAGCCAAATAGACAATACTTTTTGACTTTCCCAAGTTCAGATGTTTGTTTATTCATTTAACAAAAAAAGGACAGGAATATAGATAAAGCAGAAGAAACCAAGTAAAAGAAACACAGGCAAAGAGCATTCCCTATTTTCCTTTGCCAAATTTGTCTCTTGATTTTAGCTGTGGATTGTGTTCTTTTGTAATTGAAAAGAACAAGAAGCCTCTGTTTCAAAGTGTAGAAATACCCTCACAGAAGCTGTGTCAACAATACAGTCTATGTAATTAGACATAAGTGATATTCTTATGGGCCTGCTGCTGTTCCAGCTGAAAGCAACAGCAAAGTCACCTGGAGAATAAAAAAAGGTATTTAAAAAAGCAAAAGCAAGGCTGTGCTTTTCAGCATTATAAATTAAGGTCACTAATGTTGTCGTTTGGTACATAAGTTTTGAACTTTCCTTGTCTTCCACCAGTGTAGAGAGGACCTGGTTAGAGCACTGGAACTTGCTGAAGGAAGACAAAGGAGCCGTATTTGTACTTCAAAAAGTGAAAGTAGAGAGAAGAGAAGGAGCAAATCATGTGTACACTTCCACCACTCACCATCTTGCTGATGGTCAGCAAGAAATGTTTTGCACTAATTTTTCTTCTCTTATTTATCATTTTTAGGGCAGGTTGCCAACTCATTGGGCTAATATCAAGCAAGCTTGTCTTCAAACAGAACAGTAGCTGTCACAACAACTATACACAGATGGTGAAAATGGGCTGTGCAACACTGTTTTGCCAGAGTGAAGATATGACTTGAACAAACATACTATAGTTGCTTCATCCTGGACATCTTGACTACCAAAATGAAAATCAGGCCACATTAAGCTTCATGTAAAAAGAAAAAGAGATAATGTCCCCTAAAATAGCACACAAAAACCTAGGACTGCCTCAGCAAAACCTGGTCACCTGTGGCTTTCTCGAAAGCTTGAATCTTATTTAAAAATAATACGTAACACACACAATAGGGCTCCATATTTCAAGGGAAATAATTAAAGACAGCATCGCACTTTGTAGCTAACAGCTCTCATTGAAGCAATGGGCAGCTCTGGCAGAAGCCTGCCACAGTGCACCCTGCAGTACGATCAAATCAAATTGATAAAGAATTCTATCAGAGGTTAGTGAACATGAGACACTTCTGAAGTACAAAGTGCCCAAGCATCTCAGCATGTGTACTTCCCCTCCCTCCCCCCCAGGTTTATCTTATTCCCACAATTCAACTTCTCACCTTTTCATCACATCCATCAATCTCTTCCTTGTTGAGAAACAATTGTAGCCTAGGAATCTCTTGAACTCATTTATACTCTCTTCTTTATTCTCATTTCCTTGAACCTTGTTCTATGGCTTTATTATCTTTTATATGAGCCATGCTCCAATTTTCTATTTACTCCTAGATACTTAATGCTATAAAATGTTCTTCAGATTCTTAAGTATCAGTTCCTTTCATAAACTGGAAAGCTCGATTTTGATTCACTTCTTGAAATTTGAAGAATGGTTTGTAGTCACGCAGGTATATTTTATGTTTTCATCAAATATTCATAACAATATTTTAAAGTAGGACCATGTTTTCTCAACTATATTCCCATAGATCTACCTTTCTAATTGTATAATAAAGTCAGTTAAAACTAAAAACTGAACTGCCTGATATCAGATTCCCATTGTACATAGGTTTTATCCTTCAACTTATGAAGCAAATAGAAAAAAGTTAGCTGTTGTATGCAATATAGGAACTCGTGATCTAGTCTTTTGAAATGCATTTGCAGAATAACCCATGCTGTAAATATTCTAGCAATTTAAAACAAAACAAGACAAAACAAAACAAAACACCTTAATTTTTTTGACTGAAAATTCCACATGCCTTCAGTACGTGGAAAGATCTTAATCTGTAGTTCACTGATCCTCTCTAACTCAGATCAAGAGATACTTACACTTTTCCAGTGTATCCAGTATCTCTTCCATAACATGTGTGAAATGAACACAGTGACTGTAACATCATTTCCTGGGAGGCAGGTTTCCATCAGGAAATCCATCATCAGAACTAGCATTGTTTGGGAACTTCATCAAAGAGACTGAGAATTAAATGGATTCAGAAAGACAATTTTTGTTTGGGGTTAGACTTAGATCTGGATTAAGGTGTTTTGGTGAAAGTCTCTACTGAATTTTGGCTATTGCAATGCCCTGCTGAGGACCACAGCAGCTGGTACAGTTTAGGGCAATCTCAAGAGTAGTCCTTTATCCAAGATCTTGATTTATTTTCAAGTGGTGTTAACTAAAGCTTTCAACACTTAAGTGAATACCTTTTGAAAGGCACTGCATAGAGCAATTGCAGTAGCGGCACACAACAACCAGCTTCTTGATTTAGAACCCAAAACATCACATGGGCCAGCTAGCTCAACCTGAAGGTGCTTATTAAATCTAGTAAGAAGTCTCCAGCTGTGAATATGCATGAAGTTAAGCTCAAAATGAAAGTTAAAGTCCAAGTTCATTCTTCAGTAGAAAAATACGCATTCAGTTTTTTTTTTCTGTTTATCTTTTAGAGTCACAAGGGAAATAAACAAAATAAATCTCACACATAGAAAGAGATTTATCTCTGCCTTAGTTAGGCAGAGAAAAGCAGAAAATTTCATCTTTTTTATTGGTATATGAATATGTTTGCAACAGGCTTCTCTCTGTGTCAGTCTTGTGTCAGTCTCTGTTACTGCAGTATGGTTCCTCTAACACAGTAGCACAACAAAAATAAATATCAGTTCTTAAGAAAATTAGCAAGTATCATTCATTTTGGGAGGCAGTGGTTTGGAATTAGTGACTAAACATAAGCACAATTTTGGACTTCTCTATGTTGGTAGATAAGTGTTTTAAAAATTGAGAAAGGGGATCTTACATACTAAATCAGAAGTGTTATCTTTGTGGTCATTTAGCCAAAATTACCCTATATTATAAACTGAAAGTGAGATAAAATACAGTCATTGGCTATGACATAAAAAAATAGTTATTTTCTTCTCTGAATGCAGCTTATAAGACAGCACATACAATCTAACTGCTCTTTGCTACTGCAAGGACTTGGCATATCTGCCTCTTCTTCCTCCCCTAATCTTCCTTCTCTCCTCTTCAACTCCTCCCTTCCCACTTCATACCTGCTCTTGTCTCTGTGCAGCAATCCCATTTCTCTTGTGACTGCTCTGACGCATCAGCTCTTGAAGGCAAATGCACAGCTGAGTCTGGGAAAGAAAGTGGCCAATAAACCCATTCAACTTGTCATAACACCACAAGATTACTTGCATCTCTTTTATATTTTCTTTTCTTCTGCCAGATTTAGTTTATTGAATTGATTTACTGCACAGAGAGTGCTTGAGATGACTCAAGATCGGGAAGGGTTGTACAGGGAGAATTGTGGAAGCAGCAGAGGTAGGGCAGTAGGATATTGCTATCTCCTTTTCAGAGGCAGCAAGCTATTAAGTCATCTCAGTTTCATGTAGAACTGCAACACTAGGATATGTACATCTGGAAAGTAAAATGGAGAAATTTGATGTGACAGTACCATGTACAGACATAACTTCAGGTCTAACTTTATACATCTAAGTCCCTGAAAATGGAACTTTGCCTCTAAATATGTCTTCTAAATCCAATACCCAAAGTTAAATAGGGTTAATACATGAATATTCATTTTCACACAGCCCTGAGGACCTGATGTAAAAACAGGGGTCTTGAAGTTTCTCACAGGCCTCATGTTTTATAGTCTATGAAGAAGCTGAAAGGATTATTTCTGACCTTGCAGAACAGACAACAGCAAAGGTAGGAATCTCTTACAGACAATGCTATGCCAGCAACAAATTTGCTTTTGCTGAGAGATGAACTCATTTCTTGCAAACAAATGGTAATGCAGCCAGCTGCTTATCTGTGATAGTATAGGATTTTAAGGGAACTTTACTGACACAAAAGTGGAATAATGTAGTACAAATCAGTCCTGTACTGAAAATGATGATCAATTTATACTAATGCACTTTCTGATATTATTCTCTACCCTCTTGTAATGGAAAAATTATTAGCTTTTCTGACCACTTCTTTGCATTGAGATGCCGAATTCAACATGCAGCCCGTGTTGATACATAGATCTTTTTTCCTGATTAGGTTAAAACTATTTCTAAATCTATTACTTTATATGGAATTGTTCTCTTCCTGGGATGTGTATCACATTGCTCTAAACTACAATGAATATAATCTCCTGGCATGTCTCTTCATTTTCATTTTCATTAACATGCATATATGTCAAGGTTGTAACACTTTCTTAGACTTCAACTCACCCTCCTCAAAATCCTGACTCTTTTTCTTCTCTGCTTTAGATGCGAAATTCCTCAAAAAAACTTCTTTGTTCTTTCCCTTGTAGCCAAAGGGAGGTCCTCTCCATTCCCTTCAGCTTTGTTGGTGCAATTGCTGGGTAGAGCTATTTGAGTTGCCTCCCAGCAAGGCCCTTTGAATTTTGTTTTGTGCACACTTGGGTTTCCCTTATTATAGGTTTCCCACTGTGCATTATGTGTCAGAGCACAGTCTTTACACTCTTACCCCTTCCTTTGTCATAAATGTTACATCTTGCAATTTTATCTACAATGACAAGTAATTTTGGTACATATTTTGATCCTGCATAATCTGAGGGTATGGTTGCATTAGCTCCAATTTGGAAGTAGGCTGTCATTCAGATTACCTCTTAAAAAGTAAACAGCTGTATTTCTTTGTAGGTAAAAGCTCAGATATTTATGGTTTGAGAGTACACAGGAGTTGATCTCTAGCTTGATCTAAAGCCTACTGAATCAATGAAAAGACTTTCACTGGCAGCAGCTAGCTTTGTTTCAGGTTTCTTGTGCAGTATCTGTCCTCCACTAATGACAGATGCCTTGTCCTGTGACTCTCTCAGCAAAGAAAAGGAAAGAACACCTTTCTTAATAGGTAATATAGGATGCACCTCTGCTAATTCAGAGTTTAAAAACAGCACTTCAACAGAAGATGTAGATACATTTATAAAGGCAAAAGTAACATTGCAAAGCTCTACAATTAAATTTTCACTGTTTACAGTTTCCAATTCACACCAAAAGAAATAAAAATAAATATTTAGCAAAATAAATGGAATCTGCATTTAGAGTATTTTAATAAATGTTTAAAAGAAAATCAGCATAGATCACTTGGCTCTGGCTAACACTTTTTTATCTTCCGTCTGTCTTTGATGGATGTTGCTCATGCTCTTTAGTTTACAGTAACAAGCAGGTTTTTAATTTTTCTATCTTCCTTCTCTCCAGTGCCATGCTGTGATGGATGATGTGACAAAAAGATTCATCAGTAAATTCTAAATCCTGGATACAAAATAAATTGGTAATACAAGAAGTAGATTTGCATTCCCCTTTGACAATTCTACAACTGCATTTGCTGCTACCTCATTTTTCCCTTTTACTTGTTCAATCTTAATAATAATACTAACTCAGCATAGGGACATCTTGCATTTTTTAAAGTACATGAGTGTAGAGTATTGTCTTAATACACTTGGTGTCATCATTTGAGCTGCGGTGTTTGGATTTTGTATTGAAGCAGCAGCAGCAGCCAAATGATAGGCAACAATTTCAGAATCAGGAATCAAACAAACTACATTCCACTCTAAAAACAGCATTTCTCAAACATTGTGATACAGAATTGCCAGGTATCAAGTTGTTCCTGAAGCCTAACCATTCGTAACATATGGATCATGTCCATCCAATCATTTCTCTTTGACTCAGCATTTGCCTCAACAATTAGTTTCCTCAAATTCTGAGATGCCTGGGTTCCTAAGATGTCAGCTGCAATTAAATGATTGTTTGGAATCCTTCTGGGGATTCTGGGGTTCTATATCCTTCACATAGGAAAAAGCCAAGGGTCCCTCATTGCCAAAATGAACAGCAAAAGAAGTGATAGGAGAGCTGAGTACAATTTTGATCTTCCATGGTAAATGTATTGTCTCTTGAATACAATTTTGACTTTCGAAAGGAATTTCATAGTTAACTATTCTTGCATGAGACCTCTGTTAGGCAAAAACACAGACACACAAAGAAGACTCTGATGCTTTCCTGAAGGCAGAAATAACTATTCAGGAACTTAAAAAATGATACTTACGGAAGTCAGGCAGGACTTCAATAAATTTATGCAACTAAAAAAACTAACTAGATAAAAATCAATACTGAGAAGAAGAAAGATGGACGAATTTAAAATGTTCCTTCTTACTTACATCATATTTTCAGTAATGATATCTCAGCATTGCCGTTATTCACTCTTGCTGAAAAGCTGCATTAAGATCAATCTCAGTAACGGCTCAAACTGTCTCCAAATAAAGGCTTATTTTTATGGTGTGCAGTCCCTTTTACAGCTCTTTTCAAAGGTAAGACTGACCAGGTTAAGGTATCTTTATTGTGCAATAAATTTTGAGTCACTGGATTAGACTTTTTGGTCACTTAGTATCACAGATTTTCTCCCATAATTCTTACATCTATCCTAAGGCTTTACATTTTTACTTAGTATTGTAGTATGTGAGCATACGTAACATATGGTGGAGTTATATTTCTTTTAGAAATGTTCTTGGTCTTTATTTAAAGGTTTGCAAAGATAGAGTTGAATAGCATATTGACCATAGGATTTCGGGCTTTAATTGTTGTCAGTGTATACTAGTGATTTCTACCGTAAGTTTCTTCTCCTGGCAAGTGGATTTTGTGATAAGCAGGAAAATATTGAAAATCCCTTAAACTAAACAAATCTAGTTGCATACTTTGTTGTTTGAATGGCCAGGAATGAGATGTGCCAGGAGAGCATACTTTGAAACACTGAATTCCATGCAACCCAAACATCTAAGAGAGGAAGCACCCAGAGGAAAATTTCAGCTCACTCCCCAATCCCCAGACAAACCAAACAAAACCAATATACCAGCACAGTTTATGAGGTCAGATACAGGCTCTGAAGTTCCATTCATTTTCTTTTTACCTGTTGCATCATTGAACATTTCACCCAACATGGAAGCTCCTGTTGGCAAAGAGAAGCTGAACAAAACTTTCTTGGGCCAGAAGCAAAGATGCTCATGTCTGTGTTCTCATCAGGCAATGGTGATGTCCATGGGAATCAATATGCTCTCAAGGGGATTTTTTTGATATCTGTCTCAGTGGGAATATAACTTTTGTGCAGTTAGAACTGGAGAAGTGAAAATTTGTGGGACACAATGACAAAAACACATTACTTGCGAAATAAGACAAAATCTACAAATGCACAGAGAAAGCTTTGTAAAGGAAAGGGAAATAATTTTATGAATTTGGGAAATATGATCTTGAGGTAGAGAGGAGTTACAATGCTACTCTGGCTTAATTATAGGACTAGGCATGAAAAGAGAAAGGGTACAAGTACGGAAGATATTTGATTTTACAGAAATGCAGAGGATGCATAAGAATATTCTCCCAGAAGTACCCCAAAACACTTCAGAGCAATGAGACCACTAAGGCAGGAAAAGGTATTTTGTTGTTTATTGGTTTTGTCTGATACTTCTCATGTTGTCTGACAGCAATTGCTATCAAGTATGAACTTTGAAGTATGAGCAAAGTGCCTGTATGTGTAATACTCATACCTGCCACAAATTCTCAAAATCATTAAATGTAAATCTAAAAGAATTTCATCTTCAGGCAGTACTGCTGGAGAGGCCTGGAGAAGGCAAACCTTATTATTTCTAAGACCTAGTACATCCAGGCACTTTGGTGCCAAAGGATTATCACAGTCACAGGCAGAAGCTCAGACCTTATGTACCTCAGGCAGGAACAGAGACTATCCGTATATAGCACCAGAAAACTCATGACTTATGGAATTCAAAGACTCTAAAAGCTCTCACAGCAGTCCTTCAGTGTTCAAGCAAGGCGGTTCAATTAAATATATAACATATTTTGTTTTCCTTCCTGTGCCAAGTTTATGACATTCACAGCGGAGAATTTAGGCTAATTTGAACAAAACTTTCAGATAAAATGCATTCAAATCAAATTTATGTTCTACTTGTAAATATAATTAAAACATATGCATTTTTTTATTTTTTCACCATATGTATCATATGGGTGTAAAAAAGAACACTTACATGTACGTCTCATTTTGCTTGTTATCATTTTCTAATCTTTTTCCCTCTGAGATATACCACAGGCATGTTTCTACAATTTTAAGAAGCGTTTCTCAGTCCATAAAGCAAATTAGCACAGTTTTCACCTTCCACTCTATAAGTTCATCACTGATCCCTTCTGATAGTGTTCAAAATGAATAAGGAAACTGGGGCATTAAATCTGAAAACACATTTAGATGTTCCATTTTCAGTGTAAAATAACCATCATTCCAAGTAACATTTGAAAAAACCTCAACCTTTTTGTTTCACACTAATTCCAAAAGCATAGCATGAACTCTTGGTATAAATAGCAGTGGTTACTGAAAATGCTGTGCAGTGTGTTACAAATGTGTTTGAATTACTGTACCGGTGCTGTGTAAAAGGTGATATGAATATGCAAAAACTATGCTGGGTAATTCAAAACAGAGGAAAACTTGTGGGTTGCAAAACAATCACCAGTCCACTCATCCATTTCTGCCCTTTGAAGTTAAGATCTCATTGAGATGAAGATAAATACTAGAAACAGAGATGAGAGAAGAATAAGCATCATGCTAAGAGGAAATCATACAAAGGAAAACTAATGTGCTGTGGAAGTTTACTTTTTCCTTACTCTAACTGAAAGATAAGGAATAAAGGGAGACTACACAAAATTCAACTAAGCCATACAGGTTACTTGTAAAAAACTAGGGAGACAAAACATACCCTCTTACTAAGACTAAATTCAAATCTGTGTTAGGAATGCATTTAAGATATCTAGTCATGGTTTCAGTCTTTCTTTGTCACCAAACCAGGTAGGTAGGAAACAATTTAGCTGTGACACACTGGGACACAGTTCATTGCTAACTGTTCCTTGCTTTTATAGATTTAGGCAAAGAAATTGCATTGGGAAGAAAATAATATCTATGAAATATTATTATAAAAATGATGCCCTTAGCTGCTAAACACAACTATTTTTGGAGGCTGAAGTTGTTCCTTAAAGGGAAGGTCATATTTCAGGTTTTTCCGGGTTCATCAGAACAGGGAGATTTAAAATAAAACCAAAGTAAAACCACCAAAAGCAAGCAAAAAAACCAACCCCCCCAAAACACAAAGCTTTGAAAAAAATCTTTATTAGTTTTCCCTTGTATCTGATAGCCAATCTTGAAAAATTTTACAATGCTCTCTTTTTAAGCATTTGAAATTTTCACTTTACAATTTGCTGTGTAAAACAGACTGCTTCTTCACTTCTGACAAAATTCAAACAGGTAAATGAATTTGTGAAGGACCATGATGGAACATGATTTGTCTTTTCCTTTAGAGGTCTGAACCCACTACACATACCATGTGGCTGGCTGAATCCCAAAGATATCCAGGAGAAGTTTCGCTCAGTCATGACTCCAGCTGGGCAGTGCACAGCTCTTGGAGACTTAGGGATCGGTGAAAGAAGGGCTGTGCGACACACTAAGTTTCTATCACGTATCACATTTTACTACCAAGTGCCTGAGTCCTTGGCTAGTGCTTTAACAGCTGGGAAATCCCACTTTTGATGTTACTTTTCTTGGAGTGAGGAAAGTAAATATCTTTCAGTAACCCCCTCAGTCAGGTCTGAGAAATGCTCACCACCACATGGTTTGTGCGTTGTCAGGTGACAACTGGCATTTTAGGGGGGTTCTTCATGGCACCCATGACCTTTGATACATTCACCTGAAATCCAAAGGCAAAAACTTATTTGAAAGTAATATGTCCTTGAACACAGAAAAATAATGTCCATTTTGAAGAAGTTACCATATTTTTATGCCATTTGGTAAATGTATGGTGTGTTGATTATGTCAAGTCTCAGAATTCCAAGTTTTCATACTAAGGTTTTAGCTGAGTACCTAAAGACACGGGAAATCTGACAGTTGCAGGCAAGAGTGAGCTTCATGTAAATATCGAATTTAGTCAAGAAGGTTTGTGTTCTGGATGTCAATGAAGGGCACAAGGGGGAAAGGACAGAGTGGAACAGGGAGTTTGCGTGAATGACTTCAAGCCTCTGGGTGAGCTCAGGGCAGACCCTGTGCCTATGAAATCATTTTCTATTGTTAGCCTGCACAAAATGTTTGGCTGTAAGCCCACAGCAAAACTAGGCTGTTTTTGTGCCAGACTACTGCTATGAGGACAATGTATGACTGCTACTCTGCACATACAGAACAAAGAATTACAGATTTTTTTCCTTCTCTGTGAAAGTCAGCTTAATAACCATTATTGTAATTTTCTACAACAAATCAGTAGAAAAGCCTTGTGTTCAGGAAGATGTGTTTCTCGTGCAATAGAAAAGAGAAACCTTGACTGTCTGTGTCCTGAGGGTGAGATGAGTTATTTCTACCCTTGGAAAAGTGACCTGCCCCTGGACATCTGAGCTAAGATTTTCTGCCTTGGCTTTCTACAAGCATTTACCTTTGCCTTTAGAATAATCCTAGCTATCCACCTTAGTGAATAAGACAAATGTTTCTACACGTGAAGGCACATAGCTTTGGTTTTCCCTGAGAGAACTAATGTACTCTGAGTATACAATGGCGGGGGGGGGGGGGGGGGGCATAAGGAAGACGTTTTTAGAAATATATCGAGGAATAAACAATAATTACACATCTGAAAATGTCTTATCGTCCCATGTCTCAATAAGCTCTGCAGTGGACTGTTCTAATAAGAATAAGTAAGAGATTAATGTAAAAGATCATCCAAAATCATTTTATTTTAATAAATGAAATGTGTTCCTTTCAGTTCCTGCATTTTAGCATTAGCATCTGAGTGTAATTCATCTATTGAACTGTATTTCTGCCTTACTGGTTATAATAACTATTCAGCTGGGTAATCTTAGCTTTGGTTATTGATGGACAGGCCATTTTGGTTTAGGTCCAGGTTACATTTACTTCTCACTGTAGTTAGATCTGAAGATGCAAGGCTATAAAAATCGAGAGTAGAAAGTACTTTTCACAGGTCATTTGATTCAGCTTTGGAGAACAGAGTGTTGTGATATCACTTACGTCAGGATCTCTTCCTTTGCTCTAACCAGACCAGTTTAATAATAATTACAGAACATTTAAAATACATCTGTTTAAAGTGGAATAGCTGGGAGGAAGGCTAGATGAAAGAACTAATAAAGTGCTGCATTAGTTGACATGAATTTTGAACAGTAAAGTGTGTTATCAGCCTTGAATATGATTCACATTCTGTCATCCTGTTCAGGAAGTGGTAGGTTTCTTTGCAGTAAAAGTAAAATGAATTTCATTTTGAATGTGAAATAAATATGCAAAACAAGTATCCTAAAACATCATTTCTCTAAGGAAGTTGTCACTGTCAAAAGTTATAAAATGGTTTATCAACAAGGAGGCCCTAGATAGTTTTACTCCTCTCCTCAGGGCTCACTGGTATTAATTATTTGCAGGAATCTGTATATTCCAATGGAACAATAGAGATGAAGAATATTGACTCTGAAATAAATAGTTCCATTAAGTATATGCCTCTAGGTGAAAATATGCTCTGTGAAATGTAAGTCTCTTAAAGCCCTATATATGCTTGTGCTGACACTGATCCTAAACTGAGGTTACATGATTATCAAAGTCGTCCAAAGAAGTAAGATACATATTAATAAATGAATATAGCATATCCACTACATTAAGATGTTTTTTCTTAGATTGAGCTGAATATTAGAGGACACAGAATTTACTTTTAGATGTCATTTGAAATTAGGACTTTTGGTTATTATAAACAAGTTATGGTACAACTTGTACTAAATAAAATGTAAACTCCTCAACTGAGTAACTGTTTTACCTAGCTGAAGTCATAGTGTCCTTTTAAAATCCATTAATCCTTCAATGCTTGCCAAATTCTGAATAAACAGTATTCACAGACTTCTGTTCATAACTGAGGTGTTTCATCATACTAATCCCATGTGTTAGCAAGGGCCAAACGCAGCCATATTTTGGCTTGTAAATTGCTCTTGGTAGCATGACCCTTTGCGTCAGATGAATGGATAAACAGATCATATCTGGATGAATTCAGGTTTGATCTCTGTTTTTGCAAGTGTATGCTCAGCCTGACTTATTCTGGTAAACAAATATTGGATTATATTTAATGGTGGAAGTCTTGCTATATCTTTACTGCTATAATTTTTGTGAGCAAAGGAGTGATGCAATCTCTGTTAGCTACATCTTATGCTCTGGCAGTTTTCTGCATTAGCACCTAAAATAGTGGCATAAAGTGAGTGGATTTACAGTAAAAATCCACCAGAACAGGCTTGCATTCATCTTTCTAGAGATTGTACCCAGCTCCACAAAAAATAAACGAATGAAAAAACTTGTTACAGTGATTCAACTTTCAGGTTGAATTCAACAAGCAATGAGCTCTCCATAAATAGGTTTTTAACTTAAATGGGTGTTTGAAGTCTTCTGGATAACCAGAAATAAAATATGGAGTGCGGGGTTTTTTGTTTTGTTTTGTTTTTTTCCTAACAGTCTACATGATGAGGAAGCATTTACCAGTCTCCCAACAGCTTTTTAAAATGCTGTTGATGTGTTTGATGACTGATATCCTTCAGTATCAAGGGTTGTGTTGAGCAAACAGCATCATGTCTACTTGCAGATGATGTAATGAAAAAACACTGGCAGATAAGAACTAATACACAGCAGGGTGAAAACTTTGCACCATGCCCCTGTGAACTAAGTCATTAATATATGTTATTTTTATGAGATCACACTTCTGGAAAATTAAAAATTACAGTTGAGGATATAAAAGAAAACTCAAAAAATAAAGTTGCTATTATCAGTAGAGTTTGGACAGTCATTCCATGATAAGTGATGGATTAATTTTACATTATCACTGGAACTCAACTTTTAGGTCCTTCACTCCTACTAAATATATACTAAGTCAGTTCTTCCATATCAAAACGTGAACAAATGGCTCATGCCATTTGTACCTGTGGTATTCTTAAAGATCTGTTTTCAAGAGCTTATTTTTTATATTTTAAATCTATTCAGGAGCCTTCTATGAGTGTACAGCAGTCAGTCAAACAATGGATTTTAAGTCCACGTAACTCAGCACTACAAGTGAAAGGCATCATCTGCTGGCCATCAGCCCAGTAGCAAGGTGTCAGAGACTTGTCAGAATAGGTTTGCAGGCTGAAGGTGAGATTTATGCCTCAAGGGGATGTTTTTTACAAATGTTGAGTTAACAGAGGGCAGCACAATGTCTCTGATATCAGAAAGATGGTATTTCCTGTTAATGGAGCAGGGGCCTTGTTATTGCACATACAATTCTGCTCCACCTCATCAGGACATTTTTTTCTGTTTTTGTAAAGAAAGCTTACACAATCAGAATGAAAATTGAAGTCTTACAGAGGAAAGAGTTTAACAATAAAAGCTGTAAAAGTCCCCTGAAAGTGAGATTCAGTCCAATTTTACACAATAAATTGTTTTACCATTGAACAGAGTCCCTCTAACAGGTATAGATTGCATGTGTAAGACCTGGTTTTGCCTGTAGCTAATGTACCTAGAAGATGTATTAACTGTGCAGCTCTCCCATTTGCAGGCAGTAGAAATAATTTCGTTAAGTATAGGAGGGAATTGAGAAGAATATGAACACTAAAGTTTAAGAATGGCCTAATATTAAAAAATGCTTAATATCAGTAACTGACTTAATCTTCCAAATTATCTATAAGTAAAATATTTGTTGATCTTTACTGGAATAAAGAATAAAAGACAATTATATTATCCACAGATACTAAAATGCCAGACTGGGGAACGGAAGGCATGCTATGTATTCTGCAGCATGCCTCCTTGGAACTGTTAGTGCTTCATGCTGTAACAGGCTAAAAACAAAGTGCAAACTCATCAATGTAATTATTTCTTCTCTTCCTTTTGTGGAGGCTGTGCTGAAGGATGGACAGCTTTAACTTAATCACTGATTACGTTTGTTACCATATGAGTCTGTAAAACAAGTGTAGCAAATCTATTGCCACGCTGAGTCGTCGGGAGCCCCAGTTCCTGTTCTCAAATTTGTAGCTCTGCTGCACGAAAACCAGAAAACCCACTTTCCCCTGCTGGTGGTTTGAATTGCTCTAATTTGTTCTGGTAATGGCACCAGATGTCACAGTATAAAAGGAAGCTCGACCCGGCAAAAAAGATTGCCAATCTGACCTTCTATTGAATTCTAGAGCTCTTGCCCTTTTTTGTCTTCTGAACAAACCCAGCACTCACAAACATGCTGAATGGAGTGGAAAAAGCAGCTTGACTCTTCTGAAAGAAGTTACAAGCAGAGCTGAGATGGCCGCTTGCCACTTTCCCTGTCAGGGTGACATCTGCCACCATTTGCTGAACTGCTTTTTGAGGGGGGGGTAAAATGAGCCTTCACTCCAGCAGGGCTGGCCCTCTCCCCCAATCCCTGCACCTTTGTCACTGTTTCTTTTTATCCAGAAAGGCTTTTTTTTTTTTTCCTTCTGTCTTTTAGGAGAGATGAAAGCTATATCTTATGGGGCTTGTACTTCTTCAGCAAGATTCTGACACCATTTCTTTTATCATACAATGAGCATTTAGTTTATTATATATACCACTCCATTTATCTTGGTAAAATGGTTTTACATCTGTAAAAAAGCCCAGCAGAGTAAATCAAAGGGAATACAGCTAGCTGCCTGCTTGCATTGATAACAATCCACTTTCATGATAAAGGCATTCAACTTCCACATGATTCATGTGTCTTAGCCTATAAACCATATTTTTGGTGAACTGATCTTTGCAATGTTCAAGATAATCTGTGTGAAATTCTGTTTTCCTGTTTGCAGGAAGAAGTAAGAGAGCTTGGCAGTATTGATTATGGATAGAAATAAGTATGCATACGTGTACATACCTGGGTGTGTATTTGTGTGTGCCTGTACATTTCCAAGGTCTTGGCACTTACTTTTTTTCCATAACGCATTTATATAAGCCCAACAATGCACATCCACAGAACTGAACACAGAAAAGGATATATTTGTAGCTCTCACAAGCAGAGAAAGGGTCATTAAAAGAAAAATAAGATAAAAGATTCAAAACCTTTGTCTACTTGGTGAGGGTGTAAGTACCCTTGGCAACCCAGCAAGAGCATAGATTTTGATCTGTCCTTCTGACTGGTTCAAATGTAACTATTCTTCCATCTTCCAGGGCAGAGACATGCTACTTGGCAGAGGGCATAATCTCCTAGTGCTACATGAGGCTGCCTGGATCCAGTGAGTGCAGAAATAGAAGGAATAACCACTAGAGAGATGATAAAGGGACAGTGAAAGATATAATGTGCAAATCGCTCATAAGAACATTTTAGAATCAGTCTATAAGCCTTGCTCATGCTAATTCTTATTTGCTCTATTACAGAAACCCAACAAGCACGTACAGTGCTTTATGAATATATTCAGCAAGAAGAATTACACAGATAGGTATTTTGTTCCATATAAAGTGTTCAAGTAGGAAGCTTTTCTTTATGCGGAAATAAAATATTCTTTTTGTGTGTCATGTTCAAGAGAGAGAAAAGCAAGATAGACATAGGAGACTAAAGTTAAAGCATGCTGATAATATAAAGGATTTTAGAATCTTAACATTAGCACCTGTCTTAGACATTAAATACAGTTTAACAATGACTGTTGAGTTTTTCTGAACTGTCCCGTGAGATTTTCTGTAGGTAAACATCAGAGGTGAAAATTCTCTGCTAGATAAGAAATGTGGAGTTTATTTTATATATTTATATTTTTATATTTTAGACCTTTATATCTTTATATCTTTCTTCATCTGTTTAATCCTTATTTCTGTATCATTGCACCTTTTTTAACAAATATTATCATCACTGCATACTTCATTAAGCTAGATTACTCATTTTGGGGTTGCTTTCAATTTACACAGAAGCAGCAACTAAATATTCACATCTTGAGTTGCTCTTTGGTTGCTGTTCTGGTTTTAAAATGGAGTACAGATAAAAATATGTCAATTATGGGGTTTCTGCTTTGGATCAAAACCACAACTGATAGATTAGACAATGAAGAAACTTGGGACATTGCTAGTTATTCACTTATCTCTCTGACAATACTGGAGTTCAAAAAAACCCACAGTCTACTGAAACCAAGAATAAACCCTTTCTTCTGATGTGATCTTTAGTCAATTAGCAAAGCAAGTTTCCTTTTCTTTGCAGAGCATTGCTGTGCATTGCTAAGCTATTTCTTTGTTTGACTTCTCTGTTAGAGACATGTAAGTGCTGAATTCAATTATTCTTTCATTAGAATCATTCTTATTTTAATAATTCAGAAAGTGTGGTATGTTGTACATAAACGTGAAATATAGTTTTTGGCATGAGAATGAAGCTTCATGAAATTGTACGTGCATATACACCAAAAAAAAAAAAAAAAACCCGAAAGAAAACTCAGTAAATATGACACTCGTTGGCCCAACAGTCCTTCTCCAAGGATTCTTTTTGTCTGGTGATTTCTGTCCAACTGTCTTCCTTTTTTCTCCCCTCCATTCTTTTCTATTTATCATCAGTCCACCTTTTCTTTTTATTCTTTATAGCAGTAACTGACACCCACCAGCAATAACAAGTTGAGGTCACTAAGACAAGTGCCTGTGTCCTCCTAGGATTGATCATGATCTGGGAGTATGACACAAATATGACAGAGCAAGGTCACTCAACTTCTTTCCTTCCATTTTTCATTTCTACGCAGGTAGCTACCACTTCAAGGTTCTTCCTCCCAGCCTGTCATTTTGTTTCTTATACTACTCCATGAAAAATAGAGAGTACTCCAGCCTTTATAAGAATATCTCCTAAATATTGCTCTTCTAACAGTGCAGAAACACACTCTCCACTACAAAATGTCACTGAGGTACACTATTTTTAAAATATTATTTTTTCTAGTAACTGGTGCAACTATGGGAAAAAACTGCAAAGAAAATTAGAAATAACCTATTAAATCTTAACAAAAATATGTTGTAGATGAGCCATATATCTGCAGGGATGACATAAATAATAATCCAATGTGAAGTAAAAATTCACTCAAATACCTATGATAGTAACTTTTGTTGATGTAAAGCACTTTAGGATATTCCATAAGTGTCACTAGGCTATTTATCTCCGAGCAAAAAAAAAAAAAAAGCATTTGGGAGTTGTGCAAGGTCTTTTATTGAAAAATGGATAAACCTGCACATTAAAAATAATCCTTATGCTTCAGCATCAGTACTCCACTCTCAAATAGTGTAAAAGTGCATGTATTTATGTGAATATGTGAAACAAACTTCCCAGCTTGTTCTTTTGTTTGGTTGACTTTACATAGTTATTTAATTCTGTGGAGGAGTAAATGGCACAGTCATTGACAGGTTCCTAAAACCGTAATTTCTATCTGATCAGGATCGGAAGCCTCAGAAATATTTTTAAATTAATACTAATCCAAAAGTGAAATAACCTCTCTGAAGAAAGAAAAACTATTGATTGTTCTATTTCACTGATTTTTAAGAACAAAGATTGGATGTAGATGTGAAAGTTGAGGTCAGCCCTTGCTAGACTGTCTTCATGATCTAGAAAGGACAGAAAGCATTATGTTATTACAGATCTTATAATCAAGTCAGAATGGGGCGAGAGTTTCAAATGAGATCCAGCTGCTCCAGTGACTAGTGCAAATCAGAATCACTGTCTCTACTAATTTTGATGCCAGGCTATCTGCTGTTGATGAGAACTTACAAAGGCACAAAAACAGGAATAGGAAAAAACACGTTCTGAAGCCAATTAAGATCAACAAGGGCAAGTGTAGGGTCCTGCACCAAGGGAGGAATAACTCCATGCACTGCTACAGTTTAGGGGCTGACCTGCAGGAAAGCAGCTCCCCCTTTGCCCCTCCTTTTCCGGGTTCAGGGCAAGAAGAACAAACTACTGGAGAGAGTCTAGCAGAGGGCTACAAAGATGATCAAGGGAATGGAGCACCTCTCTTAATCATGAAAGGCCAAAACACCTGGGTCTGTTTAGCATGGAGAAGAGTAAGAGGATATCTCATCAATGTTTCTAAATATCTAAAAGGTGTGTGTCAAGAGGATGGGGCCAAACTCTTTTCAGTGGTGCCCAGTGACAGGACAAGGGATAATTGGCACAAACTGGAATGCAGGAAATACCATCTGAACATGGGGAATAACTTCTTCACTTCAAGGGTGCCAAAGTACTGGAACAGGCTGCCCAGAGAGGTTGTGGAGTCTCCTTCTTTGGAGATATTCAAAACCTGCCTGGATGCATTCATGTCCAACCTGCCCTAGGTGAACCTGCTTTGGCAGGGGGTTTAGACTAGATGATTGCCAAAGGTTCCTTCCAACCCCAACCATTCTGTGATTCTGTGACTCTATCTAAAAAGAAAAAAAAAAAAAAAGAAATCTGATGTAAATCTGATGTTTTTTGGAGATCTAGATGGTAGTTCACTAATAAAAAATGAGATAGTAACTATCACATGTAGCTTTTGTACTATGTAAAACAGAACTCTACATGGGTTTGGGATGTTAGTGCTAAAGTCACCATTCACTGCAGTAATACAAATAATCACACCACCTCATTGGTTTTTCCTCTGTAAGCATGAAATAAAGTTGCTGAAGCCTGAAGTGAATTATTTATCTCAGAAGATGGTAATTGTGGTAGCATCAACATTTATAGGAAAGGAAATAAAACCTTCTGTTTTCTAAATCATTTTGTGGCTAAGCACACAGTGATGTGTCCTGCTGCCTTGTGCCCTTCCGCCCTAGTCCTGGGGAAGAAAAGCTGTTACACCAGTCCCAGTGAATTGTGACAGAGACCTGCCCCTTCCCTGCCTCTCTCTGTGCTTTTCCCCTTTCCACAGGGCTGCCCACTGTGGTGTTGCTCCGCCATCCATCTGCAGGACATCTCCTCTTGCAGGAGGAGCAACTTGGGAGCCAGCAGACCATCCCTGGAGCAGGAAGAGGGACTAGGAGCCATCCCCTCACTTTGAGGATTCAGGAGCTTGCTGATAGATGCCTCTGTTACTTCAGAAGCAGGGAGTCATGCATGAACACATGGGGCTGGAAGGATTAACTTTTTCTATCCAAAGTTCTGCTTATGTGTTGGCAATTTAAGAGACTTTCGATTATCCTCATCAGTGTTCACCCATGCAGTTTCAATAAGTACAATAACTGGGTGTAAGCATGTTTTTTTCTGATGGATGTTGTGGTTAAGAGGACATGACAGTGAGCTGCAAGAGTCATTATCTATTAATTTTGCTGGTTTATTTTAGTAAGCAATTTATAGCTTTTCCAGAATGTCTTTTACATTTTCCGCTCATTAATTGAGTCCCATTTATACTCTTTCTTTTGCATTAAAAGATGTATTGCACTATTTAAAGTCTTAATTTAGCCCATATGTCAAAACTACATCTAAATGAGCCACTTACAGCACTTTGGTATGAATTATATTATGTAAGTCTTTCCTCTCCTGTCTTTTTTGTTCTTGCAACTTCAATTTCTTTATTAGAAGGTAGGAAGGGAAAAAATAAAATATAAGTATAATAAGCAGCAATATTGAAACAAAAACTTGGGACTAGCAAGTCAAGTTCAAGCTGTAGAAGATATTATAAGTGCCTGAAAAAAATGCCCCAAAACCTTTCACAAAGCTGCAAGTGAGATTCTCCCATGTAAACTTGGAAAACTCCGATGCCTTTATTCTAATTTACATGGATATGTGGGCTTTTTTTTCCAAACAGTAGCTTATAGGCCTGAAATTTGTGATCCCAGACTTTTTTATTTATCTGCTTTTCTAATCTTTGTACCGAGGTGACTGCTGCTAGCATCAATGAAAAGGAGGTGCATACATTCTCGGGATAATGTCTTCTTCGTAAAGCAGTGGTAGCAGGAAAAAAGAAAAAAAAAAAAAAGTAGGAGGAGGGAGGATCAAGGAAGACCTTTGTTAAAACTTCTTTCTCAAATTTCTCATCTTGTTTTCCAGCTTCTGGCAGTCCTGAAAAAAAAAAATTAAAAAAAAGGCCAAAACATAACAACATCTCCACCACCCTTGGATCTAACCCAGAGTTACTGAGGCTATTACACACTCTTTAAACAGTTTGGATTGGTTTTTTGGTTTTGGGTTTTTTTTCTGGAAACTCTTCTGGAGGTTTTGTTTGTGTATTTGTTTTTCTAGCAAGTAATTCCTTCCTGTTTCATGTATTAGCTACCTATGCTGTGAGCTAGATGCTTTACTGGTTTCAATTTTCATATCATTCCTTTAATGTCTCTTTCGAATGGCCCATTGATTCCAAAACAGTGAATTTACAACAGGGTACAGGAAAAGTTGTTCTTTTCCTTGGTTGGGTAGCAGCAGGCAGTGACATCTCCCATTGGGAGTAGTACCTTTGCACTGTTAAAATGTGCGTGTAACTTGGATGCTGATATTGATGTTCACAACAATAATGTTTGCCATCTGCTCTATCGCAGCTGAGAGAAGCTCTTTCCCACTTAGCACCACATAATAAGGTGTCACTCCCACGGTTCTTTACACTTTTTTCTTGATTCAGAGAGTTTCGTGAACTTTATTTCTAGTTTCTCTTTTTATGAGCAAAATATGACTGTTAGATTATTTAAGGTATATGCAATATTTTTTAGATCTCAATTTACATTAATCAAGACGGTTTTTGCCCTTCATGTGAGTGTTTTCAACATAAGTTTCCTTTTGCTATCACACTATTTTGTGCTAATATGTTGCTTAATATAAGATAGAATATTGCCACTGGTTATAATAATGATCTTTGACATCTGTTCTTTGCAAATACCAACTGTTCCTTAATTTGGTGCAATATTTAAAAATAAGTACCCTCTTTCAGTCTTCCAATATAATATCAAGTTATATTTCATATCATTGTATTTTACTAGAAAGCTGATTTTGTTTCTTTTATTGTATAGTTGATTCTCAGTTTATAATAGATTACTATTTGTCTCACCTTGGATATATCTGAGGGAGTGAAAAGTACTCTTTATTATCTGCTTCCATTGACAACTTTCTTTTAAGTCTGGCAAAAAAGCAACAATCATGACATATTACCATGTTGTCCTGAGTATGAATTTGGATGTACTGGAACTTGGGGATATCTGTACTGCATATCTAACAGTGTTACTTTTCCACATAGAGCGGAGTATTCCTTTTTTTTTTTTGGGGGGGGGGGGGGAGGGTGTGTAGCTGTACTTTGGAAAGGCATGTGTTTTAGCCTTTTACTGTAACATTTTTAATATAAGGCAAGGCACCTTTATGATCCTTTCTTTATATCAGGCTTGGAAATCCCTCCAGCCCCTCTACTGCTAATGGACCTGCTCCAAATACAAGAAATAGAACAATTCTGAACCCAAATCTTGAATGTTATGGTCCAGATAGTAATTTTTTTTTAATTTTTTTTTTATATATATTAGAACTTCACTGTAGTTGTTTACTCAGATCTTAGCTTACTCTCCATTTCTTCAAGAAATGCAGCCTACCAGTCCTTGTGCCCAAGCAGAGTCCCTCACCCCCCACAGTGACACACATGACACACATTTTCAACTTATTCTGTGGAAAGGTTTCAGTTTTTCAGGTTAATGTGCAGTATTGCTGCCTTTTGGGGAAAGTGAACTTTATTCCAGATCTACCCTACTCTGTAAGAAACATTTTTTGCCTTTCTCTGTCTGCAAAATAAGGTTGGAGAAACCTGAAAAAACCTAAGGATTTGATCAAGCTCTTGGTACAGATAGTTCAGAAAAAGAAGTGGGAATCACATTATCCCACAGTCACTTATTACATCATTTGTATAACTACCTGGAATGGGTTAACATTACCCACTGTTGAAGTCTGGCTCCTATTCTAGCTAGACCTTGGCCTCATCCGGTGTGGCTATTGGAATGTTTCTGCAATTGCTTCCATACTGATACTGGATCTACTCCAATTTTCTGCTGAACATAACGAGTAACCTTGAAAGTTATGGACATAAACATTGTCACAGAAAGCCATGGTCATGCACAAATATTTTTAGAGATGGTTGTAAGTGTTTATCCTTGTTAAGTTTATTACAGTTTAGATAAAGGAGGCTGGAAATTATATTAAGTTATTAACATAGCTTGTAAGCCTGTATAAGTGACCAATATAGTAGAAATACAATCAAATACAGTCAAAATACATTTTACAGGTGTAACACATATTTTTTAACTTTTTTTTCCTTATAGACACAGAAAGTAATTTGAATTAATCAAGAACTGAATACAAGATAGGCATAGATACACAATTTTTTACTGTTAAAAATGTCCATGAAAATCTAAACTTCTGGTTTTCATTTGTTCTTATAGCTACACTTCCTGAATGGCAAGACACAGAACCTAGGAATTCAGAACTTTTTTTCCTGTTTCTGATCTGCTAGCGTCACTGAGCAGAATATTCAAAACTATTCAAAAATATTCTTATAGAAACATATGTTCTTGGAAACTCTGCAGCTTTTCAGATTCACAGATATTGGACGATTCAAAGATGACAAGTTCATTGCACTGAGAGTGCTCTGGTCTGAACATATAAACTTGATTTTTACTGTTGATAGAAAAATCAATTTTCCCTGTTATGCTTAAAATAAACAGATCATATACAGATTATGATTTTTTTTTAAATTTATGAATTTCAGACTTAACCTTTAAAAAGAGCAGCAGAACTCTCATTTTTCATTTAAATATTTAGATTACATATTTTTCAGATGAAGAAACTTACTCTTTTCTCTGTATGTACAGTACCTAACACTACAAAAATGCTGTTTCTTAGTCTCCTAAACTTAACCTCATATAATATGAAAAACTAACAGTATTATTAAACTAGTGAAGTAGCACTTCAAAAAAAAAAATCTTTCTTGAGCTGTGCCCTTAATTTTTACAGAATTGCATTTCTAGTAGTTTGAAGGATTTATGAATTAAAATCAAGCAATAAAGATGTAATATGAAAGAGTGAGTTGGTTTGTGACATTGAATTGGTCCTGCAAGTAAAAAGGGCAGAAAGTCAAATATAACTAAAAATGAAATGTCATATTATTGACCTCTAGAGAATGAATGTTATTCCTTGTAATAGGAAATGTTAATTTTATTACTTACAAATTATGTTTTGAACAGTTCTACATTCCCTTTCTATATTGCTTATTTTAAGAATGGTTGTAAAATTTTAGTTTGAAAAAAGTACTAATCTATAATATGTAAATTTTGTGATATGTGACATTACAAACAGAAGAAGAGGAAGCTTTACATGTCTTCTTTACATCACTAACCAGGGCCCCAGGGAGGCAGCAGACCTCCCTAGTTAGTGGGTCTGGTCTGCATCTCAGACCTTCTGCTCCCTTCAGTAGTGAGTCGCCTATGGCAATGACCTGTCTTTTATTCTTCACTGCAGATGTTTTAATGTGGGGGTGGTCTGACATTCCCTGAGGGTCTCCAACCTGCTTACCTCCTCCCTGAGCTCCATCGCTGAGCAGAGGAACTCCTCTGCCTGGGCACACCTCCCGCAGGCATGCTCACCATTACCATCCCACACCAACATAAGAGCAGGGCACACCCTGCAGCCTGAAGTTTGGGTGGCATTGTGTTTCTAGGAGAGCTCCGTCTGGGAAGCTACACCCGAACTGGTGAGTGCTGAGCCATAGTCTTCTTCTGAGTGGAGACCATTGTTTCCTTGGCGAGTTGGCAGTCTTTCAGTGCAGACTGCTGACTGTCGGGCTGCACCCGGTTTGCCTGGCCAGAGAAGCCACCCTTGTGGTGGTGCTCCCAGGTGACGCCCACTCACAGCTTGGTTAGTCAGTCCCGAAAGGCTTCTTTAATGAGAGGGGCAGTGGTCCTGGTGAGAATGCCTCGTTTATCTCGTTTACCTGCCTCCAGTGGTGCTAGGTCTGCCCATGCCTCCTCATTTGCCTGCCCACAAGCTGCTGGCTTCTGGCACAGGCTGGCCGCTATGTCCGGCTTCAAAAAGCCCTCAAAAAGAGCCCTTTGCTGGCCCTTTTTGCTGTAATTCCCTTCCCCAGTGTGGACTTACCTACCCTGGAGCTGGTCTCTTTGGTGAGTGACGAGCTGTGATATCCAAATGCATTATATATGATATGTTTTACATGTTCAGCTGGGTTATCAGGTGTGCATTCTTTCCATGAACAGTGGTGTCTCATCTCAGGTGCCATCCTATGCCCGTAATTTTAAGGCCTTGGCTTTTATCCTGTGCCTCCTTTCCTGTATGCAGTATTTTCCTCCATGGTTGCAGATAGTTCATTCCACACCAAAAAGCTGCTGAATATGAATATCAAGCAACTAGCAAAATGTATATCGCTGTGCACACAAATATATGCATGTGTACACATAGTTATACAATTTTACAAAGCTAAACAAGGATAAAATAAGAACGGATAACTATTAATCTGATCATTGAAGAAGTGCTTTTACGGTCAAACAAGTTAGAAAAGGTCTTCAGAGATGAGTCCAGACGAAGCCTGGTAAGTCCTAGAGCATGTCTTGTTTTCTCAACACTGTCTGTAACCTGTTATAAGCAATGATGTCATTCTGCTGAGTTAGAAGGCTGTGTTTGTTTTCTTGAATGAGATGGTCATAAGAAGATGCTTTAAGTTGATTTATAGGATCACAAACTGACTGATTTATTTTTCCAAAGTCAGCCAATAGGGCATTGACAACAGAACTCTGATTAACTGATTGTCTTGGTGGACTCCAGCATGGTAGACACTTTTTCAATTAATATGGAGCCCTGTGGGGGACTATGCAGAAGTTGTTCTTTCCAGGTAAGGCCTGGAGCATATTTGTAAGACAGAATTTGCAATGCCATATGCCATTTGACTTTTTTTTTTTTTTCTGTAACATACTTTAAACTAATGAGCTGTAAGTGTTGTAATTGCTGCTTTCTTCATAACAAGTACAACCCAGACTGGTGGTAGCAGAGATCTGAAACAATATTTGGATTTAAGAATTTATTTCACTGGGCAACTGTGATTCTACAGAGATGTTAAAATGGAGATACCAATGCTGGAAGAAACCAAGCTGGCAAGCCCATACAATGTAGTGGAGAACTATACAGCTATGGGTACACTGTTTATCAAGTTTAGCTTTGATATTCCTCTTCATACCAGTTTCAGTGATCTTCCGTACTCCAACCAAGTAACCTCCATCACAAGAAAATCTTCCACAGCATACAGGGGCCCTGCATACCAGGACATGTTTAGTTTTGTAGCACACACAGCACCATGTCACTGATATTAAGATGAGGGATAAAATAAGGAGCTATACTTATTACTACTCCAAAGTCTGTTATCTTATTGCAAAGCAGATCAATTCTATGAGGGTATATACAATCACATAAGCTCAGAAGTGTAATCAGGCAGATAAACTCTGCCTGTTGGTACCTTTGGTACATTGGTACTTGTGAAAGAAGCTACCTATATATCACCTCTGAATTTTAGTTTCTAGATTTATTAACTCAAGTTTCCACTATCTCATGGATCTTTGCAGTTTTATGGTATAAAGTGTTATGTTCAGATTTCAAATCTGCATTTGGATACAGGCATGGCATTTCTGTTGAAGAGAAAGGAAGATTTAACCTTTACTGCTTATAAAATAATCACTAAAAAAACCAAGGCCTAGAAATAAATTATGCCTAATGGTCAGTTATACTATTTTGAGGCTGCAATTTGAACATTATTTCAATTTGTCATATTGGAATTAAAACAACAGAAACATTCATGAATGACAGTACTATACTAATGATAATTCTGCCATATTTTTTTATCTTAATTGAACACTGAAAAATGTGTCATTTATTTCCCTGTGAAATAAAAATCAAATATTTCAATTAGTTTAATAGCAATAATAATATGAATGCTACTGTTAAGCTCTGTAAGGAACAGTCAAATTTGAGACTGGCAATTTGAGTAAATAATACTGTATTTCTTCTGCACTTTAGGAGGCAAGGTACTTGGCCAAGGTCAAAAACAGAAAGCAGGGCTTCAGTGTTTTGTATCAAACAACAGAATTCAAGTGCACCTCTTTTGCACCCTTCCTAGATTTTACTTTCTGAATCCCTAAACCCTTTCTTAAGAGTAGTCATCCAGTGGCAATTATAGTTCCTTTTCCTATCAGCCTCCTTCCCTGTGTCAAACCCCACAGCCTTGCTGTTTGCACGGGAGGTGGGATGGCTCCTGAAGGCAGTGGCCTGACTGCTGCACGAGCTGTTGTCCATCTGGCTGCGGGTGAGCTGGCTAGCACCCAAGGCAAGGCTGACCTTGCTCCTGGGCTACCCACATCTTCATCCGTCTGGGACCTTGCTGTGCTTCTCACAGGTTGCTCTCCCCTTTCTACTGACAGCCAGAAAACTGGTCCTCCATCTGGCTAGTGTCCAGGCCAATCCAGTCACAGTTTCTCCATCTGGTTTATTCTTGGAAAGATGAACTGGATGTTCTTAATTTAGAATAGTCAGTCTCTCCCTGCCATCCCAGCCTACTTACTGCATCTACAAGATATTTAATTTTGGCTAGATTTTTGCATAATTGTGGAGAGAAGATCTGACTGTTTCCCTCTCCCCTCTCTCTTTCAAAGTTTTGGGATTTTGGTTTTTAGGGTTTTGTTTTGGTTTTTGTCCTTTGTTTCTTTTCTGTTCTCCAGTACCTGGCAGACAGTTTCCTAAATACTGTGAAATTGTCACTCACAAGATCACTTCTCCATCTTTACACAGCTTTCCTGTTTATTCTTTCTTGTTTTGTGAAAACATACCCGTCTCCCCCCTAAAAATAAAACAGCTTAAAATCTTTAGTTTATATTTTTACTGTATTTTCATTGTCCTTTTGTTACACCATTATCAACTACAGACATCTATCCCTTCCTCACTGTCCAGTGGGTAAAGCCCTTTCACAACACACATACATAAAAATTGATTCCACATAAACATCTTGTATCCTTGGTACCAAATGGTAAAACGTGTAAACAGATAGTTTTAAAAGGAAGAGCCTCTGTGAATATTTTTAATTTACTGTAAAATGCCTCAGTGTAACCAGGCTGGTTTTTCTCCTCAGATTTCATCGCACAAGGTCTTGTTTGTTGGTTGACTGTGGCTCTGACTCTTAGAGGTCAATGCATTTCCATGCTTTTACTCATGTAGCATTTACGTCAGTGTCTTCAGCTGGTCTAATTGGTGCAGACTACACAGCAGTCAATGAAGCTAGATAAGTTTACATCTGCCCATCCTGCTCACAGATCAAATAGGAGCATTTTACAAGCAGTGGTTACTCAGTGCTATCTGACCTGTCTTTGACATTTAAATATAGGACAAACTTATGTTATACCACCTATAAATCTGTGTTAGCTATGCTATGTTAACTCTTGAATAACAACTATGGTAACATTAAAAAAAAAACAACTAAAAACCCACGAACCCAAATATACAAATGTAAAAATTTATATTATTTATGAACAAGTCAGGATTTTACCCTCTTTTTGGGAGGGTAAAATGCTTTGAACTCAGATTTTTTTCCTTTTTAAAAATAATTATTTTATTTAACTAAACCAGCAATCCTTTCAGTTGGCAATATGTATAATTATGGTGCAAGCAATCAAGAGACAAGTTAGAATTGGTGTCATTATTATGACAGTTGAGGTTAAATTGTTTTGTCTAGAATGCAACTGTAAACTTCATATTTAATTCTCTTGTGCCAAAAAGTCTACCTCTGAACCTTCAATGCAGAACCAAATTTGAAAAAAAAACAAAACAAAACCAAACCCTTTTTTTTCCAGTGAATTAAAAAGAGAGAGAACATTATTAAAAAAATGTGGGGGAGGGAGAGGAATTGGTGTCAAACGAAGCAAGGTTCTTCTAATTTCATTCTTGCTGACCGAAAGACCTTTTTTCCAGGGGTAACTGAAAAGGCCAATTTTTTCATTCTATAAAACCAGAAAGCTCAAAAAAAATTGCCTTACTGCTTTCCCCTATCCTGTACCTATAAATGAAAAAAATGTAGAGATGAAGGGCGGGCCATGGAGCACAGAGCAAGGACGCCTTGTGTTATGTCATCTTCTTATCACCCATTAACAAAAAGATAAAAATTTGACCACCTGCTTTCCTCTGCCTCTTGGCAGGAGGGATGAGATATGGAACTTCTCCTTACCTAGCAGCTCACGTCAAAGGCTTTTCATTTTGCTAGTGGGACATGGAATGAAATGTTGACATGAAAAAATTCTTCAGACCAAACTCGTTCATTTTGTTTTATATTGCTTTATTTAATTTCATTCATTTTTGTAATGGAAATGTCACGGGGATTAATTAAAAGAAAAAAAATGAAAAACATGTTGACATTTCTGCTATTGGAATATTTCATTTAGTTTTGTTGAACTAATTCAACGGGGTTATTTTTCTGCCACTGAAATTTGTGCATAAAGGTCCTTTCCAAATTAGGCTGACCTGACCATGTAATCTCTACACCGGTTTTTGTACTGGGAAGTTACAATGCAGCAGACCAATCACAGCTATAGATTTGATCTTCATGAAATTGTATTTAATATTTCTAATACTTCTTCTATCTTAATGCTTCATTGTTTTCTACATGTAAATGTGTACACTAATATTTACTTTGCTGCCTACCATAGAGGTAGAATAGCCTTCTAACATTTGTAGCAGCCTGATCAGGTATGTGAAAAAGTGCATGAGGGTTACATATCTAACTAAATATAAAGAAATATTTTTCTTGTTATTCTTCAACATATTTTATAACAATTCATGACTGAATTGCGACTTGCACTATATATGAGCTCTATCTGATGGCAGCTGCTGTCCTCTCTGCAGGACACGTTGGAGAATATGAACTAGTTACTTACAGAAGTGAGTTGAATTCAGGCCCTTCTTATGATGTGTTCATCAGCATGAGACCTTGGACTGAAGACAGAGACGACATCTCCAATTTCTTTTAATCTATATCTAAAAAGTATGTAACAGTAAGAGAATAAGGGAGCTCCATTCCTTCAGGGGATCATCTTGAAGATTTTCCTGCTCTGAATTTTCTCCTGTTGATTGTATCTTGTGATGGAAATTTAAACAGGAAAAGATAAGTTGCCTGCATATTGTTTTCCAAACACAATGTATTCTATCATAACAATATTCACTGAGAAAATAAAAGGAAAGAGGAAAGGAAAGGAGAAAGAAATCATTTTTTGAAAGGGTCTCATTACAGTGTGGTATTCAGATTCTTTTAATTAAGAAGGCTATGCACCATTTCCACAGACTTTTCACACATACTACTAAGTACACACTTATCTTAAGTAATTATACTTTGTTGCAATTCATTAAACTTCTTCTCCCTCAGGGTGGAGGGGAGGGGAGGGAGAAGAAAAAAAAAAAAAGAAAAAAAAAAAAGGTTTTCAAAACACAAATCACAGAATCGTATGGGAAAAATGCAAAACCACACAAATTGATCATTAAATATTGAAAAAAATAAGATGCAAAGAGATTTTGAAACTGGTTTCAATTCCATGAAAAAGAGTCTCACTGGTATTGTAGATTAATCCATGCATTTTTGCATTTACACTGCTTCGTGTAACTTCTAACTTCTTAGAAGCTGTGATATATAAGGTATTTTAGTGGGAACTGAATTTTAGTTGCAGTAGAATTATTAAAGAAGTGGAACAAAAAATCCCACCAAATTTATTCAAGAAAATGGTTTCATTTAGCATAGTATATAAAAAGCACGTCTAGAAGTGACGTTTCCAACAATATATAAAAAAACCCAACACAAATCCCCCAAAATTCGGTATTGAGTCCCCAGAGATGAAGACATCATAAATGCTCTCACTGGTCTTGTTAATACTTCACTGCTGCTGTTTTCACAGCATCTTTTCCGTCTTTTAGCATAGTTGTGCTGGCTGCTTACCTAGCCTGGAATAATTCTGCTAAGCTTGATGCACATTTCAAATGCTTATTCCAAACACAAGAGCCGTGATTTCGATATAGGTGGCTTGGGAGAATCGCCTTGAATTCTGTCCCTCACTGAGTAAATTAAACTTACTCTGATATCAGATTAATATTTGAATAACCTACCATGATATATTTGCAAAGCTCATAAACTGTTACTTGGAAGTTGGAAATATCATATAAAACCCAAAACTAATCAAAGAATAAAACTTCATTCTTCCTATGTTTCATGACAACGATCTATAAAAGTGTTTCCCCCAGTTTTAGTTCACGGGAGCAATGTACTCCTAGGAAAAACCAAGGACAGAACTTACTAGATAAGTCTTTACATATGTGTCTTTTACATAGCAGCCTGCCATAAAACTTGGTAGAAGTTTGACTAACTTCAATTAACTTTTTAAAATAATCAACTTCATTTGTAGATAAACCCATAACTTCCTATTCTCTGCAAACTAATATACATGCAATTTATTAATCTGTTTTTCACCTTCTAGAGACAAGTATCTTCAAAGAAAAAAAATCTAGTTTTGCTTTGGGTATAAAGTCTATTTTTCCTTCCCTGTGTTTTGTGAGAGAAATCTCCCCTCAGGTGGATAGAACTGAAATCCCATCATTGAACTTCCTTTAAACTCCTGCCTTGGGTAAATATAGCCCACAAACACAGTAGAAGAATAATTAAAGAACAAATAAATGAAATAATAAGCAAAGAAATATGTTCATTTTTTTCTCTTTTCTTTTTATTGTTTCTGGTTTTGTTATTTTGGTTTCTTTGTCTCCCTTTTGATTTTCCAAAATTTTTTAAGAAAACTCTTTGCCCTTGCCAGAGGATCTGTCTGCATTTGAAATTCTCTTCATACTGAAAAGTGATTAAGGGAAGAACTGGTTACCTCTAATAACAGTAAGTGAACCCAAGAGACTAAAATCTTCTGAGATCCATCCAATTAGACAAGTGTCAAAGATGAGGATGCAATCTCATTCATCCCCTTGAATGGGAACTGACCCTTTTTTAATCCTTTTTTTTTTTTTCAGTGTTCTTTATTCTGTTTAAAAATAAGCAGAAGTCCTAGGGTTTCTCATCCTTATTTTTTCTTTAATTTCTGGAAAAATTGAATAGATTTCCCTTAAAATTTATAATTAACTCTACTAAATTCTTAGGACTGTTTTTCTTCGAGTCATTATAGCACACATATACATATCCACAAAATAGGATTGGTCATCATATTTGAGCAGAAATTTAACTTTAAAATAAATTAATAGATATCATATTACAATTGACTGATCAGTAACCAAGTTTTAAATTGTACAGGTATTTTAATTCCAATTTTATTATGATGTTCTTGACCCCAAGCAAACACCATCCAAAGCTATAGCTTTTGGATGGATAAAATTCCTATTTTTAATCACAATAAATATAATGAAAAAGGAGAAGACTCCAAACAGATTAACTGGAATTCTGAACCTTCTCTGTCAATTCTTTGAGAAGTTGTCTTTATGACAACTCATTTCTTTATTTAGGTAAAATAAAGTTCACTCAACTCTTTCAAACCTCCAGTAATGTTTTGTTCTGGTGATGAGTAGAGCTCCTCCTGTGTTACCTCAGAACCGAGTTGCCTATTCATGTTGACTGTGCTGCTAATTCTGCTGTTAGCACACGACAGGTCTCCCCTGTGGAGCAAGATGATGTTAAGGTTTTAACAAACCTTGGAAGGAAGCTGTGACAACAGTCAAGTTGACAGTGGATGCTGAAAGCTAGCATATTGCTGAGATCCCTCTCTGCAGGAATTAGCATGGTCTGTGAGACCAGGAAAGAACTAACAGGGTAACTATTTTCTTTAATGTGTGACAGTTCATATTATGTCTTTTCAAATTTAATATCAAAAAGCTTGCCTGTCATTAACAGGTGCCTAGACAAAGAGAAGCAGCAATGATTTGTCACATGGGGACACTGTACTGAGAATAAGTATGTGTTTTCTTCTCAGTTGAGAAATGTTTTCTCATAATTTTGTGAATTAACCTTCTTATTTGACTTCTTTTTTTAAGGTGAGGGCTACCCAACTATCTTTATTTTTTTCTTTATTGCTGCATACTATCTGTACCTTGTCAGAAGTCCCCTGTATTCTGGCCAGTTTGCCTTATCAGTTCTTCAACTAACATTTCCAAGAAACTTCCATTTTGATTCACTTCCTACCGCTCATTCCTGTTCCCTTCAAATGACACATCTTACTTATACTACATCCTGACAACATTCATCGTTCTCAGTAAATGAGCATATCTTGTTTGCCAGCTGGCAACAATTGTTTCACCCCTTACTTACAGCTATGTCTAGTTAACTCTGACTTGGTGAATGAAACATCACCTTTTCTGTACTGCTAGAAAGCCAGTGAGAAGCGGTGTCATTAAAAAAGCTGTTTTTCCAGGTGATAAATAGTAACATATCACTGAATTCCAATTACACTTCTTCAGTTTCCACAGATCTTAGGAAAGTGTCCTTCTCCTCTTCCCATTTTTCTATTTTGCATCTGCTATACCTCACCCTGGGCAGAGAACCAAAAATATGACGCAGGTACTCTTACTGAATAGCAGCTCTCCCCAAATATTCCTGTTTCTTAAAACAAACAAGCATGATAAAAGGTGCAGAAGATATGAAAACGTGATCTTAGTTTACATTGATTCCCTCACTCAGATCTAACATCAAGTTTTAGACAAAGGAACCAAGTTTTGCCTAGCACAGACAAAAATGCTTGAGTTAAGAGCACCAGAAATCTTTGTCAGTTAGTTTTTGATACCTAATTTCATAAATAATTAAATAACCATTACTAAGAACACAGTGTTATCAAAGAATCTTAAGCTGCATAGTATTATCATGTTTTCTCTGATTTGAGAAACAAAAAGTAGCCAATCTATCTAGTTCTTAAAGTTGTGTATTCACTTCCACTCTCACACAGAAACTATATTACTTATACTGAAGCAGTTAGGAGGAGATAATCCTCAATAAGTTATCAGGAGATCATCCTCAAAAGGCTGAGAAGTAATTCGGCTGCTCAGATGGTGTAGAGTGTGAGGCTTTCTGACTGTGTCACGATTAGCATAACGGATGGACAGTTTTCCTGGGTTATTTCAAGCCCATTCATTTCAAGTTTTAAGGTCTGTGATATTAGGGAGATTTTTAATTTTTTGGAACCAGCTGATTTTCCCCTGACATAAATACAGTAAGCAGTGATTCAGTGTTAGCCAAGGTATCAGAGCTCACGCACATGCATCAACCAGAACTGTTTTCTTTGCAGACCGTGTTCTGCTCTGCTGTTCTCTGATCTGGAACACTATCTAGTCGTCTTTCCTTATAGTATTATGTATGCTGAAGAATCACATTCCCTCATTCACCATCTTTTCTGGTCATGAGATTCCTGAGTGTCTGTGTAAGGTCTGCAAGAATTTACTTTCTTTCCTTTCTAGAAAAAAATATGTTAAAAATACATGACAAAAGCACAGACAAGAGTTTTTCAATATCCTCATGGGAACAGTTGCTAAATTTTCTTGGACTGGATAATAAGAAGAGAAAGAGGTAATGTTTCCTGAGATATCAAAATTTTCTGTTTAAAAGAGGCAATTTCAGGAGAAAAAAAAATAATCTGTGAACTGAAGGCATATTTCTTCCTTAAGCTACAAATTTCATAGTGGAAAATCTGCTGAGTTTTGGGTTTTGGGTTTTTTTGGGGGGGTTTTTTGGGGGTGGGGGTAGACTATTTTTGTTTTTTTTAAAGTTTTATCATTAATAGGACATATTAAGTCTGAAAAAATGTCATGTTTGTTGTTTTACCATTTAAGACTTCCCAGAAATCTTCTTGGCCTGGAGCTAATAATGATGTAGCACTAAGCTCTAAATTATCTCATCATAAGTATGTCTTCCATAATCATTACAGAAGTGTTACTGTAATCCACAGTTCTTGTTTATTCCCCAAATATCCTTATGTCTTTTTGAGAGCACAATGAATACTTAAATTATTGTTCAAAATTTCCTAAATGGACTTAAGATAGAACTTAATTTCTATGAAAAAATTATAACCTGTTGCATAACTATCCCACAAGATTTTATGGTCTTTTTCTTTTATTTTTCAATTATTTTTTAAATTTATATATTATACACTGGCTAGTAGACAAAAATTAACTTTTGTACATAGTTGCAAGAAAAGTAAAAGGATGTATTTCATATGTCTCTCAAAATATTTAAGGACATAAAGCAATACTTTGGGAATATGTTTTCTTCTCACTGTGAAGATTTTATGATTCTAGAAACTAATTTATTTGGGGGAAAAAAAGGCTGGAAGGCAAACCCCAGACTGTAGAAACTCTCTTCTTTGACTAACTTTTGTGACTACTCTAAATTGATCACTTGTTTCCCTGACTAATCTCTAAACAGAGGGCATATCCCTTTCACTTGCAAAATACTCTCACACAAAATGAATTACCTTCCCACCACCTTGGTTACTTGCCAGAGAGTACTTTATTTTTCCACTAGGAAAAAGAAAATCAGCTTGTATTTTGCTTGCTAGAGCCTTCTGCATTTTAATTCTGAACTCTGAATGAACATCAGAGAGGCCTTATGATGTTTTGCACAAAAGTGCCTGTGTTCATAGTTTTACTCAGGGCACCCAAAATAGCATGCAGTAAGCAGTGTCATACTGTGAGTTTTCAAAACTAAACGCAGAAGTGACTTATACTGGCAGGAAGCTGTAACTCCTAAAGCTTTCCGAGGATCTGTGAAGTAAAATAGAACTGCTTACTTCTCCACATCAGATGTTTAACTCAACTTTCACAATACTCATTTCTTTAAACCTAGAAGGCCCTGAGGTTACACAGGTAAGACCTCTATCTTTTTTACTTTATTATCTTCAAAAATCAAATTTAAAACCTTTAGCTGTGTGTCTCCAGTGCAAAAATTGCAACAGGCAAAAACAAACCCAGAAGCCACTCAAAACCTCTAGAAGGAGTAATCCCTTTTTTTTTCCTCAGAGTTCACTGACTAACTTCTGTAGCTGTGGAAACTCAACTTTCTAAGTTGGATTCGCCAGAGGAAATACTACAGCTGTTTTGTGTTCAACTTGCACGTTAAAAATTTCATGCTGATTATCAACCTATTTTTGCAAAACCCCCACCTCTAACAGACTGCTTGCAATTGCTTCATCTACACTCGTACAAGCGATTGTCATGTAAATGTGCTTACAGTTTCTGAAAGTGACATCAAGAAGACTGAAAAGTCTCTTGTTTTACAGGAAAACTTAGAAATACTCCCTGGCTTGCTACTCTCTATTCTGCTGTATCAATAATAATCTTTTTAAAATTTTGTCTTAGCTTTACATTCACATTTCTCTTCCCATTTCTCTTTATAATTCCATGCCTAGCAACTGCAAAGTTTTTTAGACCACAGAAAAGGGATGCTCCTACTTTTATTGGATCTCAGGTTAGAATGGCAATTTACTAATAAATAAAATGTTCAAAGAGCAGTCAGTAGACATACTACCAAAATATTTGTATTGCATATTTCTTTCATAAGCCTTCTATTAGGAGGTATAGCTACAATTTGTTTTTCATGTTCAAACTTTCTGTTTAGACTCTAGTCAAGAAACAGCCAGTAGAATATAGCTCAGAGTTATTTAATAGCTGTTGATTGGTTATTAAAATACTGAATCTCTGTCACCTTGTTCATTTCTACAAATTATTTTGGTATGAAACTGCTAGGGATTACATGGCTTTTGAATTATATCATTATTTTTTAATAGATTGTAATTTAGAATCAGTTCTGGCTGCAACAGCACTCCAGATAAACTACTTTTAATTTATATCAGGATAAACTTGCAGTTAGGTGCAAAAATTGATCTTTGGACTCAATTTTAGGAGTAATATTGTTACATTTCAATGTTCAGCATTTTTGTGTTAGAAGTTGTTGAACCAAGCATTTACATCAAATGAATATAGGGCAGTGCATGGAGTTGAGACTTTCTTCGTTTTTACAGACTGAAAAATGCATTGGTGTAAGAGCTAGCAGATGATGAAAATTCCTTCTTGGAATTATTTTTAGGTAAAGCAAAGAGGAAGAAAGAGGGACTTGCCCAAAAAATACTCTATGAAAAGTAGCTTAAAATTGAAGAACAAAATTACAAATGTATTGTGGAAAGTCATCCTTTTTTAGAACCAAAATGTAACCAAAATGTAACTATTTTAACCTAGTGCTAGGTAATTGAAATGATAATGCACATTTTACATTCAGAGCAGTTAAAGTGTAGAATACTTTAAAAATGAACTCAGTATGTTGCCTCTCTGTTTCAGAATGCTTTACAATTACTAACCTGAAATAAATATCAAACAACATCAGCACACTTTGATATTGCAATAAGAAAGCAATATGCGGTATGATATACAGGAGGATTTTAAGGATGCCCATAGTTGCAGCTACTTGTTGCTTTTCATCATTGCTCTTTGTTTTATTTGCTTTGACACTTTATAACTCTTTGGGGTGAAATTTCCATTGTAGTCTTTGCATCACGTTCACTACATGTATACTTAGAAACTTCTTGTTTAGTTTAATCAGAAAGACTTGGCTATTAATTAGGTCAATTTAATTTTAAATGGGTAATTTTGCCAACAGATCTAACAATACAATAAGTAATGATGATTAAAGTATTAGTAGGTAGAAACCGTCATTCACATTTTACTTTGCAAATCACAAAAAGTCTTGATTTCTACTACAGGTAGTAGGTTCCATCCCAGTCCTTTGTTTTTTTCTCTATTTCAACTATGTCATCAAGACCTTTTGAGTCTACATGATGCTAAAGGAAGAAAGTGTAATGGAATGTTTTCCTTATCCATCTTTTCAATCTTCTTAACCCAGCAAAACACTTGTTTCTGAAGATGAATGACTTGAGAGACCAGAGCATGTGTATAGCTATCCTGGCTATCCTGAGTGCTGTGAGAGCTTTCATTCCAGAACCTGCTAAGTAGACAAGGTACATACCCGTTACAGAGTTGATGAGGATGGAGCAGTGTCAACAGGACCACAAGGGACAGACCTGGGAACATAATTGGGCTTTGGATACACAGATCCAGGTCTCGTTTCTGCAGCTGCATTGCCTGTAGCATAAAAGGAATTGCAACTGCTGCCGTTAGCAAGCTGCAGGTTTGAATCATTCATTCTCAGGCCACTGACCTAACTGTTAAATCAAACTCCTTTTGAGACAACAGAATTAGAAACATTCAAATAAACAATAACATAAAGGATATTCAATTGGGGAAAAAAAAAAAAAAAGGTAAAACCTTAGTAAAAGACTTTGTGTCTGCAAATATAGTACTGGAACTAAGAACATGATGAGACCTGAAATAAGATTACTAAGACTGTCTTAGGGAAGAACTCGAAGTTTTATATATTTTGATGCAATATTGAATCTGTAGAGAACTAACTCTTTTTTGCTTTGGCACTATTGTTTTTTTTCCAATTTATGAGTGACAGTTGTTGCAACCTTAAAATTGCTAACTAAACACTAGAGAATGTGTAAGCTGCCACTTAACATTTTCCTGTTTTAATTTTTACATGGAATTATGACACATTGGAAGCCAAAACACATCCTAGTAAATTATAAACTATAACTAGCAAAAGAATAACTGAAATCAGTGTGACTGAGCACTGTCTTTATGTATTTATTTTGATTCACAACTAGCCAGGATAGAATGTCTCTGTAAAATAAACTCTTTTTCAATATTTTGCAGATATTTAGGACAGTCAGTGGTAAATAACATGGCTAAATAAAATAGCAATTTAAAGTTCTTGAAGTTTTATTTTGCAGGACCATTTTCTTCTTAAAACTGTTTTTATAACAATATTAAGCAATATTATATATTGTTATTATGCAAAAAAATATTTAAAATGTCCTGTCCTTATTCTGATGTAGCTTAAAGACAGTTTGTGGTTCTTCATTGTTAGCATTCTGATGGTATATCCAAACTGATGAGTTCTCTTTAAATGCAAAGATTACAAAAATTAAAAGGGATTTACAGAGACAATTCTTAGCAAGCAATAAAGATAGTGTAGTTACACACTCCTTTGCCTGGAGAGAACCATTTCAGAATGTTGAAAAGGATATGTAGAATACATGGGGAACAATTTACATGGCAATGTGGTAAATTTTTCCTCTCACAGTTCATAAGTTGAAGTGGGATAATGCCATCTGTCAAAACTGATCAGAAAAAAAGATGATCAAAATACTTTGCAAAGAAAACTGTGTTTATTTAGAGTCTTTTTAACAATTTGAAATTTTAAAATGAGATCTGGATATCCAAAACAGAATTTATCAGGAGATGGAACAAGCAGCTATGTCTTACATTGCTTTGTAAACAGATTGTGTTTGTGTGGATATGGTCACAAGTAAACTGAGCTCACTTCCTAGGAATTTTACCCATGGTGACTAAACATAGGAGCCAAAAACCAAAAAGATCTGAAACTTTGTTAAATCATTAACCTATGATTTCTGGATGATTGGAAGCACTCTGAAAATTTCAAGCAAACTGCCAACAAACTTCATAAATAAAGCTGAGAAAGTCAAAACGCAGCAGCATGTAAGAATTTATATAATCCTAAGTACTCTAAATGTTCTCTGCATATTTTTTGAAATTTACTGAAAGCAGTCATAGAAGCACACGTGCTCATACACAAAACCATGTTTATTTTTACATGTTGGCATGAGGAGTATGAACATGCAAACTGCTACAGAAGCTCCCTAGTGCCCTGATGCATTTGCATGAATTTTTTAGAAGACGGACACAGACTAGGAGTAGTCCTAACTTTTGAGTTATTCATGACATTTGAGGTGATATGAAACAGGATTTTTTTTTGTTTTTTCTAAATGCTGCAAATTCCTTCTCTCTTCCATCCCTCAGAAGAAGAACACAAAAAGATACTATTGTCCAGGGGTCCATGAGCCACAACAATGGGTCACACTGCCGTTCCCAGGTGCCTCAGCTTCCCATGGAGCCTGCAAAAAACTTGAGGGAAAGAATGAAGGGAGAGGAGCACGTGTGCCAATACCATGCAAACTATAAAACTCCCATCTTTGTTAACAAATTGGAAAACAGTGCTAGTTTCAATTACTGCCCTGTTCATCTTCAAACAGCTGATCTCTTACTCTGTATTACTCCATGAGATGCAGACAGTTGTCGAAAAAGATTAAGGACATTGCTGCTCTTTGTGTGTATCACTGTGATATTTATTGGCTGGGCCAAAATTTACCCTTAACAATAATTCCCAATGGTAGATGAGCTAGAATGATTTATGCTACTTTATATCCCATGAGGTACCCCTGGAAAATAAAAAGACATTTCCAGACAAATTAAGATGACAACCAGACTTACAGAAAGAAAATGTGGTAAGTGTATTGGTTTTCCCCTAACATCAAATTTAACATATAAATTGAATCGGTTTCAAATGCCAGATCATTAGATAGCTGGCATACACAGCTATTTTCATAGAAGACTGACCCATGAAATGTATAAATAGCATTTGGAAATGTCACATAGAGATAAACTGTGCTGATTGCTCAGCTTTTTATATGCTGTCCTTCAGGAATGTGCAAATTAGACCCATTTTCTGGTGCCTTACATATAATATTATTCTACTAAATTCTTTATCTCAGCTATTTTTTTAAGTAATCTTCTTATGAAAAGATTTATTCCCACTTAAAGATTACAGGAAAACAGAGCCTAGACTCAAAGACTTGCACAGTTTAAAACCAATTTGACAGTGTGGAAACTAAATGGTCTCAGTTACCTGACCATTTTAATCACAGCTATGTGAAATTTTTACAAGTGACATGACTCTGCTGACCTGCAAGAGGTGAGATGATGCCCTCCAGGAGGAAGGTCAGGCAGGTCAGCACATCAGTCCTCACTGTGTAGGGCAGTCTGGGATGGGGCTGTGCGGACCCCTGGGGTCTCTCTGATTCCCTCTTAGAGTCTTCCCCCAAATAATTTATCCTCTCACATTCTGCTAGGGTCCCTCCCCCATGTACCTCTGTGGCCTCTCCCTGAGTGACCACAACCCCATCAGTTACTTGTTGCACAGGCAATATCTGATTGGGGTTCCCCGTTCAAATTCCCTCAGCACCCTGCACCAGCCCATGGACATGATCATGACTGGGCCCTTCTGGGTTTTTCTTCCCTGCTGGCTGCTCCCACAACCACGGGGAGCCTGATTGCACCCAAGGTGCTTTGCTGTTCTCATGACAGTTCTGCTCCCCTGCACAGTGGGCTTCGCATCCTAGCCCTGTCAGACCCAGTCATACTTTCTACAGACAAGTACCAAATTTCTCCAGAGATAGATCAGTAGGGGCAGGTAACACAGAGCAGCACTGCAAACTGTGTGCAATAGGAGTCCAAGACCCCACAGGTTCTAACCCAAAGCCAGGTTCTGAAGCATCCTCTCTTCATGGGCAGAGCCGGTGAGTTCCACCACTACCATCTGAATGACCCAGACAAGTAACTGCACACTCTTAGTAACGCAGCATCAATGAAACAGAACAAAAAGTTCCTATTAAAACCAAACTTAAGAATTAAATTACATTAAAAAAATGTTTGTTTCTGTAGATAATACTGTTTCTTTCCCACAAATCAAACTATTCTCTCAGAAGAAAAATAAATTTAAACCAAGAGCTTACCCCCAAATATAGTGTCTACAAGCATGAGTTTGTTGCATGATGCATTCAAAGAAACTCTGAAATATAAATTTATAATCATATTTTCCAGATATATTATAGAAACTGGAAACATAAATAATTCAAATATGCGAATAACTGGTAAGTTGTTGTAAATAATGTATTTTTGTTTTTCTCTCCATTGGGTCTGCTGCTGCATGGTTGGCTTTTTTTTCTTTTTTTTTTCTTTTTTTTTTTTTTTTTGATAGATAGCCTCTTCAGAATAATAGCTGATTTCCAAGTGGAGAAATACTGTTTGAGTCTGAGCTACTATAATCTGATTCAGTCCATTTTGTTTCAAATGAAAATAAGGCAGTACAACAAAAAGTGTTGTATCATAAAAATGATAGACTGTGTTCCTGAGTATTACTAATCATAAATGTCAGAGAGAGTAAAAAGTATACTATTTCAGCAGGACTTCTGATGAAAAACTCTGTTGGAACAAATCCAATGGCCTTTTAGAGACAGCAGCTCTACATTTCAGTTTTTAATTGTGGTGTGTAGACTTTCTTTTTTCAGTCTGGACATCATGGAGCAATGCTCGTTATACCTAAACCCGGGAATTGAGATGAGTTTATTTTCTTTCTACATTACGACATAGTTTTTTTTTTTTTTTTTTTTTTTTTTTTGATAGATAGCCTCTTCAGAATAATAGCTGATTTCCAAGTGGAGAAATACTGTTTGAGTCTGAGCTACTATAATCTGATTCAGTCCATTTTGTTTCAAATGAAAATAAGGCAGTACAACAAAAAGTGTTGTATCATAAAAATGATAGACTGTGTTCCTGAGTATTACTAATCATAAATGTCAGAGAGAGTAAAAAGTATACTATTTCAGCAGGACTTCTGACGAAAAACTCTGTTGGAACAAATCCAATGGCCTTTTAGAGACAGCAGCTCTACATTTCAGTTTTTAATTGTGGTGTGTAGACTTTCTTTTTTCAGTCTGGACATCATGGAGCAATGCTCGTTATACCTAAACCCGGGAATTGAGATGAGTTTATTTTCTTTCTACATTACGACATAGTGTTTATGATTTACATATGATGGTATGATGCTGTAGTAGTATGATATTATGATCATAAATCATAGTAATCATATGGAGGTAAAGCATTCTCATAATCAGCTGTGTTAAGCAGGGATTCAAGACATGTGAGAAAATAACATTATTATTCTTGTCCAATCTAGAGAAAAATAGTTTCTAAAAAGTGGTTATATTTAAATTCAAGATAACTTGTACCAAAAAGGTAAATAGTGTGTTTTATAAGAATTTCAAACATTGTTTTCAGATAGTTAGTCAACAAAACATCTTTGTTCCAGTCTAATTTCCTTTAGTGGAAACATCTCTCTACCAAAAATGCAAAACATATCTAACAGAGGAACTGTGAGCTAAATGTAAATTAGTACTCCTGAATGTAAATTAGTACTAACTTATTTAACAAGACATACCTTGATCTTCACTAATATTAATATGAACTCAGAAATGAAAGAACTTGCTCAAAAATAGAATATTTCTGTAGGGATGGCAATAAGATTAAGAACTCAGTTTAACTGACCTGTTTGTAGATGTCTTTTAGGTAATTTATTAGCTTAGGTTAACTGTCAAGATTCTCTCTAGACAGAAAAAAGGGTGATTTAGACTTCATATGTTAGTTACCTTTCTTACAATGCAGTAAAATACAGCTGCTTTTCTTTTTCCATTGAATATTCAGGGAGCCTACGTAGGCACGTTCCATTTGGTCTTTAGATTTCAGGTGCTTAAATTAATAAATGTAGTCTTAAGAAAACATAGGAGCTTCAGGCTTTATATTATTGAAAAAAAATGCTATCTATGACATAAAGACTAATCATTCACAGGCATGGAAAAAAATTAGATAAACTCTTGGGTTATTAGCAGGCCTACAATATGTAAGAGTCCACCAAAAACACTGTAATAGTTCATCTTGTACTCACAATTTTTCAATAGAAAGGAACTTTGTTCCGTATTATGTTCTGTTTTCTGGTAATAAAATTAATTTTTCTACCTCATTTAACGGTTGTGTTTAGCAGGCAATGATTCTAGGCATAGAATTAATTCACACAAATAATACTAATAAAGGTAAGATAATAAAATAGTAAAAAAGTAACAAGTAAAGCTAAAAAAGAAGAAAAAATAAAAGGAAAATTTAACATTTTGGACAGTGTAACTTGGCCAAGGATCTGATATATCTTGTCAAAGTGACAGTGGATACCTGTGGAGAAGCACTGGAAGTTTTTCACTCAGCAGAAACTGTGAATAAGTTTGATTTAACTGAGGCAGAGAGGCTGCAAATTGATTTCTTGATTCATTTAGGACACAGTCAGAGGTAGCATATAGAAAACCCTAGAGAGAAGAGAACAGCATTATTGTTTCCTTCCTTAATAGGTGTAAAAGGTTGGAACTCTGTCAAGTGGTGGCAAGTTCATCTGTGTAAAAGACAATGTAAGGTATTTGCCCATCAGACACATCGATTGCTTGATGCAGGGGAGAACCATAGGTGACAGCCTGAGCAGCGGCTGACGGCTTGCTGCCTCCCGCAGCTCGGGGAAGGAGATAACTGAGGGATGCTGAGCCAGCCCAGCCCTGCTGCTGGTCACACCACCAACCTCAGGCATTCAGACTACTGCTGACATATCACAAGAGGTTTATTAGTCACAGCCTGCTTGGTCTTACCCTATATTGCTTCATAAAGCTAACAGTTAGGAAAAAAATTGGTTTTCACATGCAAAATGCACTGTTTTAATTATTAAACACCATTGTATTTGTAAACAACGGTCATAAAATACCATGGAAACAAATTTTTGTTTAAAAAAAAAGTTTCATTCAAATATCTTTGAATGAAAGCTTTCCTGGGGCCCCTTGAGGGACTGGGGGGGGCTCCGGGGTCTCCCCAGAGCCTTCTCTTCTCCAGGCTGACAGGTGACCCAGAGTGGTGGGACCATAACTAATGAGAAGGAGGAGGTTCCTTACCCTGGACAGCCCAACTCTCTAGGGGCCTCTGGAACCCAGAAGCATTTTTATTCAGCCAAATGCAAAAGTCACATTTGGAAATGAGGGGTGGAGGGAACCCCCTCAGACTGGGAGCAGGGTTCAGGGTGGAACACAAATTGGGTGAAGGCAGTCCCTTCTCCTCACAGGGAGCCTCCCAGACATTGGTGGGTGAAACAGCTGAAGGCTGTTGTGTTTATCATAACAGAAATGGGTGGGATTTGTGGAGGTGACTTGTGGTCCCCCTTTCTTTAATAGGACACAAGTTCTTGTAACACACTCGTCTTAGTACGGCTTCTAAATATTCCAATAATATTTAATCTCATGCAAATTGAAGCTCTACGCCCCTTCTTTTTTTTTCCTGCAGACGGCTGCTCGTTGTACGATCTAATTTGGCAGCCGGGGGTTTAATAGCGAATTACGCTGCCGGCGACCATCTGCCTCCCCCCAGCAATCCCTGCTCCTCACTCCTGCCCTCGGGTCGGGTTTTGGGGATAATCCCGGGCAATTACTGACCTCGGAGCAGTGCCATGGCATGGCAGAAAAGCAGACACTTTTTTTGGTGTCCTCTCATTCATTACCCAGCAGTGCCGTAGGCTCTGCCACTTGATTTCACGTTCCAGAGGGATGCTCAGCCCTCCGTGATATTAGAAAGAACTACTTTACTGAGAGAGTGGTCAGGCCCTGGAACAGCCTGCCCAGGGAGGTGGTGGAGTCACCATCCCTGGAGGGATTTAAGAAACGTGTAGACATGGCTCTTCAGGGCACGCTCTAGTGCCCAAGATTATTGGTTTATGGTGAGGTGTTGAGTGTGGGGTTTAGTTGGTGGGTGCGGTGTTTTTGGTGGGCGTTTGGTGTGGTGTGTTTTGTTTTGTGGGTTTTTTTTGTTTGTTTGGTTGGTTGGTTGTTTTTTGTTTTTTTTTGTGGTTGGACTCGATGATCTCAGAGGTCCCTTCCAACCACTAAGATTCTGTGATTCTGTGATTCTGTGATCTTGCACTGAAGTCACAATGATTTATAATGTCTTTCTCTTGTAACGTTCTTGCAGATTACAATTATAGCAGGGAAGTCTGTTATGACGTTTTAAGGTTAATTTGCCATTTGCTGATAATCTTAAGCAAAACCCATAGCGTACAATCTTCTCCACTGAACTCAACTCAGTCAAAGACCTCTTTCTATAAAGAATGAGAAAGCCAGGAAGAATCTTGGTTATCAGATGCATAAAATGATTAAGTTCCAAGTAATTTCTGTTTTGTGCTTGTTCTTGTATTGATTCTTTATTTATCAGTTAGGAAATTGTGCTAAAATCTTATCACAAGGCATTATCTTAAAATATTAATATTCTTTCAGTTCTTGTCATCCCTCTGGTTCCTACAAAGAAAAATAACCCACTGTTTGGGGGATTTTCTTCTTTTTTGCTTGGTTTGGTTTGGTTGGTTTTGTTTGGTTTTAGATTGTTCAATTCATAGCACATGATTTCTTTGTTCAAACAGCAAACAAAAGTGGCTGGTGTTAGAAGAGAGGAAAAAGGCAGTCTAAAGTCATGGTGCTACTGAAAAAACTTTTGTTAAACTATAAGCTATGAACTATAAACTCTTATTTAAGAGGATTGCAGAGAGAATGGTAGTCCTCTGAGGGCACAAAAAAGGGGGCTTCTTACAACTTATTTACCATTTTTTAACATTTAGCACAAAAAGAACTGAATTTTTTCTACAGAACAATGTTCTACTGAGAGCTGGTAGAGGAAGTGCTCTTCAAGGTGAAGTGCTTTCATTGAAGATATATATTGCCTGTATACTGAACCAGTTGCTATTTCCACAAAGATGGTGTTGTAAATCCAAATAGACTGAATCACAAGAATCCTGATAATAGATCATATTTTGCTTTCAGATCACCTTTTCACAAAGCCTGCTTAGTCTCTGTTTGATCCTAGCTGCAAATAGTTCAGATTCGATATCAATATTTGAAAAAAAAATAAATCTCGTTCTGTGATCCACAGACAAATATGTCCTCTTTTCCTGATTATATGAACATCTCTTTATATGAGATAAGATTATTTTATTTTATTTTATTTTATGATTCTGTTTAACAGAGAAAGATATTCCTTTGAAGCATTTGATCTGCTTGGAATTTTTCAACTTTGAAACAGCTCAGAGTCCAACCATTTCCTCAAAGTAAAATATTTTTTTCAAGCAAATTGCAATTTTAAGCAGTAATACTGTTCTATTTATTTATTTTAAATATTGTTCTGTGCATTTGTAAAACTCACCTGATATCAAGTAAAGAAAATGGTAACATATCCTGAAAGGCAAATTCAGAACATCTAAAATCCCTTAACTATGCCCTGTTCTAACTGACATGATACTTTTTTAAATTTGGAGGTTGTGTGAGAATGTTTCATAATTTGTTTCTTTTAGTTTTACCTAATCCTTTTTGACACTATTTCAACAGTGAGTAGAGTCACTACATTATATTTACTGGTTACTCTACAGAATAGAGCTTATTTTCGTATTGTACTAAGAAAGCTTGAAATTTGTATTTATTTGTTAAGAAAATTATACTTTTCATCCAGTGGGGATTTTTCTTTTTGTTTTTGCATTGCTATGCTAGCGTTCTTAGCATAGACAACAGCCCTGGCCCCGCTGAGAGGGGGATTTCTCTGCCGTGCTTAAGATTCCATAGCACCATGCCAATACCCTGTCCCTGTTTCTATGCCTTTGTTACTGCACAGCTGCGAGGGTGAAATAGTACAATAACATAATCAGCATTAGTGACTTACATTTTGAGTCATATTCCAGTTAAGAGTAAGAAGGTCACAAAAATAATTTGAGGGAAAATGAGAGGAGAAATGTATAGAATTTACTTTCCTAGCTGACAGTTGTTGGAAATAACAGCAAGAACTCAGGACTAAAATATTTTTAGTGCTCTTTTGTTCATCCTTCTCTATAGAAAAACCGTGAGACCAGGGAGTAATCCCAGTTTATTTCTACATGAATTTTCAGCCAATTGTGTAAATACTTTAATCTTAGGTATTTTTAAACAAAACACTAGTGAAATTATGATGCATTACTGAACAAAGTTTCAGCCCGAGATAATTGAGAACATCTCTGTATTTTGCAAATACCCTGCATAAGAAAATACCCTTCCATTCATTATACTGGCATACGATGAATTTTGTCATCGTACATTTATATCCTATATGTAAGCAGTTAAATATATTTCTGTGTTTTGGGCACTGATTCTCATTTTCAGAGTCATGGTTTAATTCTGAGTGTCCAGAGGACAGATATTTTCTTTACAATTAATACTTACTGTTCAAGGCTACATAAGCTGTAGCATGTACAATACAATGTTTGTAGGTTCTGTAACAGCCTTTGAGGGAAAAAAAAACCTAATGAAAAAAACACATAAAACCTGGTTTTATATCAGAAGTCCTGAATTCTAGGACATCTTCTAATAAAAATCATTTTCAGTAAGAGACTTCTAAAAAGTCAAAATGTGCTGAACAGTAGTGGAGGTTGGAGAAGGGAGATGAGAGGAAACCTATGAGTAAGGTAGCTCCTTATGTTATCTTACAGCTCATGAGAGCTTCCTGGACAAAGAAAAACTCACCTAAAACCACAAAAAAAAACCCAACCCTTTTATTATTATATGGGACAATGAAAGAAATTAATGATAGTGGCATATCTAACTGTTTCCTGTTTTCTTTCACTTCTGCAAACAATTTTCTGGTTTTTTTTCTATGAATAGTTTTTCACTTTCTGTTACCTCTTATGACATTTTCCCACTATTTACAAGCCCTGGGCAAGAATCTATAAAAGAACCCAAACCACCTGGAATGATAGGAGATAGCTGGCATGACACAAAACGTAAATCTAGTGATAAAGTCTGATAGCATGATGAGCAGTGGAATTTCACCCAGGGAGAAATATCGGTGTCACGTCTGCTTTTTGAATTAAATGTGCAGGGGAAACTTTCAGGTTCAACACCCTGCTGAAAGCTGGCATTAGAATTAAAATGCAAGAAAATAATGAAATAAAGCAACATAAAATACAATAAAACTGCAGTGACAATTCCCATCTGGGCTGTTTTTTTCAAACTTGCAGGATTAAAATGAATAACTGATGTACTCAGGAATCTTATGAAAAAGAGCTATGGAATTCATTAATCTAGGGAATTAAATTATATAGAATTGGTTCTCTAAGACATTGAAGTTGTAGGTAGATTTGATGATTAAAATGTCCCAAGTTACATGTATATTCAGTGATTAAAATGTCCCTATCCATTTAGTAGTGCAAAGTTACCAAAGAATGTTTATGATACTTATAATATTTACCAATGCTATTTAGGAAAGTTGCAGTGCAGCAGGCCTGGTTTACGATTTTGATCTGCCCAATTGCTAAATGTTGCATAAAGCAGAAGGTACAGCAAAGGAGGGCAAAATTAAGCAGATAGAAAAAGAAAACTATTATTCTTCTTGGAGTTTGTGGTTGATCTCAAATCAATTCAAAACAAAAGATTTTCAGTTCTTGATCACAAAGATGAGAAGCATGGAATTGTCTGAAATAAGCAAATATGTAAATATTTTTTATTACTTAATTTTATCACATCTATCTTGACACCATCAGCATAAGAGTTGACGATGCCATACTCTTATTTTAAGCCAACAGAAAGCGTTGCCCCTAAATAAATCACGCTGCCCATGAGAAAACAATGTGATTCATGACACATTATTCAAGAGGCCTCTCCTTCAGTCTTGCTCTTCCACATCTTTGTGCTGAACATCACTGCAAATTGTATCTGTGCACTGGGAACAATAAGAATTGACTGCAGTCCCATTGGTTTTACTAGATTGCAAAATTCAAAGTGTGCTGTTCTCTGTTACATTTAAGTCCACCCAGCTTTTATGGAGTTTAACAACTCAGTTTGGGGAAATTTTTCAAAACAATCTCTTAATAAATAGATAACAGATTTTATATCTCTCCTAACATGAAAGTACTACCACACCCTGGTTTCTTGTTCCTTTTCATTCGCCTTGACTTTTGATTGTCTTACTATCCAACATGGAACTACTTTTGAGATATCATGGGGCAATCAAAGCCCATTTTTCACTTACTAAGGAATTGACACTTATTTATGAAATATATATATAATCTTTAATCTATATTAATTATAATTATAATATATTAATCTATATTAAATATAATTATATATATATAATCTTTAATCTATATATAAACTTTATAGACCTAAATAATTTAAGACCATTACTATCTGCAGGATGTGAGTTCTGGCTTATACAAACTAGTGAATTAAGTCTTTGTCCATTCAGTTACTATGGCAACTTTATGGACTTCCCAGTTTCAGTTGGCTTGTAATGAATTAAACAGTCAGAAACTCTGACAGACTCCTGAAAGAAGGGGAATTATGTGGATGAAACCAGCTTTAAAGAAGAGAGATATCCATAGAAACCTATTGTAGCTGTTTCTTTTGTAAGAACTTATATCGGCGGCAAATTTAAACAATCTGACTTAGTGAATTATGGCATCTTTGAGAGGTCATGCATATTCATATGTTTATATCCATTGAAGTTATCCACTCAGCTGCATAGGAATCAGAGAATGCTTTCATGCCTGATGAAGGAAAGGAAACTTCTAGAAAGCAGGCTTACTCAGGGCCAGGTCCAAGACCAAGAAGTGGATTGAAAAGTATCCACTCTTTTCAATGGACATTAAAGTGCTGTTTCTTCACCAGAAATTTTCATTAGTCACTGTCAAGGGATGAAGTTTGAAAGAAGTACCCAGTCTTACACATCAATGTCACAAAAAATATGCCTACCTTCGTGAAGAGGTCTTCTATCTCCTATCCTGGGATTTTCTTAAAATATTACTTCCTAGAGGAAACTCCCCTACTCTTCTCACAAACATAGTAATTAATGCAGTGGGAGATGGGAAATACAATCCATACTTGTTTTTCCTGCTCTTCTCCGTGAGTTGCTAGCGGAATTTACAGGGACACATAAAAGTTACCAATATAAATAGTAATAAAATTTAATGAAATTGTCATGACAGAAATAGTCCTGGTCATATTTTTCCAAATAAACACTGTAAGTCTCTAATTTTTATAGGTTAATTTACAAGGTTCCATAGTTTCACCCCAGCTGGCAATTAAGTACAACACAGACACTTGTTCACTCCCCTCCCCCAGTGGAATGGGGGAGAGGATCACGAGGGTAAAAGTGAGAAAACTCATGGGTTGAGATAAATACGGTTGTGTAGATAAATGAAAAGCCATGCACTCAAGCCAAGCTAAACAAGGAATTCACTCACTACTTCCCATTGGCAGGCAGGTGTTCAGCTGTCTCCAGGGAAGCAGGGCTCCACCACCTGTGACAGTTACTTGGGAAGACAAATGCCGTTGCTTTGAATGTCCTGTCCCTTCCTTCTTCCTCCTCCAGTTTTATACACTGAGCATGATGTCATATGGTATGGAATATCCCTTTGGTCATTTGGGGTCAGCTGTCCTTGCTGTGTCTCCTCCCAACTTTTTGTGCACCACCAGCCTACTCACTGCTGGGATGGTGTGAGAAGCAGAAAAGGCCTTGGCTCTGTGTAAGCACTGCTTGGCAATAGCTAAAACATCCCTGTATTATCAACATTATTTCCAGCACAAATCCAAAACATAGCCCATATGGGCTATTATGAAGAAAGTTAACTCTATCCCAGCCAAAACCAGCACACAAGGTCAAACACTGATTATTATACAGTTGCTTCTATTTAAGAAAATTAATATGGATAATGGTATGAAATTAATTGTAGAAAGTCAATTTTACCCATAATATACTTTCAAGTTTCCTTTACTTTGGTGTTGGTTGGGTTTAGGTTTGGATTTTTTGTTTGTTTATTTTGAACTTTACCTTGTTACTTTGTTTCTGAATAAATAAATAAAATTTGAAATAAAAAAATAAAATTTACTCAGGACATTAATATTTCACATATTACACATTTTTATTTAAAAGGAACACAGAAATACTGGAACTGGGAGCTCTTCAAGCATGCATCATCTGTGGATAAGTTTGCTATATGCAAAGGCCTCATGTTTCTTCCCTAGTTCAAATCTCAAGCTTTCTTTTTCCTGCTTTTCAAAACAGTTCATCATGGACCTTTGGATCCATGGATCAAAATGCTTCTGTCTTCTATAAAATCTTCCTTTCTTGACTACAAAACTTCTTTTGGAAGCGTCATCAAGGTCTGATAGCCCTATCTCCTATAATTTTCTGAATCTGTTCTCTTTTCTCCTTTGTTCTGGGGAAACTACCGAGCAATGCACCACACTAATATCACAGCACCAACACCAGCCTTTGGTGTTTTTTATATTCTTTTGAAAGAAAAGGGAGAGTACTTAATACTTGACAGAGCTTAGAAAGGAGTTGCTTGAATTTCTGCAACTCCTACATATTTCAACAGAAAGGACACAAAATCACGCCAGAAGTAATATTTCTGAATAACTTCAATTGAGCTAAACTGGATATATCTGCAGATTTTAGCTAAGCCTGACTTTTAAAGCTGAGGAGAAAATTAAAATATGCAAATGACCTGCCTACTACTTTCCACAGCCCTGCTCTACTGCAATGTGCACAGAACAGGAGGCAGTTCATCTTGTGCATGTCTCCCATGGACTGAAAGGCCCCTGGCCCAGCATACTTGGTGCTCCTTTCCAGGAGTTGGTGCTCCAGGTCTCACTCTATGTCTAGCTTCTTTCTTTCCTAATCACTGTGTGAAAACCAAGTCTTTCATTTTAAAGACCAGGCTCTTCTAGTCTCTCACTTCTTGTCACTTACCATGATTCTTGTCTTGTTAAAGTCATTTTAGCCAGGATTTACTTTTAGCGTGACCTCCTCCTATTTCTGCCTCTCTCCTCCTTTTTTTCCTTGGCTTAAGAAGCTTCTTTGAGTGAAAAAAAAAAGTAGGTGATAAAGTTTAAAAATGTTAAGTTTGATTGTGCATTTTAACACTCTAGTAATCCCTAAAGTACTGAGGATGCCTGCTCAGTTGGAGATGCAAAAGCTAAGGCTACAAAGTACATAAGCGCTCTTGAAATAGGCAAAATTACCCTCTGAATGTCTCACAGGGACTCTGGCTCAACAATATAATACAACACAATTTATTTTTTACAATAGGTTTTTATGAAGTAAAATATCAAAAGAAATCTGTACAGAGAGGTCTGATTGAGAGATAACATTGAACAAAGAAGCAACAGAGGCTCACACAAGCAAAGAGAGGATAATGACACACAAAGATTGAAGAAAAAAAGTTGGAAAAGATGAAAAAAACTGTTATTGCAAATGTGTTACAGGATGGGGACAGAACTGATGGGTGAGTAGGTAATTCATCTGTTTTAGGTGCTAATGAAGAAACAGTTTTTAAATGATGAGTGGGAAAAAAGTGAGGAGGAACCCTCATTGCCTCAGCTTCTCAGTGAGAAAGGAGAATTCAATGTGGTCTAAGAATCATATTGTAGAAAGGTAAAAAGTGGTTGGAAAATGAAAGCAATTAATGTAAAGTTATGAAAAACAGAACAGAAAATATGGAGAAATAACAATTTTTTTTTGCCAGCTTCAAAGAGAACTGGGTGTCTGGCTTTCTTCTATCAAGAGTGCAGAAGATAAGTAATCTTATCGACTAACATCAACAATTAGCTGAAATAATATCAGCTGGGTTTACTTTCAATTCTTTAGCCATATTGAATTTTTAATCCAATTTTCTGATGCTTACTGCCCTCTTCTTTTTATTTTTTGTTTTATTTCCTCTAAAATAATGTAATACACTCAAAGACTGACCAGAATTTAATGACCTGAGATAAAAGTGTGTTAAAAAGGCAGAATTTTACCAGAATTATATGTGGGCGTTCAAGACACCAAATAATATCTAGGAAATTTTCAAAGGCTATTTCCTAAATAGATATAATACATTACAAAAACCACCCAACAACACAGTGTGACCAGAAGAATGACTTTTAGAAAGGCAAGTTTCGACACAAATTCTAGCAGTGTTCCTGACTTTCTGTTTAACGGATTTTTAGTCAAAAGGGAATTTATAATTAATAAGAATGTCCCAAGTTATCTTAATTTCATTCAAGGTAAGGACTATGTTGAATGATAATGGAAGTATAAACAGTAATGTCACCGCTTATTTTGCAGGAAGAAGTAGATAGATGATAGGAGAAAATGGAATTTTATTTTATGCATAAGCATGAAAGTAATGGACAAAATTTATGCTCTGAGATATCATAGGAAAAAAAAACCAACTTGATTATGAAGAGTGTCAAGACCTAGGTCCCAAATACTATTCAACTTAGATTTTTTTTTTTTTTTGCCTGAAGCTATTATGTCATATTATGCTAGAATATAGAAATATCAGAGGAGTCTAAAGTAACTCATAGCCTTTAAAAAGAGCTCTAAAGAATTTCTGGACGATACACTACCAGTAGCTAGAAAGGGCATTCCATTTTTGGGATTTTTTTTAAAGACTTACATAAAATGTGATTCCATTGAAAAAAAAAATTAAAATACACAAAATTTGGAAATCTGATAGGGATTGTTGGACTATACTTAGAATAATTTATTCTACACCTGAAGAAACAGAACAGAAAATAAAATAAATCTTTTTTAAAAATCTTTGACATTAAATTGATAATAGAACACCCTTTATTTGGCCTGGATGATCTAACACTATTCTGCTCTGAATACCTCAGTGCCCGGAAAGTGCTTACAAAGTTTAATGGAATCAAATAAGAACCACATTGGACTAATATGCCTTTAGTATATGAGACAGATTAAAAGAAATTAAAAAAAGGATATTAGCATTAAAAGTGAGTGATAAAATGAGTGAAGAAAGAGAATAAGGTGTGCTCCTGGTAGCAGAGCAGAACAGTGAAATATTAAAAAAAAAAAAAGAATAAGGGAGGGACAAACCTCTGCTTATTGGGAGCTAAGAACTGAAAGTGAGGTTACTACACTACAAACGATAACATAAGATTCATCAACTGAGAACTAGATTAAGGGAATAAAAAGGCAAGAAAATATTATATTTTCAACAGGTTTGTAAATTAAGTCTTTTCATCTCTACATCTCACTATTCTGAAAAATAAAAATAAAAGTGCTCTTCAGTTTGTTGTCTCTATCAAAAAGCAGGCAAATTCTACCCTTTCCTGTCAGATATTATTTCAACCTTTCTAAGGGAGGTGCATTCTTTCAGCCTTTTTCCAAGTGACTTCCACTGTGGTAGTGCAGAGTGCATGTACGTATGCATGCAAGAGACATTTTCTGTTCATGAATTTAAATTGTATCTTTCAACTGTATTATATGTCAGAGCAAATTGTTTAGATTCTAATGAAAACTCTTAATACTGTTAAAAGTAATTGTTCCCTGTTTTATTTACCTTAATGAGTTCTACTAATAAACAGAGAACAAAGTGAGTTAATGAAAATAAAATTTAAAACAATTATCTTTTTCTCTTTCCTTACTTTTTTATGTGAAGGTATGGTTTCTTTAACTGCTTGTGAAGGACTGTTTTTACGATTATTTATTTATTTATTTACAAATAAGTCCTAGTAAGGTTCCATAAATATAAGCATTTTAACTTTATTTCAATCCAGTTTCCCATTGACATAGACTGGATGATTTCATTTAAGGGTGTTTCATTTAAGGGTGTTTCCTCATTTTATGTGGAAAATTGACTCTAAAACCAAACCCACTGGTTTAACAATAAATCGAATTGTAGCAAAAAGCATACACTTAACTGAAAGGTTGAAGCTCCTTTTTTCCTTGGGCATTTCATGTTTGGAGGAATTAAATCTCCTCAAAAACCATGGGGAAGGTGAATTCATTGCACTATTAGTTTTAATGTATGCAAAGAATAATTATGAATGAAAGCAAAAAAAGGATCTTGAATACTAAAGCAAGTATTGGAGCATTTCATGAAGTGCCTTCCTGAAAATCATTTGGCAAACAGATTCAAGTGTGAATCACAGAATGTGGTCCTTTACATCTTAATGCTGACAAGTGGTTCTTCAGTACTGAGTGGTATCCTGCAGAGCCAAAAATGTTCCAGTAGGATTTGCCCAGTGAATCAAACATCTTGTAATTGGATTTGCTACTTCTCTACAATAAAAAGCAAATGCCAGGAGGCAAGAATTTCTGTTTTTACTGTGTACGTGTGTTAGTCTTTTTAATCAGCAAAACATTTATGCTAAAAGACATGGGTTTGTTTAGTCATAATTTTCCATAGTGGAAGCTATCTTAAAAATAAATAATAGTCATAGTTAAGGAAAGCTACAATTAAAACTAAACATTTTCTTATTTTTAGTGTTGAGAGTGCAGTGTACCACAACTACTGGTGTAAATGAATCTTTTAGCATCTTGGCATCTATCTACTAACTTGATTTTTTCATCAGAATAAAATTGCTGAAGCTATTGAATGACTCCAGAAAATGAACATAATTTTTCTTAAATTTAAGTCCTAATGTAAGCATTTCAGTTTTTCTTTAGCTAGGAAGCATCTGGACTGAAGTAGAATGTAGTTGTACAGCAGAACATTCTGTGAAAAAGAACTCAATATAATCATTAATTTACTCATGTTCAGACAAGAGACACAGACATTCCTTTATTTTTCTTCCTTACAAGAAAGTGAAGTAGGAATATCTGGGTCTCTTGTGTATGAAACAATTCACCAAATAACTTTTATTCTTCAGATAATAACATGTGGAAAAGCTATGCTTCCAAAAGAAGAGAAGATGCCACACCAACCTGGAAGAGATCCTAAAGGTTTAATTACCTCTGAGGAATCTGCTGTAGCCCTGTATGTCTGTCAGTGTGACATTCTTCGTGGTACCTGCTGGTCTCTTTGGGGGATTTCAGTAGACTCCAAAAGAAACCTTTAATTTATCTGTATGTCTTTCTGGTGTTCTAGATTTAATTTTGATATTGTCTTGGTTCCAGCGGAAAAACAGTAGCACAAGCTCTCACACGGAAAGCTTAAAGGAATATTGGATTGCCTTTGGAATCAAGTAAATTCATATCACACTCATAACATCTTAGTAATTGCTCTCAACGTAAGTGAAGTGCTGGGTGACTAGTGGAGACACATGCAGCTGTACTGTGTTACCAGTTGATATAATTTAGTCAAATCTCACATCAAGATGTGCGTTAAAGAAGACATTTCTCAAGGTTGAGGGGTAGCTTTTAAAATAGCTAGTTGTGCAACGGACTAGAAAGACTATTGTTGATATAGCTCTAATTAATTGACTGGAGATATTATTAGATTTTAGATGTTAGTTCTGATAGCCACAGTATAATTAAATTCAGCATACTTGTTAGTTGTAGCAGTCAAATTTATTAAATAATAAACAAAAAAAAGTGTGAAAGACAAGAAAGCCAAAAAAGGCTAAATTAAATATTTAGAATCAATACAAATAAAAGCTAAAACTAAAAATAATATTAAATGCTAAACTAATAATAGAGAAAAGAAATCAGGCAGATAAGCATAAGCTGGGGGGTAATATAGAAGAGGTGTCTTGACCTATAGCAGGACTGTTATCAAATATACCCATTCACAAAAATCAATCAATCAACCAATCAGTCACATACTATGTATGTGGCATACGACAACTGTGATATTCAGTAAAAAATGAAGTACAAATGACAAAATACATTCTCGCAAATATTAGTCCTTTCTTCCCACCATTGCTTCTTATCAGCTCAGTTAAACATTACAGTCACAGTTGTGCTTTCTGTGCCAATCTGTGATGGTGGTTATCAACGGAACCAGTGAACAAATACAGTATAGTTGGAGATAAGTATGCAATATTTATACCTTGGGTGTTTAGTATGCCTTTTTCTAGTGTCTCCAAATAAAATATTTAACTTACATGAAGAATGGAAATATCTTGGTGCTGATTGCAAAAGACCAAATCACAGCTAAAAATCAATGAAAGTGGTATTGAAGAGTTTCTGACACACCAAATCTGTAAAAAATATCTGCCTCTGTGAAATTTAGCAATGGTAAGAAGCAGCAAGGATAGGATTAATTAAAAAAACAAAAAGACCATGAAGCATATGCATTAATTAAACTAGTTGGTACATATATTTGATTAATTCTTTGGGAATTCTAGAAGTAATATAGCCTAGGTGTCTACCATATTGTGTGAAAACTAAACTGCTCAATGAAAATGAGTCCCTATACAGTCTTTTCTGGAAGGAAAATAGAGCAGCTGTGCTATAATGCACTAAGATTATCAATAATCAGCCATATAAAATGCTACTAGCACAAATAGCCAGTAGATATACTACAAATGAACACAAATATAGTTGAAATTATGAAGGTTTCTATCCATTCAGGCCTTTTCTAACACACTAATCTGTGGGTGTTAAGTTACAAATACCCTTTCTTCTTTATCCTATTAAGTGAAAATTATAGATAGCAACATACAAGGGAGACAAATTTCACTATAATCATAATAGCACCGATGCACAAAAGAGAACTTGTAACTGAAACAACAATCACATTAGGCCTCTGCCTGAGATAAGAAATATGTTTCAGAAGCTGCATATTAATGAATTAGATTGGCTTACATGAATTTTTCCATTTTGTTGTTGTTATTTGCTTGGTGTTATTAAAACAAGTAAAGAAAAAATCATATTCTACAAAAGGAATGTCATTCAGTCTGGCATTTTTGGTTCTCCTCAGTACTTTCGAGGACAGAGATATTTTTCTCAGGAGTCATTGTTTCAAAATCCTGCTGTAAAGTAATATCAAGTACATATATGAGATGGTCCAAATGGTCTCTAATTAAGGAGTATCTACCATGTTCCAGTGTTTTGTAGCCTCTTAATTAAAAGGCTTTACTTATATCAAATTATGGGGATTTTGTTATAAAATTAGGCTGATCTTTCCTTTTTTTTTTCTGCTAACAGAACTGGAACAGAATTTATCCTTACCTTCACTGTAATCTGTTGTTTGAGAAGGGTTTATTGCTTTAGAAGGCTGCTATTTTGTCTGCCCTTAGTCTTTTATTTTTTCCACCAACAAACATTATATCCCAGAGGCCATATTTCTTAAACCTCTTATTATTATTCTTGTTATTCTTGCAATGCTAGACAGTAACAGGTATTTTGTAATGTAATGACATGATCATAATTTAAAACAAATTTAAAACAAAGGGAATTCAGAACCAAGTCAGACTACCCAGCACACCTAAAACCAGTATTCAGTTTCAAATGGTGACAGGATGTCACTTGGTGATGGTTCTAGAACAAGCCCAAAACAAAGGACTCTACAACTTTGTGCCAAGATGGTAAATCTGTTCCTAGTCTACAGGAAACCTGTGATATTCTTTTGGTATAAAAGGAAGATACTACTTTAAAAGCTGTAGCCTGCTTATTACAACTGCAATTGATATTCTCATTACTCTGTTCTAAGTATCAGTCTTTATTATTGCAATCCAAGTGAGAGTGGAGATGTACTTTCTGAAGAATAGGAGAGGAGCAGAACAATGGTCCCCATTTCTCTCATTCCCTTGGGAAATTATTAGTGATAGCTCATTTGCTCATCTCTGAAAATATATTTGTCTTTTTTTTTCAATGAGAGATTATTCGATTAAAAATTTATCTATTTGTGCATATTACTATAGTACCTAAAATATCTGTGCTTTTACTGATCCTCCTTTCTGCTAAACCTTATAATTATAGCACAGAGTACAAGGTCATTTCATTTACAAAGACCTTACAAATTAAATGTAAAACAAGAGACAACTGATGGATAGGGAAAGACAGAGGAATACAAGGGAATAATGAGACAATACTAGTCAGTGTGATAGGCAGCAGTCTCAGCAAAGAATTATCTTAATCACTGTGAATACATTTTTTCCCTCAAGTGTGTAACACTGAAATTTAGAATTTTTAAAGAAAAGAAATAGAGGAGGGAATAGAAGTTAGTTTCCGGATATTTTACAAGAGCTACTTTCTGTCTGTGGAACAGAAAGAAGGAGATTGTTTCACAAGGGAACTATTGGATTTATAAAGAATGGAAACATGTGCTGGCCAGAGGCTGGAGGCAGTGTCTCAATGCCAAATGAGTAGGAAGATGTTGGAAGCAAATATGCTTTGAAAGGTCCTGAAAATAAAGGCAAATTGAGTATGTCTGATATAGCAGAGAAGAGAAAACCAGAAATTCATATAACTCTCAATTCCATTACATAGTTTTGTAGATTTTTTACAATAATTTGCCTACCATCTGTATTTTCAAATTAAAGTCTTTTTATACACATAACAGTGCACAACATGTCAAAATCTAAAAATGTTTGTTCCCTTGAATTTGTCCAAGATGTGATGCTTGAATCCATGTATCATTAACATAAATTAGTAAAGAGGAGACACTGAAATGGACCAAAATATTAATTATGCTCTTTAAGCTGTTCATTGCTGATGGCTAACTCCTAAGTGCTTTGCTAAAATGTGGCCAACAGTAGACCAGCGTAGCCATATTCCGTACCCTCGCTACGTTGATGTGTATACACTGTATCTGTCAGATAAGTTTGATAATGAGAGTCTGTTTGGCATTCACTCTGCTTGAAATACTGCCCCACAAGCCTGAAATACTTTGTTGAACAAGGTAGGCAGTGTCAGAACAAGCAGCCAAAACACCAGCTAATGGGTAGCCAGAAGCATTTGCTGTGGCCCAGACTGAACACCTGTCTCCTTATTTAAATAGTGATTGAAATAATTTTCTTTATGATTCTTCAGAAATGTCTCTGACAATTCATTTTTCATTGTTTGAGTTGTCTGTTCTTTGCTATGTACTGAAATAAAACGAATGTTCATTTTCAAGATTAGTTTCTGTGCAGATTACTCCTTACCGTTAAATATACCTGTTGTACAGAGAGATTCTCCAAGGCTTTTAGGCCTTTTAAGCCTCACTCAAGCTTTATTTGAGAGGAAAGCTGAGCTTTGTTGGCCTTGTTTTCTATGTCACAAATATTGTTCTTGCAGCTTTAGGAAAATAAGCAGTTTTCCACAGAAAACTTAAATGAGAGAGTACGCAGGACGCACTCCTTCCATTCCAGTCTCGTCTTGCACTGTTACAGCTTTACAGTTGAAAAACAGAAAATGTTAAGGAATTGGAAATTGCACTTTAATACTTACAATTCTATATGTTTTAATATTAGAACTCCGTTACCTTTTTCTCAGTAAGTATACATACACAGGTTACATTTTAAAAGAATAATTTTCAACATCATGTAAAATTGCTGGAAGGAAAGAAATTGTTGTCTATATGACTTGTCTGTTATTTTAAGCAATTATGGCATTTCCCTTCGCATAAGGATGGGTATTTATGACATTATTATTTAAATCATTATTTTAAAATACATATATTCGTATTTTATCCTGGACAAGTAAAAGTCTCATGTATTTTTCAGGCCTAAAGTAAATGCAGCCAAATATTTTTTTCCAGTGTGTTGTACCAACTGACTGGCATGTGGTAAATTCATAAATCAGACTGCCCCGGCGTAGGAAATACTATTCTTCAAGGCTACCACCTTGAAAAAAATGTCTAATGCCATCATCAAGTAAGGTTTTAAAACTTGAAATGTGTGTGGTAAGGATTTTCAAAATTTTCCCTTTTGCATTGTAGAAGATGCCCATTCTTAACTGAGCATTGCACTTTATTTAAAATTCAGAGTTTCATTTATTGTACCAAAAATCACTGAAAAGTCAGTAACAGCATATAGTTTATGCAAAGCCATTTTCTGAATGAATACTTTATGCCAATTAAACTAGCTGCAGAAACCTACAGCTTCCAAGGTGCATTTGTCCTTTGTTTAATTGAAGACAAGTATGTCAGAGGTGGTAAAATCCGTTAGACAATTTCTACTGACCAGAAAGGAGAAAGTTGCACTTCTTTACTGCCTTTTCACAGTAACCTACTACCTTCGGCATTTTTTTAGGCATTTTGCTGAGTTGGGAAAGAGGGAAAGAAAAGGTTAAAAAAATATCTGCACTCCTTTGTTCCAGCTATCAGTCATCAGGGGCACTAAGGCTAGATGTTCACCCTTCAGGCAGTTCTGTGACTGCAGCTCAAAATGAGCTCTGTCTAAGCACAAACATACAATTATTCCAATCAAATTATTCCTAGGCTACACAATACAATTACCCAGCTTAATCTGAAAGATGAATTAATTGAAGGATGATTTCCCTTTTTTTATATAGAGAGTCCCTGTGTAGGATATTCATAAAGGAGAGTTGAACACTTGACTTTCATGCCAGAGCCTCTAAGAGAATCTCCATTTTAATCAGAAACAGACTTTGTTTCAGCTCTTTACTTTTAGGGAGGGAAGGGGGTTTTAACACTGCAAATCAGCTCTTGTATTTGCACAATATGAATATGTAAAAGTGGAAATACAAAAGTGATGCTTTGTCAAAGTTTTTTTCTTTTTTTTGCCCTCTCTCACAGATGAAAACTGATTGAAAGAAGGGTTCAGAATGAATTTCTCTGCATTGCTGCCTCTCGTGCTGATGTTGGTTCAACTTTGGCCTTGCTCTCTGAGCACGCAGAACTGCACTACTCAAAACAGGGATCAGGCTTTCACAGCAGTTCGAAGAGTAAAACGCGGCTGGGTATGGGAACCACTTTTTGTAACTGAGGAACAGACTTCAATGGTGCCTCTGTATGTTGGACAGGTATGTTAAGTAATGACTCAAAGACAGTACAAGGTTAGATTTAATGTGCTGATTAGCAGCTTACTACCTTGACGTGGAAGACCAAGCATCTCCAGTGAGCTGGAGATATCATGAAAGGTAGAAAGAGGAGCTCAGGGAGCTGTAATAAGGCAGCACAACATGTCTCCTTTCCTGTGACCTGAGAACTCCAAGAGCTGGAGGTTGCAGCAATACCAAGGACCTTCCTGCACCTAAGTCTGCTCTCAAGGAAACTTCATGTTCTTTCTGTTACTAAAACTAGTTCCATACACAGCAGACAAAGGTATCAAGCTGAAAAGTTCCTTCTTGTCTTCTGAATGAAAGTTAAGGACTCATTTATCAACATCTGGCAATTTGCTTGTGCTATTTTTGGCGCTGCATCAAAGCAGCCATACTGAGTGCAGTGTAGTTTACAAACAGTATTTAGCATGATTTTCTATTACACTAAGTAGCAGCTGATTTACCCCTCATTAATTTTTAATGAACCAGATTAATACTAAATCCTTTTACCACTGAGAAACTGCAGGAATCTGCATGGTTCATTAGGTTAACGTGGTTTATCACAAAGAGCAATTATTTTTCACCCTCCTTTAAAAATGTAGTTTAAGATAATTGTCTTAATGAGACTTTATCTGCCCCTTTCTCTCTCTCTCTGCTTATTATTATTATTTATTATTATTATTTGTTATTATTATTTATTATTACTATTTATCTTTGTATGCTAGAAATAATTGTAATCTTAAGATCTAGTTTTCTTTTCTTTAAGGCACTTTCTAGATGAATGAACCAAAATAAGTTTAACTGCTAATTAAGTAGCACTAAAATTTAATTGGGCCCAAAGGGTGAAGTGCTCAAAATTCATTAATTACTTTTTCAAAACCCCTTCAAAGTAACTACTATGGAAGTATGATGTCTCACTTCTGAAAGAGTAAGTGTAGACATACTCATTTTTTAATTATTATTGCTTTTCCCATAGCTGGAAAACAGTGTCCTGTAAAAGCAACTTCATAAATGGCATGTATTTTCATACAGCTTTAGAAGAATTTCATATTCTTGCCTTTCTATTTCTCACTGGTAAATTAGGAGGAATTTTTACTGAAGATTACGGTTAATTTATTGCAGTCTAACCATTGTCAATCAGATATATTTATTTGTGTCTTTTTATTGAGTAGAATATGCTCTGCTTTCAGTAAACCAAGCCACAGTTTATGATCAACACACAAATTTTTAGTATATAAGGCCCTGAATGTAACTGCATCAACAAAAATACAAAGGTAGAAAGTCTTTGGTTTTAAGTCACTCTTCCATATCAACTTCTTTTCTCAGTCAGATTCAGAGCTCAGTCTTCAGATTTTATTTACATAGGTTCATGAATCCTTTTCCACTATCATGCTTAAGAAAAAGAAATGTGTCTATCAGCACTGCAATGGCAGATATATAAAGCAAGTACATAAATGGTCAGTCATGGTTCTCATTTACAAGAGAAAGACTGCTTATTCTTTTGTGTCTAGTTTAATAAACCAGGTAAGCTGAAAACCTTCGGTGTGCTCACTTTCTCAGCAAATGCCACCTGTAAGTGACCTCTCATTTAACATGGTCAAGTTCATGAAAATCTTTTAGTGATAAATGATTCTGAGTGAAGTGGTTTGACACTGGTTATGTCCAAAAAGACAGTTCAAGTCATGCTTCCAGTCTCTAAGGATTTGATGCACTCTGTGATCACATCTGAACCTCATCTTAGGTTAAAGATCTAGATATTCATCACTTTTCCCATAGCTTTGGGTTCATGACAAGGAAACCAAGATTTATGGATGAGAAAGAATCTTTGGTGCCCCTTAGTCAGATGCCATATTTAGATGGTGTTAAAATGAGATTGATCAGACAACTCATAACGGGATGAACTTGCCCCATGTTTTGCACACAACTATTCATGCTGGAAACATTTGACTTTAAGTTGTTCATATTTTAAATGGCTCTAAGTTCTCTAGCCTTGAAAATTCTTTTTTGTACTGGCAAGGGGAGTTAACTCTTTATAATTTGGGTTTAAATATTCTAATAGAATTCAGAGCAGGAACTCAAAACTGTTCCTTGTGTCTCATAGCAGTGTCCCAGTCACATTCTGAATAAACAATCCATTTGATGCATGCAGACAAATATGCATTATGAAAATCTTCAAAAGGCATAGGCATTGTTCCAAAGAAAAGGTAAAATGATTTTTGCAACTTCAGAAGCTATTGCAAAATATGTTGAGAAGATCCAATAGGGAAGTGGCCTCATATCCTAGACCAAGATGTAGGGTCAATAAGCATGAAGCAGAACAGTGAGATTATTGAAGTCAACAGGTAGACAAATTATTTGCATTTAAAACCTGGTGCTTTATAGGCAATGTAGATTGAATAAAACTATTATTTTTTTATGTTGGATTTTTCAAAGATTATCCAAGCTCTTAAAGATTTTGACATCTTTTGTTCTGAACCCAAAATAAATAGAGAAAAAATTAGAGAGTCAATGATACAATAGATATTGCTGTTCCCATAAAATCAAACTGTGGGTGCTTGGCATGTTAAGGAATTGAGTTATTGCTCTTTAAAGAGTACTGTTACATATTGTTAACATTAACAGAACTGTTTTGTTGGCATGAACAAACGCATCTGGACTTCAGTGGTCTCCAGGGCTCAGCTTCATCAGAGGAATCATCATCACAGAGCTCATCTTAGCAAGACAACAAAGGATGCAGATTATCCTGGAAGGAAATGGAAAATATCTATAAATTTCTTTCAGAATAAATAATATAGGCTTATACCACAGAATGGCTTTTAATGTCTTTAATATTTCAACAGAATTAGAACACCACTGTCTCTCATATTTGAATTTAGTATTGCTGAGTATAAAAAATATATAAAACTTACAAAGTACACTTTCCATTTATGGTAATAAAAATAAATAGATAAATTTATTGACCTTTGCATTGTTTTCAGCAGAAGTTTATGGGACCTGATAAAGCAATGATCTAAAATAAGTACTTGGATTCGTTTCTTTACTTCAAAGTGGCTTCGAAGCATTTTTTTTTTTAAGGTTTACCATGCATTATGTCTGTTATATTAATATTTTAAAACTGAGCCATGACTGGCTGAAAATGTGACAGTACCCTCTTTTAAATATTAGTATCCATGAAGGTTCAGTAGTAACAGGGTTCACTGTAAAATGAAAATAAACAGTGCTTAAAATGGATATTCCAAAACTTTGTTCTTACCAAAATGTGGCTTATTTTCTGTTTTATACTTGCAGCTGAAATCAGATTTAGACAAGCAGGATGGCAACCTTAAATACATTTTGACTGGGGAGGGAGCTGGAAGCACTTTTATCATTGATGAAAATAATGGCAAAATTTACGTGACACAGAAGCTGGATCGAGAAAAGAAATCCTTCTACACTCTAAGAGCACAAGCAATAAGCAGGAGCACTCAGCTTCCTATTGAAACTGAATCAGAATTTATTATCAAGGTTCGAGATATCAATGATCATGAACCACAATTCTTAGATGGACCTTACGTAGCCACTGTTCCAGAGATGTCACCTGAAGGTACAACATGCTGTGAACTGAACTCTTTATTTCCTGATTATATTTTAGATATCTATATTGATATAAAATCTTAATACATATTTTATAGACTACCTTTCAGTGAGAAGGAAGCGAACTATTTTAAAAACTTGGAAATTTGCAAAAGTATATGCTTAAACTGAAGGTTGTGCATACCTCTGCTAAACATCCTTGCCTTTCAGTATTTGAATACCTACATGTACATTTTGCAGAGTCTGGATAGATGTTTGTATTGACTGTAGAGTTGTCTTTCCCATCAGTGATTCAGGCTTGAAATTTGTACTTCTTTAAAATTATAACAATACTATTTGAAATAGGTGGAGTACAAAATCCAGTTAACACTGAAAACAAGATTTGGGACTGACAGATTTTGCTACTTTTTCAATAAGTATAGCACCCTAGTCTCTAGAAAATTAGCCCATTTATGATTATTGTTACAACCTGTCAGATCTTCAGGCTTCTACCAACCTGAAAGAAAAGTAGCATGCACGTAAACTTTAAAGTCCTCTGACCTCAGTTGATATTTTTAAGGACATAAATATAAGCTTGGTTAAACTGAAAAATACTCAAAGACATCCCTCAGTCTACTCTGATTCTGTTTAATAATTAAATAATATGTCTTTATTATTCCCTGTTTATTATTCCCTATGTCATATAAATCATATTATACTGTAACTGGAAAAAAAAAAAACACATTCTCACCACAGGTACTCACAATTTCATCCCCAAGGATAAGGATAGTTTTCTGCCTATAAGTAGTCGGTTCAGAACAGGAATGGTATGAGTCTGATGTGGGGCTGATGTGATGAATACCCTCACACCATGTATGATGCCTACCTATTTACACTGCCAAACCACTTTTCCATCAGTCAGCTTCTCTTTCTTTGTATTAGATGGCGTGCAGTGAAGGACTGACTTCTGATTTCCTAAGCACATGAATTGTAATTTTCCTGTCAAGAGGAACAACTTAAGCCCTGAACGTCTTCTTCCCCACCTTCACATAGTCAATCAGATGTATAACAGGATCTGCCATGTATCTAGAAACTTAATATACATATGAAGCAAAGTTAACATCTGAGAAATATGGGTGTATATGCACATACACATACACATGCACAATGTGTATACACACACATTTAAATCCTTTAAAAAAAGGTATGAATTTAGCCAACATAAACAAGCATGTTATAAATACTGCTCTCTCCAAATAAATATCTTCGAAATGAAAGGAATATTGCATTCTTTCAGTCTTACAGAAAGAATCTCAGTAATCTTTTAAATTCCTAACTCCATCTTTTTTGGTTATTTCTATTGCAAATAATATTGAAAAGAAATTCGAATATTGTGCTACTTAAAACTGTATTAATTAATTAGGTCATTAACTTAATAGTATCAGTGATCATAAAAGGAAATAACAACTATGTTTCATTCATCATTACTTGTTCAACTTTTAAAGCAGATTCAGTGAATCTTTCACAGGGAGCTGTAAACTTTATTCTCCTCTGCAAGCCTGGATACCAGTTGCAAGAAAAGAATATTCATGCCTAGGGTCTAATCAAAAGTGGGGTTAGTATCCTAATTTATGCCAGGAAGCAATAGCTCACCATCATTGCCAGCAATAGCTACAAAAGACATCAATTAAAGCAACTAATTTCTGAGTCACTTTTCTACCAGGGGAATCAGTTTTAGGTGTACATTTTTCCTGTGGCAAAGCATTGTTTATGAGGAACTTGGTCTCTTATAAAAATGGCTTTAAAATAGGTGGCAATGTAATATGTCCTGATTTATACTCTTACAGACCTGTAACCATTCACAGAAGTATATAAAGAAGTGACTTATGGATTCCTTCTGTTTCTTCTGTTTTGTTTCCCTGCCTTAATGATAAGCTCCTGTCTTAATGATGGTTATATGGAAAAAAAAACATCTTGTGGACAAAAACAAGTAGTAGTAGTAGTACCTCTGTTTCTCACCTGAAAACATCAGCCAACAGCTGACAGATAAGAAGTTTCAATCTATATTAACTTGACTTGGCTATAAACTGACACCCTAAAATGAAAAGCTCAGCAGTCTTTATGCACTCTCCTGTGTCATCTATTATATATTTAAATTCCTAAAATACCATATCACTTCACCATAACGTTAATTAAACTCTAAAAAACTTAATTTATTTTGTGATACTCCTGTAAGATAAAAAAGTTTCCAGTAAAATGTAGTAATATATTAAATGAAAAAAAAATCTACAAAATCTGAAGTAATGTCACTTCCTGTTTGTCAGAATGGGTGAAAAATAAAACAAGATTCTTGTGTGCCTCCTCTCTTGGATGCTTATTAGCTGAAGCAGTAAACTCACAGCTTTGCAATCATCCAGTGTGTGATGTGGGAACCTAAGTCAGTCCTACTGGTATTGAAATATTTTCTACATTGCTTCTTCTGTGTTTGACTTCTCTAGCGCTAATACCATAGCTATTTCAGAGATCATTCTTTCACCTACTTCTCCCATGTAGACACTACTACACTAGCAGCATACTAATGTGTATGTCTGGCATATAAAATGTAGTGGAGTAGTGTATAATAGTATATACCTTAATAATAGTCAGCTCCAACATGTGAAACAGCTGAGCCACACACCATGAGGACATCTCTGGGCTCACTTGCCCTGCTTCTCACAAGGTAGGGACTGCACTTCTGAGGTGAAACCTGTTTCGGTGCGCATCCTAAAACATTAATCCCTACAAGGGAATTTCTAACCTCTCAGTAGATAGAAACAGTAACCAACTAAAATTTGCAGTGATGATACTGTAATGGTTCATTATATCAGTCTTTTTCTCCCAGTAAAATATGACATCCTCTTGGATAATAAGGAATGTAGTCCAGAATTAATTGAAATGCTACTGTGCAATAGAGAGACTTGGCCTTTGCTCTGTTTCTGATGTTAGACCTGGGATCTCCTAGTAATTTCCTCACAGAAATCATGCTCAGAAAGCACAGTCAATACTTGGGAAAGCCGTTCACTGTTAGTTTACATTTTGTCTGGAACTAAGAAAACAAGGAGAGAATAATTCACAGCTGGCCACTTGTCTCAAACAACTGCAGAAAAAACAGAAAATATGGACAGATAATTTTGCCTAAAGTTAGGTAAAAATATCAGTATATGCATATACTAATGTACTAACAAATTAGAATAAATTTTACTTCTTTCTTAGGTCTCTTTTATCCTCAGTACTAAATTTTATTAAGATTTTATATGCAAGTGTCACAGTAAATGAAAAGTGTGTCAGCAAATGGACTCTCTTCTGAGAACACAGGACTGTAGTTTTCCCTCAGGCATTTGGTATGATTTTACATTGTCTTCCATATAGCTGTTAAACTTCTACAAATGCAGTATATCTGATGGAATGGTTAAGAGTCAGATGCAATAATATATCACTACTTAATGTTTTTATAGATTTCAAACTCCAGTGAGAAAAATTAATAACTATTTGACATATGAGGGCCCTATAGTTTACCTAGTGGGCTGCCACATATAAATGTTTTTTATTCCTTCGTTTTGCCCAAGAAGGGTAAAACCAAGGCTGCAGCAATAAAAAAAATCTTATACAGCAATTAGCAAAATACATTTTGCCTTAAATAAAACTAATAAAAAGCAAAAAATGTGTAAGCATGTTTACTATCCAGCTTAAGACATCTCTATGTACATAATATATATTTTTTGGGTTAAATTTTATATCAACATCATATAAACTCCCGCATACAAAAATGCATATTTGAAAGCCCACAGACATATCCATTCAATCCATCATGGACGCAATGTCATGAGATGGGGTTTGGGGGTTTTTGTTTGTTTGTTTGGGAGGGTTGTTCTGTGTTAATTGATTTTTTAAAAAGATATTATTTGTATCTGATCAATTATTCTCCCAATCATGGAGTACAAAAAAATGGCTTTTTGGGGTTTTTGATAATAATTTTTGGAGTTTTTGATATAATATTAACACTCTGATTTCTATCTCTCAAATATGAATGTCTAGGTAAACATGATTACATTCTGCAAATGATCTGCTTTTTGTTGCTGCAAGTTAAATTTATAAAGAAATACAGGCTTCATGGCAGAGTAAAATCAAAAACTGAAAAAGTATTCAAAACCCAGGGTAACATTTTCTTCTGCTTACTACATATTTAATGCAGAGGTTCATAGAGTGATTAAGAAATCTTGGTCCTAAAAAAATGTGAGAAACCATAGTCCCCTTTTTACATGCTCTCCTGCCACCCCAGTTTAGAAATAGTCTTCCTCCTGAGAGTGCATGAGATCTGTTATTACTTCCCTTCAGGTTGGCTCCCTCTTTACCACATGCCCCTTGCTTGCTCGCCTTTCCATTATATCCACCGGCTGCATCTTCTTGAACCCAGCTGGGCAAATTCCATGCTTCTGCCTTCTGCTATATTCTGGAAGAGTCAACAGACAAGAAAGAAAAGTAGGCTGGGGATAAGAGAAGCAGTAAATGCTGGTTTAGATTCAACATTTCTTTCTAACGGTTAGAGACTGTGCAGAAAGTAAATCTACCTTTAAATGAGTGAGATGCACAAAAGCTAAAATGATAACTTTGCAGTTCTATATATGTTGGATTTTATCGCTGATTTATTAAATATGGTGCTGTAAACAAGTCCATTTCTAAATGTAGGTGTGGACACTTGGGTTTATTTAGTAGAAAATGGCATTTATAACAGACTGTACCTATTGCATTATTCATAGGTTTTGATCCCTTCCTAACTAGCACTCTATTTTTTTTCCAAAGTAACTACATTCTGGTTGTGCTAAATTGTATTAGAGGATAAATTTCCTGTATTAGAACACTCTCCACAGACTGGAGTTGATGTGAAGTCAACAGTTGTGTAGCTGAATATTTCCTTTACTCTTCAGTCTTATTAAAAATATTGTTATTTCTGAAGCATATATGTGCCCTGATTAAATATTAATCTGTTGTTTTATCTTTAATATTTCTCAGAGCAATAGGGAGCAGTCTATATATGTATACATCTATACATACACTTAATATACACCTAAATGTCAGAAGTTTGACATTGTAGGTATGTTTTGAAGGGCATATAACTCTAAAAGTTGGAGGCAATTAATATCATTTTACTGTGCCTTCACTCTGAGAGAAGATAACATGCATTATGGAGTCACATTAAGTTCTGCTGAATAAATTGAAAGAAAATGCAAAAAAAAAAAAATCAAATTTAAATAATCAAAATATTTAATTCAGCATACCCTTATGAGAAAGCCATCTTCATTTCTATTTAGAAGTAAAATTATTAAACTGCTAGAAAACTCAGAAATTAATATATTTGTTTAATAAGTACCATCTTAGAGTTTGTCATAAAATAGGGGTTTCTGGGGTAACACTTTGCACTCCATTGTTTCTTGTTCTTTTCTTCTCCAGCATAACTATACAGCTATATTGGTAAGCAGGTGCAACCATGTGAACGCATTCCAGAAAGTTTTACAAAGTAGCTTGATTTCCTGCTGTTCCTCACAAGAAGTGATATTTTTATTCTTAAGCAGAACCTAGGTGAGGAAAAAAGACAAAAATAATAATTGCCTTACAAAACGATGCTACTGTGAATATTTTCTTTAAAGGAAAACCAGCACTAATGGTGCCATGAGATCGCTGTCAATCTTGTATCTAGGATATAACCAGCTTCCAGCAAGAGGTGAAATCAAGCTCTGCAGACTGATTCTGCTGTGGTTTTGCACTGGGGAATATGCAGTCACTCTTGTACTGGGACAGGCTCATTAAAGTAATCAAAAAGGATAAAAAATGTTATCAGCCTTGTTATACTTCTTGGCTGGTTTGCTTGCTAACAATTAATTTCTTTATCACCAGTGGGCCTACTGGTGATAAAGTGGCTGTGTTTTCTTATTTGCATGGGAAACTTCTATAAAATACTTTGAACAATATAAAAGGGGAGGAGAAACAATTTGATGTATTCCATTCACGTATCAGAAATTAGGGAAAAAGGTATATGATGTGTAGTATTTTAAGCAGCATATAGTGCCTAAAAGTAATTTATTTTAATTTTTATTCAAAATTTGCATGCAACAAAAATAGTTGCCCCGGGAAATATTTTCACTTTTTAATGATAAATTTTGCAAGGTACCATTTTCTCTTGTAAATTTTCAGGACTGCTTGCTAATATAACTGGTATGTTAAAAGGTTTTAAAGAGTTTATGTTTTGTAATTATGAGATAATTTTTACAAGAAGAAAATAAACGTAATCTATTTTATTTTTTCCTTGAGGTACTTCAGTTACACAGGTAACAGCTACAGATGGTGATGATCCTTCTTATGGGAATAGTGCCCGTCTGCTTTACAGTCTCATTCAGGGACAGCCTTATTTCTCTGTGGAGCCAAAGACAGGTACTACAAATGATCTTGTAACTTGAAAAGATACATAAACTAACATAAAGCAGATGCAAGAAAAATCCCTTCATTTCAACAAAAAGATCAACTGATACTACTCTAGACTTGTACATCTTTGCGTACTTCCTAAATGAAATAAAAAATTAAAAAATCAACTTTTTCTTTCCCATAGGAAGCTGAAACTCTTTCTCTCTGGAGAATCAACAACTTATTTAGCAAATTATCTTGCTAAAGAAAAGAGTTGAATTCTTTCTACCCCATCCAACAAATAGACCAAGGAACAATTCTGGGTTAACAGCTCTATGACTCATTATGTGACATTCCTATCTCTATGTTGGAGAAACCACCAATATGTAACATCTCTCCAAAATCCTGATTTCTGAGGAAGAAATATAGTTATATATGGTAGAGGAGATACATATGGTGTGTTCTGCTCCCCGGAACTCTAAGTATGCAGAATGGATCTGTCTTAAAGCTTAGATGTTGCCATGAGTACTAATTGCCAGTATTAGGATGGTTGTGCTGTGCACAGTGTAGAATGTAAATTCGTAACTGCGTCCAATAATGCATTTTATACCCATATAATATGGTTAGATGTTGGGAGAAAACGGGACTATATGTTATATTATGATTTTCATTTTTAGGGGTCATCAGAATGGCTTCTGAAATGGACAGAGAAACAAAAGATCAATATTTGGTCATCATCCAAGCCAAAGATATGGTTGGGCAAGCAGGGGCATTTTCAGCAACAGCTACTGTTACCATCAACCTTTCTGACATCAATGACAATCCACCTAAATTTCAACAGCGTAAGTATAGGCTACTTACAGCAGTTAAAAGTCTTGAAGAATTTTAGATCCACTGGAGCTGTGTTATGTTCACTGGTGGGTCTTATCAGAACAGGTCTGTGATTTGGCTTCACTGTGCAGATTTAAATAAATAAAAAAAAAATCCACAGAAAAGCTCAAAAACAAAGAGGAAAAGAAAACCTATCTTTACAAAAGACCTCAGGCCTGCTGGTTTTATTGTTAGGCTTTGGAGAAAAATGGCTTACTAAACTGCTTTCCATATCGCTTGCTCTACCTAGGCCTAAAATCTGGGCAACAGAATAGTTAGTACCACTTTCACTCCCCTTATTTCTTTTTCTCCTCTCTTCATTCTTTGCTGACAAATACTGTAAACGTTTTGGCAAATGGTATGACCTACTCTGTCCAGGGAGTTTGTAGCAGCCATAGGAGCTGCTAGGAGGGCTGTCAGGAAAAAGCAGTGAAATGTTGTTGGGAAGTGCTGTTCCCACTGTTTTTTCACCCTGGTGGTTCTCCGTAGCTATTTACTGCTAAAGTGGGGATTAAAGAGGAGGACTCATGATTGGAAAGGCTGTCATCCCCTGCCCCCGAGATCTATCCACTGCTGGATTAGATCTATTGCTCTAATAAAAGCTGGTGGCTTTCTCCAACTTTCTGACACCCTGAGGCCATCATAAGTACAGCACCTACCAACCATGGCAGATCACTAAACTGTGCCAGTATTTGTTTCTTTAGGACTCTACCATATGAACATCTCTGAAGAGGCTCCTGTGGGTACTACCGTAGGCAAAGTCTTCGCAGAAGACAGTGACATAGGGGAGAATGCAGCCATGAATTATTTTATAGAAGAAGATGATGCAGGTGTTTTTGACATCATTACTGACAATGAGACTCAAGAAGGAATTATCTTATTAAAAAAGGTGAGATTTCAGAAACCCCTCAAAAAATCATGAAATACTGAAAAAAAACCCTCCTCAAGCAAACTGAATGTTAAAAAAGGCCTATTTTTTGATTCTATTATGTTATTATTCTATTTTTTTTTATTTCTTCAGGCTTTGTGATTTGATTGGGATATAGGAGGATAAAAAGAAAGATGTTTTTTCTTTCTTTTTACTTACTTTTTTTTACTTATTCCTACCACTGCTAAATACAAGAATGGCAGTCAAATTATCTCAATGTTATGTCTAGCTGTGCTTCCCATTGTGAGAAAATGTTCTCTCTCTTCTGTGCATCACTGTAAAATCTTTATCAACAAATCATACACAATATTTCCTAACTTCCAACACCTCCTGTTAAACTTAACTGAAGCCAGAATGTATTACAGTATTAGATAGACAGTGGAGTTTTTGTTATGACATATGTTACACACTCAAAAAGATACCAGTTTATGAATTAGGATATTTAAGAGGCTTTGACACTGTGTGATTTATTTCGGAATTATATAGGAAGACTTCTGGGTCATCTCTTCATCATCTGAAATGGTAGAATTTGATAGTTCAGTGAAATCCAGAAGCCTTAAGAACTGAATGCTATAAATTTGGAGCGTTTTTTGGTTCTGGGTTTGTTTTGTGGGTTTTTTTCCCTCTTTGTGTTTTTGTTTTTTTTTTTTTTTTTTTTTTTTTTTTTTTTTTTTTTCTCCACTATTTGAATGTATCAAAATTCAGGAAGATATTTATTTATAATTTCTTTTTTTCATTACAGAAGACAATGACTCTCCAAAATAGTAATGTGACTATGTATTTATTAAACACTCTTTGTTGCTTTCTGGAATTTATTTGGGAGAGACTAAATGTTGACATACTCAGCTTAATGTCCACAGATTTACTGATTCGCATTGTTTATGTAAGACTGAAGAATGGTGTTCAGTATGTTTACACTCATGTTGGAAATACAAGTGCTAATAGAAGAAGCTGTTTTTCTTAGGGCTGACATTCTACAGGAAGACTTCTTTTACAGTGTTGTTTAACTGTAACGTTACAGCCAGCCTACATGTGAAAGCAAACAATAGCATAGCACAGTTTAATTTTAAAGTGGTTTTAACATAAAAATGAAATTTTAGAAATAGCTACTTTTAAAACATTCCCAAAAGAATGTTTTCACTATCTTGCCTTTAATCTCACACCACTTATTGAACTGTATTTAATTCAAATATGAAGAAAGAAATATTACATAGCTCGCTCTCTTTCTTTCTTAATAGAGAGTGGATTATGAGAGCAAGAGGAGATACAGTATTCGAGCAAAAGTTGTAAATAGGTACATCGATTACCGCTTTCTAAAAGAAGGACCATTTGAAGACAAAACTGTTGTCAAAATCAATGTGGAAAATGCTGATGAACCTCCAGTTTTCACCTTGGAGAACTATGTGATGGAGATTGCTGAAGGGGCTATGAGTGGCTCACTGGTGGGCGTTGTAACTGCTAGAGATCCAGATGATGATGACTGTCCAGTCAGGTACCTAACTTAAAACGTGAACAGGGTTCAAATATAAGTGTAGTTGTGATTTCTGAAAGCTATTTCTGTTCCTTACCTTACAGTTATTTGTGCTTTCAAGTAGGATAGCCTAGGTTATTCTAGGTGCCATGATTTAACCCCACAAGGCTGCTAAGGACCACACAGCCCCTCGCTCGCTCCCCCGCCCATTGAGATGTGAGAGAGAATCAGAAGGACAAAAGTGTGAAAAATCCTGGGCTGGGACAAAGACAGTTTACTAAAAAAAAATAAAAAAGAAACAAAGTAAACAACACAAACCACACCAAAACCCCAAGAAAAACAAGTGATGCAAAAAAAAAAAAACCCCAAAAACAAGCCAGCCAATATCCAGACTGTCCCCAAGCAACCATAGCCCTTCCCAGTTTTATTGCTGAGCACGATGTCATATGGTGTGGGAAATCTCTTTGGTCAATTGGAATCACCTGTCTCAGTTGTGTCCCCTCCCAACTTCCTGTGCACTCCCAGCCTACATGCTGATAGGACAGTGTGAGGAAAGAAAAGGCATTGACACTGTGTAAGAGCTGCTCAGCAATGACTAAAACATCTCTGTGCTATCAATACTGTTTTCATCACAAATCCAAAATATAGCTTCATCTAAGCTACTATGAAGAAAATTAACCATACAGTAGGTTAAAACCTGACCCCTAGACCAAAATCTAAATAAATAAGCTTTGTTTGTGCATCTTTGTAATCATTTTGAGATTAGATGATATTTTAAACAGGGGCCTGGAAGAGGCTCTGAATAGCAGCAGAGCTAGGGTACTGCAGCCAAACCTGTAAATGCCTGGAGGTGTGTCACTCTGTTGCCAATAACTCCTGGAAATCTGGAGAGAAGGACTCACTGCTGGGAGGGAGACATAGAACAGCTCCACTGGCATCTGCTTAGCTCAGCATGACCAAAAATTTACCAATTCTCTACATCTACCAAAATTGCCCGACAGAAATATTATATAAAAGGAGAACCCCCCCCCCGGCTTTTAATTTTTGCAAAATAATTTTGCTGTCTCTTAAGGGAGAAAACAGGTAATTAATCTTTAATATGGGGTTTATAATAAAAATAACATCTTGAGTTGCTTGGTGTCATTGTGTACAGTGCAAGTTGGACAATCTAGGATACAGGGATGAGACACAAAATAATGTATGGTGTGTAGATTACTAATAGCTGAAATATGTATGTATATATAGCTACCTGCAGTTACAACTTCAGACATTTAATCAATTCAATGCCATTTGTTATGATTTTATATTCATTTTCTGTTATTTAGTAAGCTACTCAGGTTAAATTAAATAAGAATAAATAAAAATAGACATGTAATTTCCCTTCCCCCACCCAAAAAAGGCCTTGTGGTTTAATTAGATGAGTAAAAAATCCCCTGTGAAACATTTAAATATAAGGCATCTCCTTGACTTCTTAGTTTGAAATATTTTGGTGGAACTTGCTACAAAGTGAATATGTCTGCATAGTCCCAAAACAGTGACACATGTATTACATCACTGAGTTTCTTTAAAATAGAGCATGCCACTTCTAATGTAGAGATATGTTTATTAGGATGTTCCATGCATATGAATAGTATGAATCTACTTTTGAAAACATTGTTATCATAAATGATTGCAGTTGCTCATAATATAGAAAAACAGCTGTGTTACCTTGTGGACCCCAGTTTTCAAACAAACAAAGAGTAAAAAAAAGACATGCATCAAAACCTCACTACATCAGTAATAAAAAATAACTAAAAATATCCAACATAGATTTTTCTGAAACTTATATATCAAGAATCAGATTACCAAAAAAACCCCAAACAAAACAAAATACTGATGTCAGAAGCTCAAATGATAAGAACTTTCACTTGTCGATTTGTCCTCTTACTGATTTTCAAAACAGAAAAAATGTAACTATGAATAACATGTTAGAGAGTCATCCAACCACTGGCACATAATCCGAGCTGGAGTCCTAAGTGCCAACAAGAGATAGAAAGACTTTGTTAAGAAGTGTTAAAGGTACAATCAAAGAGAGAATAGTTGCATGTGGGAATTCCAAACTGGAATGGTAAGAACCTTTCAGCTCCTCAAAAAGGTTTTATTCCCATGAAATAGACTCTATTAGGAATTGACATATAAGGTCTCTTTTTATATGTGATCAAAATAATTGGTAAATATCCTTTCCATTTGAACCAATACCTTTGGTATCTGTTTCAGTCCATCTCTGGTCTGTGACCAATCATTAGACTTTAACAGTTTGAATGGTATGTATGTATATATGTGCGCATGCGCAGGTCCATATACAGACATAGCATTCTGAGCCTTTTCAGTGAAGACTCAGGAACACCGGACTCATTTGCAATCAACGCTTGCATTAGGATTTTGTACCCTGCCTGGGTGTCACCTCATTACAGGTAGTTGTCTATCTGTCTTTATAATGCCTGTTCCCTTGGCATCAGAGCATGTCAGCAACGATAAAACAGATTTGCCATTATACCTCCACTTAGCTGTTAGTGTTATCGATTTCACAAGTGGCACTTTTGCTGTTTCTTTGCAATGAAGTCATTCACCTGCTGTGATCCTGACTTAGAAGTAAGAATGAATAATGTATTTCAGATTCAGTTCATATTAATAGAGATCTGAGACATATTTAGTTTTATAAAAAGACGAGCTTTGATCTTGGCAGCAGTGAATTTTAAATGTTTATAAGTGTACATTTTTCATGATTTCTGAGTTGTTGCAGCACACATTTATATGTATGTATGCACAGCTCTGTTTTCTTAACTGACAATAGCTTTCTATGTCTTTGCCTCTGATGGAACATTTCAGTATTAGGGAATCCCTTTACTTTTTTGGTGCAGGTACTCTATTGTCCACGGCATGCATTTAAAGAGATTGTTCAGCATCAATGAACACAATGGAACAATTATTACAACTAAACCTCTGGACCGAGAGATAGCTTCTTGGCACAACATAACTGTTACAGCCACAGAAACAAGTGAGTACGAAATTTAAGGAACGCTGTGTTTTATATACTGTGAACTGTAATTATCCTCTGAATATGCCTTCTTTTAAGTGGAGAATACAGATTCTTTCTCATTATGTTACTGTTGCTTGCTACATTAAGGAGGATTATTAAAAAGATTAGTTAAATAGAAGTGGAAGGTATTTGAGCTCCAAGGTCCTGTGCTCTTTCATAAAAGATGACCTTATAAAAAAAGAAAGGAAATTGTAATAGGATCTAGACTGTAATGCTTTCAAGTTACACTGAAGCATATGAATTGCTCCTGCAGTGCAAGATCTTATGTTAAATTAGACCCTGGTTAATTTCACACTGGATTTTTGACTAGTGTGAAATTAGCCAGGGTCTAATTTAACACCAGTCAGAAACCTGTGGCTCAAATTAATTGTGAATGCAAGGCCTAAATCAGCTAGACTTCTCTTCAGTGACAATTAAATCTGTGAAGCATGCTTTATATAGATTTCACCTGTCAGTTATATTTGAAAGTCAAATGCAAATTGCCTCTGTTTGTACTTTTGGTGATCTGGTTGCCCTAACTCTGGGACAATACTCCAGAAAATTGCCAGCTGCTGATTTTTAAGACAGTTTAGCAAGATTAATGGGACATTATTTAAAAACTGATCACATCCATCCTCAGGAAGGAGAAAGCCCATATGAAACAGCTTTTGCCAAATACTTTTAGCATGGTTGTTTTTTTTTTTTAATCCTGAATCTCAGTTGAATATTATTTATTACTAAGACTACTTTAAAAACATATTCATAAATTGCATTGTTCCCAAAAGGCAGCATTCCCTGTATATATGTAAAATATTACTGGTAGAAGTTTAATACAGGATAGTCAGTAGCCATTTTCATTGCAGTCTTTATCTTGTGCTTGGGAATTGATATTATCATCCTTTTCAACTTCTCTGTGAGTTTTTAAGCATGAACGTATTTTACTTCTGATGTTGTTGAGCAGCTGGCAGGTGTTGGTAAAATTGATCTTTGGCATATTTTTGTCATGTCTTGAATAGCACTATGGAAACACAGCAGGATGACTTTGGTCTGGACTTTTCTGTTTAGTTAAACAATAAAATAGGAAGGAACCAAATGTTACGAATGAATAAGTGTCTCCTGCAGCAAAAGAAAGTGAGTCTTGCACGGTAATGAAAGTTATTGTAGAGAAACCGAGCCCTCATTATCTTCATATCCTTATTCTTTATTTCTTTAATGATGATAAGGTCACTGTCTATAACACTATATTCAAAAGCATTGAAGTTAGGTCACCTTGGTCTGGGCATACCTGAAATGCCTTATATCATGAACTATTAGCATTTATTCCTTGAAATATTGTCATAATGTACACTGTGTATATGAGACATTTGGTGGATGAGATTGTGGCTTCACTGAGGCCAAATCAAAGTGCTGTTAGAGTTCATCCACACAAGATATCAATTGCAGCTGAGACAGGTATTGAAACTGCATTACAACAGCAACCTCCCTATTGGCCTATTGATGTCTTGGCATTCATACAGGACACACACCTTTTGTCTCCATTGCAATGACAGGGGTCAGAGGTTAGTAAGAGGAGCTTGCTTCTGTTATTTCAGAGTTGTGGTGTGGATGATCCTATCCTCATGCAACAGAGATAGCATGTTTTAAAGGTACCCAGAAGTAGATCTAATTCGCTGGACCTTAAACACAAGTAGTCAGAACCTGCAATCTGTTGAGTCTTATTGCACTTTATGTTTAATGTGATTCTAGCTCAAGAGAAATCACATTTCCTTTGATCAGTTTTTACTTGGTTGTAATCGGCTTCCACCTAGTACAAGGCTGAAGCACCAACAACAACATTCTAACCATACATGAGAGCAAGAAATCCTTAAGTCATCAGCTTTACTTAACCCTGATTTACTGAGACAGATGATGATTGACTGACAATTAATTTAGAAGAAGAATATCTATTTCAGCTTTTCCTCTATTGAACTATAGATGACCAACAAAAATTACCAATGATAGCAACTGACTTGATCTTACTCATTTCTCTATATACCTGTTGGGAAAGTCTATTACCAAGCATAAGCAAACTTACCCACAAGAGACAATAGTCATTTTCACATTGGGTATTGCAGATGTCCTTCCATAGTGGGTTCCAGATCTACTACATCACTACAGAACTTACAGGTATTTGAAGATTTCAGTCAGGGATCATATCATTAGTTCAATATTTAATTGTCACCTCGCTTTCATTGTATATGTTTTTGTTGACAGACTTCTAACTTTCTTAGTTTAGTTCTTTTTTAAAAAAGAATTGTGTCAATTTCCTTTAGGAAATAAAGAGATTTGCTCTAGCCTAAATTATAAAAACAACTATTATGATTATGATTATGATTATGATTAGTAGTAGTAGTACTACTACTACAAGTTTCCTTTTACTGGCTAATGACAATGCCAAGCTAAACTTTCTTTAATCTGTTGCAAGTATTGAGTTCTACTTTGTCTCTAGATATTGTCACTACCTTTCTTTTCACACAGCTCTAAAATAAGCAAGTTAGTATTTTTAGTCCCTAGTAGTTAATCCATTTTCACACTGATCCAGCCTATTACACTTGATATCCTGATTTCTCAGACCTTCTTTTTCGAGTTCTGGTATCTCTCATGGAGATTATGACAAAAACATAATCTGCTCATTGAAATACCTTTAGCCTAAAGTAGGATATAAGAACAATAGCTGCGTTCAAATTCTAAAAACTATTTTCCTGTGTAAGGGATAAAAGAAAAAATGTGTTGCTTACCATCTTCCAATCAAAGTAGTCACTCTGTTTCACCCAACATCTTCATTAAATTTTTACCAAAAGCTGATTCCAAGAGTGGCTTTGTAATCTGTTGCTCCCTACCACAAAACACCTGTGATTTCAGAAAAATTAAAAACTTCCATACTATCATCTTCCCACAACAACATGAGAAATGCTCTTCCTTGTCATTTAACCATAAGCTGAGGGAAAAAACCCAACAAAATAACTACAACACAACAATGCAAATATATTAAAGGAAGTAGAAACAAGACTATTACCAAAATCAATTAAAAAAAGGATTATTATTTGTTGAAAGAAAACAGATGTGAACGGCAGCTCGAGACTGAAAGGTCCTATCTAAGTTTTTGTGCAAGCAAAAGGTAGGCTTTAAAGCCAATAAAACACCCATAAATCTTATGAACAAGCAAGTAAGGAATAGCCTAAGGGGTAGATGGGTAAATGCATCCTTCCCATGCCCCTTTGTATACAACTGTGGTGATCAGCGTTATTCCCTGCTTGCTAATGTTACAAAGTTTTCCTTTCAATGTCAATCCAGCCAAACCTCTGTCTTACACGTCCAATTCTGATGTAAGTAAAAGAGGTTAAGTTCTGCACTCTCAGTATTATTTCTAAAAGGGATATGTGCTACTTTTTGCGTTTATTTAAAAAATAAGCTGAGCACTGTTTCATTGTCTATTGTATTATTATGGATGTTGGGATTCAACAAGACAAATGTCATCCACAAAGAAGTATTTTTGAGATGACTCTGACCGATCATAAACTTTATTAAATTAACATGTCTCTAATGATTTCACGGAAACAATAGTAATGTGAAACTGCTGAGTATCTAGCCCTTTGTAGTTGCTTTTGCTGCCATTTACTTTAGCAAAAGACTCAAAGCTATCAACACAGATTCCATAAGATCCAAGAAAAAAAATGTTTGCTCCAAGCAAATAGTGAAATATACATTAAAAAAGCAATGTAAGAACCAACTAAAACCGTATAGCTTGAAGTGAAGTAGAAAGGGATATGTTTTGTTTTTCTCTTAAAGGTCCATTTGACTAATTTAAGAAAATGCCTTAAAGACTTCTGAACAGGTCACACGTAGTGATACTAGCACCTATCATGAGGCATACTTTAACTACTATGAGTATTGTCATTGACATACTTTTCGTTTAGATAGGGCAGACTGAGATACTGATAAATACTTAGGTTGATAGATATTTAGTATTCTTGGAATGTCTTAAGATTATTTTATTCACTAAAAAAATGTCTTCATTACGGTCCTTACCCAACAACACGTCAAAGTTAATGTGAACATTACTGTTGCAGTGAAACTTCTTGCCTACCAGAGTAAAAAATTACATTGTGGGGAAGGCAGACATTTCTCAGAGCTATGCCATTAAGCAGAAATTTGATGTGTAGATAGATGAAGGAGTTCTGAGAGGTATTCAGTGTAGAATTATAGAATCATTTAGGTTGGAAAAGACCTCTAAGATTATTGAGTCCCTCTGTAAACCTAACACTGACAAAAACCATCACTAAACCATATTGCTAAGCTCCACATGTACAGATCTTTAAAATCCCTCTGGGGATAGTGACTCAACCACTTCCCTGGGCAGCATGTTCCAAAGTTTGATAATGCTTTTGGTGAAGAAATATTTCCTAAGATCCAATCTAAACCTCCCCTGGTGCAACTTGAGGCCATTTACTCTTGTCCTATTGGTTGTTACTTGGGAGACAAGTACCACCTCCCTACAACCTCCTTTCAGGCAGCTGTAAAGAGCAATAAGGTCTCTCCTCAGCCTCCTTTTCTTCAGACTAAAAAACTTCATTTCCCTCAGCCGCTCCTCATAAGACTTGTGCTCTAGACCCTGCACCAGCTTTGTTGCCCTTCTCTGAACACACTCCACCAGCTCAATATCTTTCTTGTAGTGATGGGCCCAAAACTGAATGCAGTATTGGAGGTGTTGCCTCACCAGTGCTGAGTACAGGAAAAAACTTCATTTCCCTCAGCCGCTCCTCATAAGACTTGTGCTCTAGACCCTGCACCAGCTTTGTTGCCCTTCTCTGAACACACTCCACCAGCTCAATATCTTTCTTGTAGTGATGGGCCCAAAACTGAATGCAGTATTGGATGTGTTGCCTCACCAGTGCTGAGTACAGGGGAATGATCACTTCCCTGGTGCTGCTGGCTAAACTATTTCTATTACAAGCCAGGGTGGTATTGGCCTTCTTGGCCACCTGGGAATACTAATGGCTCATATTCAGCCAGATGTCAACCAATACCCTCAGGTCCTTTTTTGCCAGACAGCTTTCCAGGCACTCTTCCCCAAACCTGTAGCATTGGTTGTTACGATCAAGTGCATGACCCAGCAATCAGCCTTGTTGAATCTTATACCATTGGTCTTGGCCCATTGATCCAGCCTGTCCAGATCCCTCTGTAGAGACATCCTATCCTCAAGCAGATAACACTCCCACCCAACTTGCTGTCATCGGAACACTTAGTGAGAGTGCACTTGATCTCCTCATCCAGATCATTGATAAAAATATTAAATGGAACTGGCCCCAGTACTGAGCCCTGGGCCGTCAACTAGATTTAACTCCATTTATCAGAACACTTTGGGCTCAGTCATCCAACCAGTTTTTTATCCAAGTGTGCCTGTCCAAATCATGAGCAGCCAGTTTCTCCAGGAGAATGCTGAACCTGCAGATTTTCCTTCCCTTGGTTTCAGGTGACATATTTATAAACATTTTTATTACATAAACAAATAGTTTTTTCACTCTTGCCTCTACACAACTTTTGTAACATGAAACTAGTATAGCTAGGTTTGGCTTTTCTGTGTCTAAAATAGTTACAGCAATTTGACCTTGTATAAATGTAGTAAATGGAAGAAAAAGTGCCTTATATTAGCAGAGTTTACTTTCCTTTTCACATGGGAATAAGCCATACTGACACGGCTTTTATTTCTAAGCCCACAGTAATACAGTACACCTGTATGACAGAAGCAGTACAGCTTCTGTGAGTATAAAATGCCTAAGAATAAAACCTGTTGTGCAAATAATACTTGGAACAAAACTATAAGCTCAGTCTATGAAGTCTGTCAGCAGTAAAGCTTTGGACATACCTGGACAGAATCAGACTTCTTTGTAAATATGTGTTTGGAGACCAGTGGATAGAATATCTCTATTGTTTCAGATTCAAAGTCTCAGCTTTCTGCCTTCACCAGGGTTGGGCATCAGTGTCTGCTGCAATTATTCCATGTCTAGCAGTGGCAGAATCATTTTTAAGCATGTGAATTTCGGTGAAATTTTCTCCCAAAGCTTCAAAATTTCAAAATACTAAAGAAGAGGAAGAGTATCAGAATTTCTTAAAGGATTGTGACCAATCATTGTGGTATCCATGATGTTAAGTGATGTTAAATAAGAAAGTGCAGCTGTCTTCTCCAGCTGCTCTGCCCCAGGACCTTCCTGCCTGGCTTCTGGACCCTAGCCCAGTGCCCAGACACCCGAGGCCTCCACCCAGACTCAGGGATGCAGCTGACGTGTTCCTGTTTGCGGGCTCAACCAGTAGCAAAGCTGAGCAGATGTCCTGGAGACACACACACACAGATGCAGAGGACACTGACATGGCCAGTCGTGCAGACTCACAGACAAGGTGCTACTGAAGGCGGCATATAGGGCATACATACAGGACTCACGTAAACCACAGGTATAGACAGCCAATACCCCTCCTCGTCTTCAGCTGGAGAGGCAGAAGGTCACCTGCATGGACTCTCTGCATTCCCAGCACCCCTGCCTGGATTCCAGGTCCTGTTATCCACTTCATGGGTCCCCAACTGACCAGCTAGTGCATGCTAGATGCTCTCTGGCAAACCTGCAGCACTCACACTCTCATCCCTCATGTACCCACATTCACAAGTCCACTCTGAGTATACCAGCATGGACCCCCCTGAGCACCTGGCCTGAACCCAAGGTCCCCCTACTTGCTGTTGACTCCAGCTTAAAGTTTGCTAGCTAAAACACACATATACCCCAAGCAAACTGCGTTTGGGGAAGACAGAGACATTTTTTCCCTGTGCTCCCCACTCACTCCAGTAGCTGGTACCACAGGCCAGGGGCACCCACCTCACCATCTGACTGTCTGACTCCAATAGTGGCACAAAGTTTCACTGACACATACGCAGGTCTCACCAGTAGCCAGCACTTAGTCCCTGAAGCACACATACACATGGAATGATAGAGAGTGAAATTATGCAGAGAGATAGCTAAGAAAAAATATAATAAGAAGATATGACAGGACTGACTGGTGATCTAGTGCAGGGCTTAGCCAGACAAGTGTACGGACGGGCCCTATTTTACATACAGCTGCCCCTTTTATACCCTTTCTTGTCTGACCCCTCTTTGTTCCTCCCTGCATGTCCTCCATGGGTCTGTAGAGCTCCACTGATTCCCATGCCCCTCTGGGTCTGAGGTCCCTCTGGTTTAGTCTTAGTTGCAAAGGTCAGGTTGATCTGCCTGGAATTGTTGCCCTGTGGTTTCTAGATAGGCCATCAATTATGATGAGGTTTGTTTCTTGTCATTGTATCCGAGTTTGCTTTGTTAGGTCTGTGTCTTGGTATATCTTGTTTCCATTTTCCCCTTTTTCTTTCTCAGCTTCCCAATGGACAAGGCTCCCAGTCTGATAACCTCGCAGGAATAAACATTCTTACACACTCATGTGCCCCCATCATTTAGTGTGTCTGACCAGCTTTGGTTCTCATCACACCATCCCCGTCCCTTATCACTTGTCCCTGAGGTTTGTGTCCCTATATGTTCTTGTTTCTGGCGGCTTCTTTTCTTATTAACTCTTGTTGCACAGAATAAGCTTCTTGACCAGATACCCTTAGAGGAGCAGACACTCTCCTTCCACATAACCTTACAAATTACTGGTACAGTAAATTGTTCTGCATGAACAAAACTTCATTTAATTTCTCCATATCAGACCTTTCTTTTTTTTTTTTTTTTTCATTTAAATCACTTTCTGACTTGGTGAATGAAACAGTGAACAAATACAAAATTTTGCATGAAATATCCTTAAATATTTGAAGATATACTATTATAATTTAATGTGATGTGTTGGTGAAAAAAAAAAAACCAACCCAAAACCCAAAAGCAAAACCCTACCACCTTTTGTAAACAGAACACCAGCAAAGAAAGACAATGCCCTTTTTAATATGTATAGGATATAACTGAACTCATTAAAAAGGTTTAGTATAAAATGTGTCTGTAGGTCTCAGTGACTATTTTATTCTCTGCTAAGTATATGTAAATTTTTCTAATGTTTACTTTACTTTAAAATATGTAGTATTTATAATTTTTGATTTCTATCTTTTTTTAACCATTAGGAAATCCTGAAAAAATTTCAGAAGCAAATGTGTATATCCAAGTTCTCGATGTTAATGATCATGCACCAGAATTCCCTAAATATTATGAAACATTTGTTTGTGAAAATGCGGTTTCTGGCCAGGTAAGCATGAAGGAGATAGCCATCAGTTTTCTAATAAAAATTAAGACTTGGTCTGAGATGTTACTATTCCCTTTAGTATTGATTATTTCAGTACTGTGAGTACAGGCTGTATTTTGTCTATTTCCAAAATTAGTTCTGTTGATATACGTATCATTTGAAATTTAAATTTCAGAAGATTGACGTATTTTTTCCCCTTTAAAACAAAATCAATACATCTTGTTTGTCTGCAAAACCAGGAAACAGAGAAGTACAGACAGAAACTTCTGAAAAACACACAAGGCACAGATTTCTGTCATGTTAGTGTCACAGATGTAAAACCTAGGCCTGGTATTTGCAGTAACAACATAACATAGTCTGGAAGAACCAGACAGACCAGATTCAAACCAGATTCATCATGTTTTGTGGTTAGGAATCATTTATTGTGAACTGAATTCAAACCTCGTCTAGTTCAGTGGAAGTCTGGGGGTAAGTCACAGCTCTTGAAACACCTTCCTTAGCTAGCAGCTTAAGAAATTGTTGCATTAAGCATCCTTCCCTGGAGGTATTTCAGTTGCCCTAATGCCCCAGGTACACTGCTGACTCTCCATTTTCCTCCTGTGAAAAGAAAAACAGGATGTTCAAAATTTTGGGGGTTTTGTGTTTTGGGGTTTTTGGGGGATTTTTTTTGTTGTTGTTGCTGTTGGTGGTTTTGTTTTGTTTTTTTTTAAAAAGTACAAAATGAGCAACAAAAAAAAGCAACAACAGAAAGCTATGGGCAGAAAAATGCATATGTTTTATACAAAAAAGATCTTTGGGATATCTATGATGGTTCCATTCAAACATTTTGTGACATTTTGATTTCTGAAACACAGAGCCTCTCTTCTTACACCAGCTTAGGCTACTTTGACCTTGATTAGTCTGCAGTTAAATAAAGCTTTCCCTGTTGATAAAGTAATTTCTTTATAACTTTTTTCACCCATTTATATGTTTTTCTATCAGCACTTGTTTGTTGGGTTTTTTTGTTCTGCGTTTGGTAATTTTTCACTCTGCAAAGATTATTTCTGGGTCAGAGGTACTTGGCGCAAGCCATTTCTTTTGGTCTTCAGGCAACTCATTCAATTCATTGACAGAGTAAAGTACGGGCACTAAAGCAAATGCCACTTCGGGCACTAAAGCAAATGCCACTTCATGTTCCTTGTCTTCAAGACACCATGAAATAAATATGGAATAAAATATAAAATGGATATTTGCAATCTATGTTTTGGACTTGTCTACAATATAAAAACCAATGTGATTTATTTCCCAAGGCATTTATTATTCCATAGTTGCTTAATGATAACATCTGTATACTAACAAATTAATGGCTACTTTTCAATAACGGTTAAGAATAGATACTGTTTTGAAAATCACTGGAAATGAGGGAGCTGTAAAGAGTAGTAGTAGTAACAACAATAATAATAAACTCTTTGAGCATAAGATACAGGATTATTCCTGTTTAACTTTGTAATATCTGAATGATGGATTAGCATGATGATTTTCACATTTTTCAGACAGGCAAAATGTTACTCTAGTTTTTGTTTTGTTTTGTTTTGTTTTTCTTTTTTATATTGCTATAGATTTTTGAGAGTCACAGGCACGTTTAGTTTGGTCTTTGGAGATCATGACAGCAATGTTAAACAATTTTCCCATTAACAAATTATCTTAGAAAGAACAATAGGAAATTGCTACTGAAGTGCATAATTTTCATAGTCAGAGTTTATGATATGATTTATGATTTTATTCAATGTTTACGATTTAAAACAGAATTTTTAGCTGATATATTTCCTTCAGTGCTATTAGATTATTCTAAGATACACCTGCAGATGCACTGAGTGTAACTTCTGACATTTTGAAACAGTAGTCACAGTGGCCCATGGAAAATTCCTTTTTCTGTTTTGTACAGACCATAATTCAACAACATTATCTCATAGAAGAATAGAACAGGCAGAAAGAGTTTATCAGCATATACAAATGAAAATTAGAAGGCACTTAAGTGTCATGGCATGAGCTTTGTAATTGTTATTCCTTCATTGAGGTCTACACCATCTTATTTATAGCTGAGCAGAAGCATCTTACAGTAAACCAACACAAATCAGACCAATATTGTGCTATTTTTCTTTTCAAAAAAGAAACAGAAGCACTCAAAAGGAGAACCTTGGTCTTGAGGTAGAAAGTCTACCTGGAAAATGCAGTGTTGACTACAGACTGGTTATTTGCAAGACAATCAACATTTAGCTAGACATTCAGTGCAGAAGGGTTTACAGAAAATCCCTTCTATACAAAATAATTAATCAATGAGAGATCAAAGCTGTTACTAGTATCTTAGACTCCATCACTGATGCTATTTATTAGTTGAAAGTACCCTCTAATCAGATGGATGGGGAAGTTGAGTATAGCAGGCCACATCTTCTTGTGACCTTTATCAAAGGAGCCCCTGCTATTCCCAGTGGTGATCTCAGCGTGTTTGGAGAGAAACTGTAAATGAGGCCCACCCACCATAAACTTAAGTCAGCTTTTCAAGAAAAATGGATTTAATTAATCTGAGTTTTAAAGAAATGTGCATTTTCAAATGGACTGCTGGATTATTACAGCTTCTAGATTAACGAGACTTGAAATAAGAAGTTTTACAGCAATTAAATTTCAGCCCAGTCAATACAACAACTGATATAACCTTGCAGAAGCAATACATCATTCACTCGATTTTCTTTGTTTTCACACTAAAAAGTAGGGGTTTTTTTAAACCTTGACTCACAAACAAAAAGTGTTTTTTTTTAGTCTGTGATGTGAGTTTTCCTATTAAAAGACTAGAATATCCTATGTTAGACATAAAAAAGCCTAGAAAACCAGAAAAAAAGAAACAGTTTTCTTCTGTCTGGGTGTTTTTTCCCTTAGAGTCAGCAAAATCAGAGCTGCCTATTGCTCTCTGAATATTTTATAGACTCATCTGGATTTTGCTGAATCTTTGGGGAAGTGATACAGTAAGAAGTGAACAATAAGGGTTTGCCCTGTCCTTATGTTCCAAATATTCCCCTTCTTCTAAGGTCAATCCTTAAAGGCATGTGAATATGTCTGGAATAACCACAGGAGTCTTAAGTTTCGGTAGAACAGCACAGTAAAAATCAAAACAGGGGAAGGTGCGGGTTTTTTTCAGCTAGCCATATACTCCTCAGAATTTTATTGACATGCAGAAAAAATTTATGGGGGGCAAATACAATCTGTATAGAAACTAACAGAAGTTAATAATGAAATAGCAAAACAGTATCTAGCTTGCAACTGTAATAATTTTATGATTTTCAGACATGATAGACTCCTAAAAATATACTTTTCAAAGACGTTGCTTGGATGAATAACTTTTAATAAGAATGAAAACTGGAAGTAGAAAAACCACATTTGTTTGTTTTTTTCCCTTGGTAGGTGGGCAATTCTTCTCTACCAGGTAACTAAAATAAAAACAAAACAAAACAAAACAGAGAAAAATTATATGTGGCTAAGATATCTTTGTAGATTCCTATATTACTTGGCATATTCAGTCTAGCTTGATAGACCCTGAAATGAACAGACAGATATGTATCCATACAAAGCTTTTTCTCAGCTGCAACAATGGACGTGTTACCTGCAAATTATCAAAAAAGGCCAGCATAGTCTTTTTTTCATTTTTTGATGGCAGAATATGGCAGAATATTATGATGAAAACATGCCTTTGCTTGTGTTTTAGACTGGTTATGAAGTTTTGTTCTCTATTGCTGTTCATATTGAGCATATTCTAGAAACTATTCCCTTATAAAAATGAAATGTTTTTTAATGTCAAGGCAATATTAGTGATCAGTTATTGCTCTTCAGTGATTTCTTGACCTGCATGACCTGTATTTGTATCACCTTAGCTATTTTGTTTGGTCTGAGGAAAGGGAAAAAATTCCCTCAAGAAGTTTCATCCTTTGTACACTGTCAGCAGGTACACCACTGAACAATCACTCCTCTCATTAGTGATGATAAAAAAAATTCAAGGTTCCATATTTTTCCATAGAATGAAAATACAGATTTCAAATATTTTTCACATATAAAAAAGGCAGAGTGCTAAGAATACACAGATTTTGGGGTGAGAGCCACATTTTGCACTCTGCTGTGATGATTTGATCAAACTTCGCTTGCTTGCAAAGAAAAAGCGTGTGTGCTGAAGTCTTAGGTCTTTGACTGAAAAATGGCTTAATCAGAAAAGAGTTTTCAAAGGCACAGATGGAACGCTGTAATCACTTCCATTGACTTACTGCTTTGCTTTTAAGGCACCGCTTGTAGCATTCACATGCTTTCTGAAAGGTTTGAGAAAAGTTGAGGCTTCAGGTCTCTTGTGTACAAATATCTACAAGGAATGAGATGACTGATAAAACAGAGCCTAAGGTCAAACTGGACACTGTCTTTTCTGAAAGCTGATGTGCTTGCATTAGTTCACTTTCCTCCTGATTGGTGAGGATACCCACTTACTAACATATGCTGATGCTCAGGTGATTAAATATTTACTGATAAAAATAACAAATATAAGCTCTTCTTAGGCAGAAATATTGCTGATTTTGTTAACTGTAGCATGGTTTTTTATTGAAAGAGATGAAAGATATTCTTTTGAATGATAACTGTTATTTTTTATTTTATCTTCCAATGACTATCTGGTTTGACATAATTGTAAATGAAGGCTATTTTGCTTTCTTGAGTAAAAGCAGGGAAGAAGTTCCATAATCAATCTGTTGTAATATCCAGAATCAACAATTCAGCACATGAACTTGTCACCATATTTCACTTACTGGAGCTACAATGTATCACTTGAATGATGTCAATGTGTTTGTGAGCTGGAAAGAAATGGGGTTTGTTTGGAGGGATCTGTTGAAATGTAGAATGATGATTTTTCACCCTGAAAAAAAAAAAAAAAAAGACAAACACTATATATATGATTACTTTTTTCATTTGTTGAAACTTCATTTACCCGTGATCTTTTGAACCAGAATTTTTTTTTCATTTTCTCGAGGTTTTAATGCCTGCCTCTCTCAAATAAATGAAAAATCAAAGCAGTGAATTTGCAGAATATGAGTCTCAATAAACCTGTTCAGATATAGAAGGTGTATATTTGTGAGTGCGTAACATGCACTCAATATGTAATCACAGAACGCATCTCTAGCATCAGCAGTTTAACATACCTGATGTGTCTTTTTATCATTTTAAAGAACAACTAAATAATTTTATTCTTAAAACAATTCTGTTTATATGTTCCAGCTAATTCAAAGCATCAGCGCAGTGGATCAAGATGACTCAGCAGAAGGTCATCATTTTTACTTCTCATTGGCTCAGGAGGCCACAAACAACTCAGATTTTACTCTTAAAGATAATCAAGGTAGCGTAATTCATATAGCTCTTTAAGACCATCCTCATGAAAGATGCATGCTTCTTGTGGTCCTCACATCACTAATTTTATAAAAATTTACACTTAAGTATAAATTGTCATTCTAAGATCTGAACATTTAATGAGGTGTATTTTAAAACAATAATCCAGTAATAGCAAACAGTTTCTTTTCCTTTTTCAGCTGAGTAACATAAACAGCAAAGGATAGTTCTATTTCAAGGGGAAAAAAAAATATGCTCACATGAAAAATACACTGGAATTCCTTAACATTTCTTTTCTTAATGTAGGTTGTGGTGGGAAATACCAGCTCTCTTTTGTTAAAAGTATCTACTTGTCTAAAAAACAAGATTACCAGAAAGAGATTTCTATTAATGTCTGTTACTTTAGCACTTAAGCGAGAACAGAATTATGAACGTAGATAAATAAGAATGTAATCTTTTTTTCCTAATATATTTTAAGCCATTAATGGCATCATACAAATATCTTCTATATGTATTTTAATGTTATTAAGAACTAATATTGATTGAGACTTTTATTAAAAGAGTGATATAGGGAGATATCAAGCAAGACCAGTCTGCAGTGAAAACGTAAGTGCAATATCTGATGGAATTTCAGGGAAAATGACCATTTAGAGTCAGTCTGCTGGGACTACAGAGAAGAGTTTCTTCATCCTCAGCTAAAGTACACATTGTTCTTATTGACTTTGCTAATTATTTGAATGTTCTGGCTAGGTGAATAAATCAATGGAAATAAGTTTTGGAAAGTTCAGACTATGTTCAACGGCAAACCACTTCTCTCAATATCTCCAAAGTTAAAGTCAATGTATTAATATGTATTTCAATTCCCAACTACACTATCCTCTCACTCAGTGCCAGGAAGAGGTAAGTTGTTACATTAAAGTCAAGTTTTGTACAAGCCGTGAGCCTTTCCCACCTTTGCCCATTCTGCACAAAGCACAGGCAGAGCCACACGCAAAGCAGTATGTCTATTTCTTTTGGTGGCTATTGATGGGAAAAAAAAACAGTCTTTTAAAATATGGTGAGATCAGCCCTCACTCTCCCTTTCTGCTGCACTTCATACAAATGGCTATGTGAATTGGAACCGTCCTAGGCAAAAAAAAAAAAAAGTGCCTCTACAGATCTGGAGCATTTTATCTCTGTAGCTGTAACTCTCTCTGGAGTTACTTTCTGTACTATGACAGAAACCTCGAACAATTTAAATGTTAGGGTATTAACTTTGGCAGACTGTTTGCATAGACATATTACACAGATACTGTTAGAAATACTTTTTTTAAATCGATGTACATGTATGCACACATGCAGTAATTCACCCTGCCTTGATAAAAAATTCTGATGTAAATATTTATAGATTTTTCCTCTTTCCATTATATACAGATTCAGACAGGGGTAATTTGTTTTGCAGGAAGCTAAGTTTCAGATTTGAAGGAGTTGATACGCAGCAGGAGCTGAATTTAAGCTGCTTACCTTGTTTTGTATGGAACTGATTTCTAAACACTAATAGTTAAGTACAAATCAAGGTGAGAGCCTCTAGCAATTTTTCTCTAATTTAGATAGTAAAAGCTGAACCGGCTCTCATTTTTGAGGGAAAGAAATAAAAGACTGTTTTAGTGGAGTTTCTTCTAGCTTTTTCTTCTTTCCCTTAACACCTGCTTTCTCTGTGTACTGCTAGACACACTTTTGAAGCCTTTTGATTGGTAAACTGTCTATATTTCAACTGTGAACTGCTGGATTGGCAGCAGATGGTTACATGGTACCATTTTAAGACCCAAATAATTAACCTGAGCAGGTGTCAGGTAGTGAACACAGTGGGATTTTTTTTAGCTCTGAACATTAAAAACAGAGCTCTGAAGTCAAATTGTGTTATTGCCCCTGAAATACACGTCAAAAACCTGCAATTTATTCACAATTGACACAAAACCCCCAACACCTGTCAGTGCCTGGTTTTACTTTTTAACTTCCTTAAAATGTGGCTCTGCACAATACCATTGTTTTTAAATAGGTTAGATGCCACTGGAGTTTTATTGTTCTGTTAAAACATGATAAATGTGTATCTTGCATAAAAATTTATCTTCTAGATAACACAGCCGGAATTTTCACAGCAAAGAGTGGCTTCAGGAGGCAAGAGCAGTTTTATTTCTACTTGCCAATCTTAATTGTGGATAATGGAACCCCAGCACTGACGAGCACAAATACTCTCACTATCACTGTCTGTGACTGTGACACTGAAGTTAACACCTTTTACTGTCGATACGGAGCTTTCATGTATGCTTTGGGTCTCAGCACAGAAGCTTTAGTTGCTGTTCTGGCTTGCATACTAATAGTCCTAGGTAAGTATAAGTAAGATAAATGACTGTTTCCTTTTACAATAGGCTTGATTAAGTGACAAAGATGTTCCTTTGACTGGAAGCTTATAAGTACTGTGCTAGTGAGAAAGCGTGCAACAAGGCAAAGGTTTCATTTCTTTTCTGTTAACTATAACTCCTCCCCCCTAGTTTTCAGTAAAATTTGAATTCTAACACAACGTCCTAAAAGTTGACTTTAGTTGAGTCATACTTCTATTTATCTGTATTGGTCCAAAGTCTGTATCAAGCCCAGGTAAAGCTGAAGACAGCATTACAGAAGGATGGCTAGTATGAGAATTTATTAGAAGGAGCACTACCCTACTTAATCTACCTTAGGTATGCCAAATACAGAGCTAAGATCAATACAAAGTAATAAAAGAAAAAGAGAACTCAGTACTCTCAGAAAGCAACTCCAGGATGTTTCTCTGTCAAATAATAATGTTGCATCTCCAGACAGCCTTTCCTCCAAATGATGGGCATCTTTTTGACTCTCATGGGACACCAAACTAACCTCCACTACATTCAGGAACTTGTGAATGTAAAAAGTGGGTTTGAGATTGTTTTAAATGCACAGGAATTTTGCTTGTACCTCTGCAATGGGTCATGCATGGCACTCAAACTGAGGCCAACCACCCAAGACTGGCTGGCTGTTCCTGCAATGCATGGGACTATGGTTGCTCCAAGACATATTGGAGTGACAGCACTCGGGGAAACAACTTCTTCCCCTGCTGAAGTGCAGCTAGCACTGCTAAAAAGCATTTCCCTTTTTTTTTCAGCAAAAGGATATTCCTGCAATGTTTGATGAGTGATTTGATGACACTTAACACCTTATAATAGCATGCACACTGTACTAATAATTCCCCAAAGACTAAATATCCATCCCAAAACTGTACCTGTCTGAGTTAGTGAGGTTAAGGTACGATAGCTTCTGAGACCAGGAAAGAAAGAGAAGTGGCAGAGCCGGGTAGGTTTGTTTTCCAAGGCAAAATGACTGGCCTTAGAGCTGAGTCACTGATGGTGGTCATGGGCCTCAAGACCAAATTCAAGCTGATGCCAACGAAGCAACAGGGGAAAGACTTCCAAATCCCTGTTGCCTGTGTAATAATATGACATATCCATAATATGACACATAGCAGTGTATATAGCAGCTTCATAAAACCTCATATCTAGAAATACCACATGAAATAACACATGAATTGTGTTAGTAAAACTATTTTTCCAATAATGAAACTACAAAAAACTCCAAAGAAAATAAAGACAGAATCAGGATTTCACGAAGCAGTGTAATATCAAATGATCATTATAAAATGTGCAAATGTTCTGTAAATTATTTTTCAACAAAGTTCTGGAAAAGAAATTAAGGAAAACTATAATCAGATTCAAAATAAGAAAACTGTAGCATAATATCAAGCTACACATATAATATCTGGAAAGAAAAGTAATAATAACAAATTACATTGCCTTAAGAAACAAAAACATACACTGAAAATTATTGTCTCAGTGTGATTGTTAATGAGAGCAAATTAAATAGTAGTATGTTTAAACTAATATATCATTGAAACAATACAAAACAATTTTAAGTAAACTTTTTTTTTTCCCATATGAAGGATAACTACGTAAGGAACATTTTTTTTCAATCCTCATTATACAATATGACCTCCACCAGTTTATAAATAACAGCATACAGTACTCATACAACTCATATCATCATTAACTACAAGGAAGCTGAGACTTGAAAATGAAGGCTTGCAGCTCTATTCTGATGCTATATTTTGATCTGCCATAATAACAATGGAAGAAAAGAAACACAAGTCCACTAAAGCTAATGGAATTATTTTTAATTTATTGCAGTGAAAAAAGAAATTTAACAAGTTAAAAATCACCCATATTCTGCATTCTGTCCACAAGGTCATGGATCATTTTCCTTAGCAAAATGAATAGAAACTGTCTATAATTATTTCCTGTTGTGCTTTTGACCTCCTGACTGAATGTCTTACTGAGAACTCATTGAAATTTCTCCTCAAATGGAATGCTATAATTTAGTCCCACAGTTAAATAAGTTGCCCAGAACCAGTGCTCGTACCTGTTAATTATGAGTCTGCATCTTCATATGGTTTTGGGCTCTCAAAATTAGGTGACATGCAGAAAACTGCAGAAACAGAATAGTCTACAAAAAAAAACCAAACGTGTTTTTATTTATCTATGTGAATATAATGTATAGGCAAGGCAAGGATTAAAACAATGGAAAAGAACCTCATAAATGTATGTCTAGATGGTAGTATTCTTGTTCAGGCACTAGCCATTTCTTGACTCCATAGCAAAATCCATCAAACTCCATCAGCTCCAAAATCCCATATATCAAAAAGAACTGCTCCATTTCTTTCACCAATCTTATAAGTTCCTTTGTAGCCATTTCCCCACCACATACTATGCTCATCTCAAAACCAATGCAGCTCCAAAAATTTATTAAGATAGCTTCACTTTGAAATAACATTAATGTTAAGAAATATTGCCATTTTTTCAAGTCTTTCCAAGCACATTCAAAGTCTCTGTTTTCATTTATATTTCCCATGGTTGATATTATTTTTTTCTCTTTTCATGCCTTTTTTTTTTGGTCAGTATTCCTGTTGGCAATTGTAGCAATAAGGCAGCAGAGGAAGAAGTCTCACTTTTCAGAGAAAATGGAAGAATTCAGGGAGAACATTGTCAGGTATGACGATGAAGGAGGTGGAGAGCAAGACACCGAAGCCTTTGATATTTCAGCGCTGAGGACCCGCACTGTCATGAGAACACACAAACCTCGAAAAAAGGTCACCACGGAAATCCACGGTCTCTACAGACAGTCTCTGCAGGTTGGCCCTGACAGCGCAATCTTCAGGCAATTCATTTCAGAAAAGCTTGAAGAAGCAAATATGGATCCTACTGCTCCTCCATATGATTCACTTCAGACCTATGCGTTTGAGGGGACAGGCTCTTTGGCAGGATCCCTCAGCTCTTTAGGTTCAAACATGTCAGATGCAGATCAGAGTTATGACTACCTTGCAGACTGGGGACCTCACTTTAAACAGCTTGCAGGCATGTACACTTCCTATAGAAGTGTGAGGGATTAGCTACTCTTTGGTTTGTTGTTTTGTTTTCCTTAATCTCAGTAACAAAAACCAACTGTGGATTTTGAAAAAGGAGATCATCCCACATTTAAGCATGAAAAATAAAAGCCCAGGGTTTCTTTTGTCTGGAAAGTCTTGGATATAGAGATCTTTTGAAAAGTCACACCAGGTGTGTCATGAGGTGAGGGGATGGAGACTCTTGTTTGAAAAACTTGTGGTTATTTAAGTACCTAAATGTAAACTGTGCTGCTTTTGATATCTAGTCTCCCCTCTGGATAACGAAAGCCTGGGTCCTGCAAGTACAAAAGGAGGAGTAGAAGCCATAAATGGATATTTCAAATATTCTGTCATCCATAAGCTTTAAACTGTTTCCAAAGTTGAGAGATTTTTGTTGCTGCAGTTGAATATATTCGTTAACCAAAGTTAAACATGCATATTTGTACAATGCTTCCTTATATAAATATACTTGTGTGAAGAAAAAGACTCTAGATATTCTAATGCAATTGTCAGAAGTGGTCACAGAATAATCTGTTTATTGTTCTTAGCATGATAAAACTAAAACAAATGATTTTTCTATCAGTGTAAAAACAAAGACCTATGAGAACTTCAGCAAGTATTTGCTACCATTTTAGTTTATAATGGAGATATTGGAAAATGTATAAACCAATACTTATTTTAGCAAATATGATAGAAAAAAAATTAAATCAGTTCAAGTTAGAATCAATACTCAACATAAATACTGCAATCGACAACATTATATATTATTGTACTTAGGACAAAATGCTATCCAAATACAAGCATTTTTCCTTTTATTAAGAGTTCAAGGGATGACTGATTTACCAGCACAGATATATTTTTTTATTATGAAATAAAAAAATTATCTGCGGTAGTCAGTTTTATTATAACAATATTAAGAATATTTAAAATGCTAAGCTGATGGTTATAAAACTTTATGTATAACATTAGATAATAAGATAATAAAATGCTTTAATGTTAATCCACTTCTTATGATGATCCTGAACCATTCTGCGAGACTCAAGCCAGACTTCAAAACTAATTCCCCGCTGTATTTTTTCTAAATATTCCATAGTGAATATAAAGCTGTCTCAGAATATTTCTTCACTCTTACTTATACCATAGCAATTTTCAGTCTAAGGGTCATCAAATATGTTCAAAATAGACTGTCTGGAAAAAGCTATCTGCCTGTTTTTTATTCACCTTTCTTCCATCAGGTACTTTTTTACAGAAATTACATCATGTAATCAACTGATACTTTTCCACAGCTAAAAACTGGCATCAAGATAACAAAATTTATGCATTTCTTTCTTCCATCCCCCCTTTTTTTTTTAAAATAAGATTTTAGGTAACCTATACTGAATCACAAAGAGCCAGCCAAAGGTCATGCGGGGAAGAAAACAAACAAAAAAAAAACCCAGACGAAAAGAAGGTATGTAATATGAAAGCTCTGCAATGTTTGCTACAATTGCTGTTCACTGAAGAAAACCAAGGCATGTAGGCTTAGTGGAAAGGTGCCAATGAAGTGTTTAAATTCCTGTCAGTTAAAAATAGAACATGTGGAGGAGTTTGAAAATCAGGAGAGATTTCCAATGTGAGGTCTGGTAAGGGCAGAAACATTATTCATGATATTCATAGCTGGAAAATACAGGGCAGGGGAGTTCAGCTAACCAGGTGGAGATGAAGCAGCATCTGGTTCATAAGGAAAAGCTGGTTCTTGCCAGTCTCATGCTAGGATACCAGTATGACTGACCAGCTACAAAACACCTTTAAAAAGATACAACCATAAAAACATTGTATTAATGACTCTAACTTTTGTGTTCAATGGCTCTCCAACAGATGTGGCAAAATAAATTTTATTTGAGATAATGTACATATTAGTAATTTGCTCCATGGAGAGTAATAGAGAAAGAGAGAACAACTGTACATGCATTGTTTGTCAGAGGTGGTGAAAAGTGTATTTTTAGGATTAGGTCTATAGATTAATGCAGTTTATACCCTAAACAAATCCTTATTTCACAGATGGTCCCAGTGGCATTAATAGAATTCCTTGTGCTTTCAGGGTGTATTTAGTACAAAAAGGATAACAACGTCTGATCCTTTCTCAATCCAGAGGTTTTGTCCATTTAGCCTTGAACATTCAACCATATTTGCACTTGTATTATAATTTCCTCTCTTTACTGTAAGGAATTTTAGCAATAAATATTTTTTTAACCAGTGCATACCACTGTCACATAATTTTATAACCAATCTATGACATTGTCAGTAACTTCTATATTAAAGAGAATAATGGTCTACAATGGACCTTAAAAGGTCTTAACCTGAACAGGCAGAAGACCATGTTTGCATAGCAGAGAAAGGGAGTGTTTTGTTCTGAGTTAAGAAGTTATTTTCTATTTAGGTTCTTATTAGGTTCCTGGTACTCAATCTAAATCAAACCTGTCAATTAATTTCCACATATGAGAAAAGAATCACTAAACTGACCTAGTAACATCACACTTCTTTTAATATATTGTACTTAATTTAGCTGAAGAATGTCTGCAAAAAGGTTTTGTAGAAGTGTCTGCTTATTTGAAGGAAGTAAACATTCTGAGGGAACTCAAATTAAACACATAAGAGATATCACAATAATTAATAGAATTCAATTAATAAAGGATAAGTTATAAATCAGAATTCCTGATGATGATATCTATTAAACTGTGGAATGGTTTTCCCAAAAGGATCCTCTGTTGCTTTTGTCTTTAGTAGCTAGAATTAGCTATGCTATTGGCTGAAGTGAAGAGTGCAAGTATGGTAACCAGAAGAAAAATACATATTCAGCTATTCATGACCTACCTAAGGGAATATAAGAAAGACTTATTGAATGGTCAAAGCAATTAGGATCATATGCACTGCTTTCCTGTATGAATGCTTTGAAGAGATGTTTCTTGTATATTTCTTATACTGTAACATGATAATGAGACAGGTTAAGAAGTGGTGAAGTACCTGACAAAAGACTGGCTTCACATTTCAGTCCTCACTCATGGGGATTCAGAGTGTTGTGTTATTGGTTTTATTATTTAAAAGCCAAGAAAATAAAGACTATGCATATATTAATAAATGTTTAATATTCAGATGTTTGAACTTAAAAAACAGAAGAACAAAATCACTTGAAAGCACATTGCAGCTTCAGCCTCATTGTTGTGACTGGAAAAGGGTTTATAATTTTGTATATCACAATGCAGGGTTTTTATTACCATAACACTGAGAAGCAATCCTGCTTGCCACTGAGGATAATCTTAGTCTTTAATTCACATAATTATCCTACTGCATATTATCACAGATACTGTCATTACACTCCTAGCTTTCCTTTCAGAATTTGCATTGGAAATGTGGTTGTTTTAACACTCATTTTAACTGCTCAGAGTAACCCTGTCAGATGAGAGTAAAATATTTTTGAAAAGACAGTGTGCATTTTACGCTTCAAAGTCAGATCTAATATACGCTCTCTGAGGAGTAAAAGTTGAAGGAGATTATGTGATTTTACATTTTGGCAAGTAATACATTTTACCCTTGATCCAGAATATGAACAAATAGAATAGGAGTTATATGAAAAAAATCAGTAGCTATTAGTAAAGTCTGTAAGATTTTTCTACCAGAAAATTTATAAACATATTTTATAGAGAAAAATAGAGTGGATTAATGTTTATAAACAAAGTTGACACATTTTACAATGGTAATTTGAATGCTTTCATATTTATTGAGAAAAAATATTTCTTCATATATAGGTCTATATCAGCCTTATGATACAGAGTCCAAGGAACAGTAAGTTTTAATTATAGTGCATAAAAGGATAAAACCACTGTGAAACACTTTACCCAAAACAAGTAGTCAAAAATATGCATAAGAAGCAAGAACATATCTGCCAGCAAAGGTAGTTAGATACATGGCTTTTGGGACATCAGAGAAGTTTTCCATCATCTTGTTCTCTCAGTATGGCATGTTATAGATATTTTACTCGTTATAGATATTTTGCTCATAACATAAATAGGGTGCTGGGAAGCATTTTGTAATCCTTACTAGGGAATTGATAATGGGAAAAATGTTTCTAAGGTACACATAACCAGGATGGTTACATACAGATGATCTGATCTCATATTCCTGTTGGGTTTTGCTATTTTTATTTTAAATAATTTGGCAGTGGAAGTCTGACAGTTAAAAATGTTTAAGAATGGATATTCCTTGTCTACAGGAATTGTTTAAGGACAAGATAATAAAATCTTTATGCCATTTTACACAGAAAAGAAAAAAAAAAAGAAAAAAAAGACAAGACAGAAGTCCCATTGCTTCTTACACTGGACTTCAACAACCCCAGCAACTGCTTGGAGAGCAATACAGTAAGGACGCTATCCAGGAATTTCTGGCATGCAGGTGGCAACTTTTTGATGTATGAACCAGGTGGGCCACATAAAGGATTAATCCCATGAGCTTCCTAGAAAGTATTCTCACTAGAGTAGAAAAAGGTCAGTATGGTTGGATGGATAGACTACAATATGAGTGAGAAACTGGCTAGGCCACTGGGCCAAATGGCCGGTGGCCTACCCTTCATCAGCGTCCAGTCTAGTGGTGTTCCTTAGAGATTGTTACCAAACTTAATACTGCTTATCGTCTTGAACAATTCCCAAGGCAATGTTAGGGAGTGCACCTTCAGCAAGTTCATGGTTCATCTTCACCAAACTAGGAGGAACGTTCAGTGTACTGAAGGGTAGGGATGCCCTCAGAAGATACTTGATGAAGCTAGAGGCACAGGCAGCAATATGCTGAAATCGTAGGATAACATCACTGTATGACTTCATAAGCATCCTGCTCTGATGAGGGTCACTTATTTGGAGGAATGATAGAATCAATTTAACTTTTACTTAAACACCAACAACAATGAAAAGGTGTCCAAATACCACTAGTAAACTGGAAGATGGGTCAAAAGATTGAGCATGGAGTTTCACATGTTAATATGACACTCGCTGCCGTCTCTTTTGCTTAACTAACTCCAAAGGAGAAGCAATTTGTTTTAATTTTCACCAAATTTAATAGATACATTCAGAAATATTCTAGAGGGGAGAAAGGAAAGGTACAGAATAAGTAGGATAACTGCCTGCTTATCTAGAAAGCTGTTAGTATATAGATGCGCTCAAAATATAGGCTTTCTATTTGCTTTTTTGATGATTTAAGAGATGGAACAACTTTTTGTCGACACTGTAATATGCATATGTACGTAGAGAAAGCATAAAAATTCTGTTTTCTTAGATAAATAACATTGCCCTAAAACCAACAATTCTTGCTTATTTATTTGTTTGATCACAGTTAGAAGCAATAAAACATATGAGAATTGCCTGACTTCCTGGGAATTTAATATTCTCTGCTATTTTACAGGAATTGGCATACCCTAAAAAAAAAAAAAAAAAGCGTTGAATCCTGGCATAAGTGAGGGACTTTTTATCTTCCTACCTCGTTATTACCACCTCTCATATTAGCTGCTGAAAGTAACCCCTACAGCCTGTACCTTAGAGAAGAGCATGGGAGGACAAAAAAGAAAACAAAAGCTATGCAACTCAAAATAAAAATTAGAAATTAAGTCACAAGTCATCTTTGATAACAAAAAGGTAAAGCAAAGAAACAAACAGAAATATCTTTACAGAACTTGAAAAGACATTAAAAGGTAAGCTTTAGAGATGAATCTGAGATACAAACATCAAATTTCTTTTTTCCACAATTATTTTAAAATGACACTATACCTCTGAGCTTTCAAAAGTATATATGTGGCAAGAGTGTAAATATAGGAAAACACAATTTTCTGATAGAACAACTATCTTCTTCAATGTTATCTACACTTCACATTTTAAGTTAATCTTTGAGTACATTCCAGGCAATGGTCCACCTCAGTCTGACATTATAGCCTTTAAAAATTTCCTTCTTCTGGTTTCAAATGTGTTTGGTTTTTGGTTTGGTTTGGTTTGGTTTTTTTCCACTGTACATGCTTCCTCATAAAAAGGCTAATTATCCAATTTACAACACATGTTCTAAATCCCTACAACATGAAACTGATATGCTAAACCCCCAGTGTATACTTAACCCTATCCTATGCAAAACAAGTAGAAAATAAAAAAGTGCCAACTAATTTTCTGAGAAGACATTTGAAGATATTTTTCTTTTTCCTGAGACAGGATTCCCAGCTTGGAGCAATCTATCATCTGTACAGTGAGAAACCGTATTAGACAAGTCCTTAAAATAATGTCATTGTAGTGATATTTATGGTGAATTTTTTTTAAGTATTTTCTGGTGATAATGTTTCATGTAGGTTTGTTTAGCCTAATGGAAGGGGGAAAAAATGACTAAATATTTACATTGCTGGAAATTCAAAGTGTCTGTAGAAGCACGTTGGGGTCATTAAGACTATAATCATATGTTTTAACACTGAGCAGTTTTATGGACTGCTGTACTATTGCAAAAATTGTGAAAATGTTTGCCTAACATTTTTATATTAGTATTTTTCTGCATTGCTGAACTACCCAAAAAAACTTTATTAAGAACTTCATCAGTTGTCTATTATGTTTCTGGACCTTATTGCAAAACATCAGGGTAAAGCGGTAGGACTAAACTCTTGGGTTTTGAATCACTGCTCTAATATGTCTTCATTGTTACAGTATGGTATTTGTAGTGTTGAAAGCTCTCATCAACTGAATTTATTTTGCAAAGTTGTGGAAACAATCCTAGTGAACTATAGCTACATCTGCTGGCTTTATTTATTTATTTGTTTGTTTTTCTGCTGATTGCAGAAAATAGCTTCTCATCTATTTAAGTAGTGAATTTTTATTGCTTTACAAGAAACCTGAAGAGCCAATGCTTACTAAGAATTACTGCACAAGCAGCTTCCACTAAGTAGATGATTATATACATCCTTTCATGCTCCTATATTAACTTAAAGGCTGATTATTGTGGCTCTTTTTAATTTTATTTCTTTACTTTTCCTTTTTTATTTTTTTTTTAAACTTAAGATACTTCATATGGGTTCAAGCCTTAGCATGTAAAGCATAGATGTGCTACTGTAGGGTCTACACAGAGCTTATTGGTGGGAAAATCCTGATATCCAGGATTAGTTTCACGCTGTGATTAACTTTTCAGTGGCAGCAGGATGGGATTTTTAATTCTAGGTTTTAATAAGTTTATGTCATTTATCAGTTGAAGACTTCAGTTAGAAATATGCTATTCTCATATGAAATGTCTTTATTCTACATCCTCTTCTTTTTTACAGCTTCTCATAAACCAATTCTGCAAATAATTCGTATCCTTTCTTACAGGATTAATTTTAAAATAGACTCACATAAGGCTTTCAAGCTTTAATATTTCAGTTATTTTCCTTTCCAAGTGTTTTTTCTGTTAAATCCCATATAACTGTAATGCAGCACTCACTGTTAAACAGGCTTGTTTGTTGCTTACCTATATGGGTTCAACTGGGGGAGGAGAGGAGAAAAATGGTAAATAACAAGGACCTAAAAGTTACTGAAGTTCTTGTCACAGTTTTGGGAAGTTATTGGCTTGAAGTCTGTTATTGCCTTTGGGACAATAGAGGAATAACAACAATCATGCCCAGGAAATGTCCACCTATACAGTTCCAAGCGGTGACTTCTGAATTGCAAGCTGACCAGCCATCACCCAACAGCAGTATGGGGCATCGAGTCTGTAAAGGTGACTGCTCTCTGGTTATGAGATAGTGATTTGCTTTTTATTTTTATTACTGTTCTGTATGTGATAGGCTAATGTATTTGATGCTTTACAGCGAGGCTTTTCTTGAAACAGGAATGGATCCATTGCAGAGCTCTTAAGGCCTGTATAATCCAAGGTCATTCCACATAGCTGTGTTATTTTGTCTCAGAAACACCCATCAATTCAGTTTGATTATAGGACATTCAAACTCACATCCTCTTTTTTTTTTCCCCCCATCTATCTCATGGAAAGTGCAACATCTGTCTTCCTCATGAGCTGCTCTTTACCTCCAGTTACTAGAAGTATAGTCACAGTAAATCTAACTATAAAAACAAATTGTTAGTCTGGATATTGATTCACACCCTTCAACAACTGAAAATTATTTACTTTCCTGCCTACATACACAATGAGGAATTCTGTGTAAGGGACCAGAAAGGCTTGATGAGTTCACCAAAAATCCTGCGCAAAGTGGTACCCAATGCAGCATAAAGAGTCGTGTGGTATGCTCTGCTGTAGGAGACACTACTAGGAAGGTGGCAACAGAAATGTGGTCCAGGTAGGTGTCTGCACAGGAAAGGTTCCTCACCTGTTGCCCTGGTTCGTGTGTATGTATGTACAAACAGAAAGGCGCAGAGTATCATATGAGTGATACTGTCCCTTGTCCCCTGAGCTGTCCAGATGCCAGCCAGCTGTAGATTTATAAACCATATTATCATTTAAACACAGAAATAAACCCTTATTAGAAAGAAAGTGTGCTAACTTAGTGTATACCCGGCTCCAGTATGCAGTTGCAGAATCATAACTGGCTTACATGTGGCTGCTTACACCTGCCTGCCTGCACCTCTCTGCAGAAAGGTGCTCTAATAGTAGCCTAGCCCTTACTTATTCTGTGAGGATTATTATACTATTAGAGGTCAAATTCAAAAGAGCAGCTTCTCAGGGGAACAGGCATTAATATTTTGTGAGTTAGCTATTCTAACAGCATCCAATAACACTGTAAATTGCAGAAGTGGACCTTCCATTATAAATCACTTGTTTCTTCAAGTGGTGCTCTGTTTTCTAATTAATTGGTCATATAAGTCTTATAGAAACTCAGGGCCAGAAATTGCTGAAAATTATGGGAGAGTAGTTGAGTACTTCAAACTAGCCATGAAAGAACAAAGGTTAAATTCTGCCTTTAAGCAGTACTCATGTTGGGTAGACTACAGCCTGAAAACATTCATTTTATGAAATAAACTTCAGCTGTTTTTACTCTCTACAGAGCATGGAAAGCCAAATAATTTACTGCAGTCTAGCAGATGCTTGTTTTGTTTTGTCATTATTATTGTTATAAAAAAAAAGGAATGAAGAATAAGTGATCCCAGCCAACGGATAAATGTTATTGCTATAAATGCAGAGCTTTGAAATGCTGTGAAAATTGAGAAATCAAAGAAAGAAAGAGTATTACTTAAAAAGATCTCTAAGAAAAAGAATAAAGGAAGGATTCTTATAATTAAAAAAAAGGAAAGAATAAAAGGGGTTATGGACAGAGTTTTCTTTGTTTCCCCACTGTGGTGGATGTCCTGCTGTTCAGCGGTTGCATTGCTTTCTGTAGGAGAGCCAGAGGCCAGAGAAAGGGAACTACAAATGAAATAACCAGCTTCCCTTTAAAGGATGCAGAGCTGAGGAGTGTCAGGAAGAACCCTTCTCATCCCCCTCGTTGGTAATGAGGTCAGAGCTTGCACCTGCTCTGAGCAGCGAGGTCCATAGACACGTTCCTACAGCACTAGGGGACACACAGTGGCAACCTGTTACCAGACTCATCCTATAAAGTGATAAGACTTCATAAATTAGGGATACCTGTTTGTGGGGAGGGCAAAGGAGGCAAAACTCACTTTCTTCATAATGGGTATAAGTCTCTACATCTGTGTTCTATATGAAAAACCTTGCCTGTATTTTCTAGCGCTGCAGGAACAGGGTTTGGACTATTTCTCAAATACAAAGGGTGAGATTTGTTCTTTTTGCATATAGCGGTTTGCTCATTAGGAAAGACTAGAGGACAAAATCAGAGATAATTTAGCCTAGTGACTTCAGGCTGTCTGAAGACTACATGGTTTTCTAAATAAACCTCCTTGCCTACATGGTGGTTTTCCTGGCTGACAGTAAGTTAGTCTTGCATGATCTAAAAAATCCAAACTTACTGCTCAAAAAGTTAAACTTTGTAGCCAGAAGGAACACAGTTCCAGACTGAACTGCTCTAAAGCATGATAAGCTTTGCCTGTGCTGTCTGTGTATGGGGAATAAAAAAATTCCACAGTTTTCCAAAATTCCACGTAGAACAACTCTGGTAGAGGCTCACATGCATTGGCATCCTTTCCCCTTAACCTGTTTTACAAAATTGTACATGAAGGTCCATAGAGTCCATCAGGTTGCTTGGCTGATATCCCAGGGCAGATAGTTGGCACCAAGTAGGAATGACAGATTCTAGTTGTTCAGTATGTGACAGGATTTTTATCACCAGCTATAACAGCTGATGGCACTTGTTCATTTAGCTTCACTGAAAAGACTCTTCTTTTTATTCACGTTGGTTTTAGTAGAGGTTTCTGGGGTGAGATGTTTTACAGCTATTGTATCAGCTCCTTATACATATACGTCATTTGTATATATCTTCCTAATGAAAATTTGACACAATGACATGACATTCATTTGAGTTTGTCAGGTATGACGGGATTACAGCATGAACCCAGAGAAGAGCAAGCCAGTCTTAGTCAATGTTAATGGTTGTTTTGGTGTGTTTCTCTTCCACTCATTCTAAGCTTTCAAGTGTCGGCTTCAATATTAACTTCCTCCTTGATTGCTGTCTTATCATTTCAACTGTTATTGCTTTTAAAAGACATTAATACTTTTTTTTCTTGTTATACGTTAATTTGTAAAAAAACAGCTCTCTTTTTTCTTTAGAAAAAGAGACTAATACTTAGATTTCAAAAGCAAAAGATTTTTAAGGTCAAATGATTAAAAACTCAAATATTTCAAAATTTTAAATTTCATAACTGAATATTTTTTATTTCTGATTTAAAAAAAAAAAAAAAACCAGAAACCAGATCACTAGAAAGTTGCCTTCCAGCTAGTTGACTCTCAGAATGTACTGGTGCTGCCAGCATCACTCACCAGTATATACTGGGGAGGTTGTTCCTCCCCAGGTGAAGACCTTGGTACTACCCTGTGCTGAACTCTGTGAGATTCCTGTCAGTTCTTTTCTCCAGAATGTTGAGATGGCAGCACAAACCTCTGGCGTATCAGCCACTCCTCCTAGTTTTGTGTCATCTAGAAACTTGCTGAGAGTATGCTCTGCCACATCACCCAAATCATTAATGAAGATCCTGAAGAGGACTGGACCCAGTATTGACCCCTGGGATACACCACGAATTACTTGCCTCCAGCTAGACTTTGTGCCACTGATCACCACACTCTGGGCTCAGATGCTCAGCCAGTTTTCAATCCAACAAGCTGTCTGATCACCCAACCATACTCCATCACGTTCTCTGTGAGGATCTTACAGGAGACAGAGACAAAAGGCTTCATGAGACAAAGTGTGCAATATCCACTGCTCTCCTCTCATCTACTCAACCAGTTATTTCTTTGTTGAAGGCTTCCAGGCTGGTCAAGCATGGCTTCCCCTTTGTGAATCCTTGCTGATTACTCTCAATCACCTTCTTGTCCTTCATGTGCCTGGAAATGGTTTGTAGGATTAGTTGTTCCAGGATTTTATGTTTTATGTATGCTCTATGTCCTACTATATTTAAATGCCAGTCTTACAGTAAAATCTCATACAAGTCAACTTTCAAGCCTCTAGTGGAGTGCTATTGACTTTGAGACACTATTGATTGATTTTCTGTCTGTAAAACAGGGTAAATAATATTTTTTTGCTTCATATGGAACAGAATAAGTTTATTTTAAATTAGCTCTTGAATTAAAAGTATTCTGTAAAATCCTCTTTTTTTTTTTGGATACCTGTTTGTGGGGAGGGCAAAGGAGGCAAAACTCACTTTCTTCATAATGGGTATAAGTCTCTACATCTGTGTTCTATATGAAAAACCTTGCCTGTATTTTCTAGCGCTGCAGGAACAGGGTTTGGACTATTTCTCAAATACAAAGGGTGAGATTTGTTCTTTTTGCATATAGCGGTTTGCTCATTAGGAAAGACTAGAGGACAAAATCAGAGATAATTTAGCCTAGTGACTTCAGGCTGTCTGAAGACTACATGGTTTTCTAAATAAACCTCCTTGCCTACATGGTGGTTTTCCTGGCTGACAGTAAGTTAGTCTTGCATGATCTAAAAAATCCAAACTTACTGCTCAAAAAGTTAAACTTTGTAGCCAGAAGGAACACAGTTCCAGACTGAACTGCTCTAAAGCATGATAAGCTTTGCCTGTGCTGTCTGTGTATGGGGAATAAAAAAATTCCACAGTTTTCCAAAATTCCACGTAGAACAACTCTGGTAGAGGCTCACATGCATTGGCATCCTTTCCCCTTAACCTGTTTTACAAAATTGTACATGAAGGTCCATAGAGTCCATCAGGTTGCTTGGCTGATATCCCAGGGCAGATAGTTGGCACCAAGTAGGAATGACAGATTCTAGTTGTTCAGTATGTGACAGGATTTTTATCACCAGCTATAACAGCTGATGGCACTTGTTCATTTAGCTTCACTGAAAAGACTCTTCTTTTTATTCACGTTGGTTTTAGTAGAGGTTTCTGGGGTGAGATGTTTTACAGCTATTGTATCAGCTCCTTATACATATACGTCATTTGTATATATCTTCCTAATGAAAATTTGACACAATGACATGACATTCATTTGAGTTTGTCAGGTATGACGGGATTACAGCATGAACCCAGAGAAGAGCAAGCCAGTCTTAGTCAATGTTAATGGTTGTTTTGGTGTGTTTCTCTTCCACTCATTCTAAGCTTTCAAGTGTCGGCTTCAATATTAACTTCCTCCTTGATTGCTGTCTTATCATTTCAACTGTTATTGCTTTTAAAAGACATTAATACTTTTTTTTCTTGTTATACGTTAATTTGTAAAAAAACAGCTCTCTTTTTTCTTTAGAAAAAGAGACTAATACTTAGATTTCAAAAGCAAAAGATTTTTAAGGTCAAATGATTAAAAACTCAAATATTTCAAAATTTTAAATTTCATAACTGAATATTTTTTATTTCTGATTTAAAAAAAAAAAAAAAACCAGAAACCAGATCACTAGAAAGTTGCCTTCCAGCTAGTTGACTCTCAGAATGTACTGGTGCTGCCAGCATCACTCACCAGTATATACTGGGGAGGTTGTTCCTCCCCAGGTGAAGACCTTGGTACTACCCTGTGCTGAACTCTGTGAGATTCCTGTCAGTTTTTTTCTCCAGAATGTTGAGATGGCAGCACAAACCTCTGGCGTATCAGCCACTCCTCCTAGTTTTGTGTCATCTAGAAACTTGCTGAGAGTATGCTCTGCCACATCACCCAAATCATTAATGAAGATCCTGAAGAGGACTGGACCCAGTATTGACCCCTGGGATACACCACGAATTACTTGCCTCCAGCTAGACTTTGTGCCACTGATCACCACACTCTGGGCTCAGATGCTCAGCCAGTTTTCAATCCAACAAGCTGTCTGATCACCCAACCATACTCCATCACGTTCTCTGTGAGGATCTTACAGGAGACAGAGACAAAAGGCTTCATGAGACAAAGTGTGCAATATCCACTGCTCTCCTCTCATCTACTCAACCAGTCATTTCTTTGTTGAAGGCTTCCAGGCTGGTCAAGCATGGCTTCCCCTTTGTGAATCCTTGCTGATTACTCTCAATCACCTTCTTGTCCTTCATGTGCCTGGAAATGGTTTGTAGGATTAGTTGTTCCAGGATTTTATGTTTTATGTATGCTCTATGTCCTACTATATTTAAATGCCAGTCTTACAGTAAAATCTCATACAAGTCAACTTTCAAGCCTCTAGTGGAGTGCTATTGACTTTGAGACACTATTGATTGATTTTCTGTCTGTAAAACAGGGTAAATAATATTTTTTTGCTTCATATGGAACAGAATAAGTTTATTTTAAATTAGCTCTTGAATTAAAAGTATTCTGTAAAATCCTCTTTTTTTTTTTCTGACCCATCTAAGCAGGTGGAACATCTTAATCAGTCTTATATCAATTAATTTATAGTACAATTTGACCCAAAAATATCTTAAAATAACGCATAATACAAAAATATGTTACATTTAGAATATAGCTGCTAGATTGTAGAAGTGTCATATTCCAAGCTTAACAGAATTCTTGAAAATTATCTGGGATTTCAAAGAAATAAAATAATTAGCTCCAACTTGGCATTCATTAAAATGCTTTTCCAGCCATTTATAAAGGCATTGATTTCATAGACTAGCTTCCAAATTCATGTTGGCAATAAATCGTTAGCATCAAATTCTAAACATGAGAACCAAGTAGTGACACCACTAACCTAGAGAAAAGCTGGGCAAATTCCAGTAATTTATTTACAAATTTTTAATTACTTTGATGGAAGGCTTGTCAGTGTACACTTTTCATATAAAATACTGGCTTCTACTGAAATTGTCTATTTTGGAGTGTTTCTTTTTTTGACTATGCACCATTACAAATAATGAGGGCAGAGAAAGGGGTTCTTTGCCAAGGGGTGGGTGGGTAGTAGGTGTGTTTTCTTGGGTTTTTTTCTCTCTTGGCTTCCAATAAATAACATCTGACACTTGTAAACAGTGGTAGCTATTGCTCTGAAGATATGTTCATTGGCACCTCTAAAATTACCATGTAATAGCTACTATACCTATTTGAGGAATAAACTGTCATGTATTATTTCCTCTCCTACCCCACAATTTTTGTCAATTTAAGCAGTTTTTAGGTACATATGTTATTTCCTAAAACAAAGAAGTTTGGGGTTTTTTTATGCATCAACTTAAAAAGCAACATAGTTATTAAAAAAACTATTGTGTTCTGCTTGAATAATATTTGGCAAAACTGTCAGCTACGTGTTTACTGCATGGTCTTTGGAATTTTTTAAAAGTTAGAAAATACACAGCTTGAATCTCTTGTGCCTGGTGGCATATATGTATCTGATGGCTAGAGGGGGAAAAAACAATAAAAAACCTTCTGACTTGGAGACTGATGAAATTTAATACAGAAATCACAGATAAAAAAATCAATGTGGAACTTGACAATGCCAACTTTGTTGTCAGTGTTCAGTGTCCTTATCACTGAGATCCTCATGAATGTCTGAAATGGCTTCTAATATCAACCAAAGAAGCTGCGCCATCCAAAATTTGCTCTCTATACCATCACTGTATCTATAGAAGAACTAATTACACGAAATCTGAAAAACCTACTTGTTTTCTCTCATTAGTAAATTTTCAGTAGTATATTTACCTCTTTGTCTGGAGGATTTCTGCCTGCTGCTTTTGCTTCTTCTATTCATTGTAAGGAATTCAGTCTAGACAGGGAGCCCAGCTCTTGAACAAAACCATAATAACCACTATTGCAAACAATCTAGTAAAGTCAAAGAGATCATTCTATATACTTCTCTTTCACCTGGCTGTCTTTCCGAGTTACTAAAGATTTTCTTCACTAGGTCAGACTTCTAAAACTTGAGGTTAACTTGCAATGAAACTAAACCTAAATTTACAGTTTTATCTTTAGCATGTTCAGCATTTTTGTGTTAATATTCTTCTTGGGTTTTTTGTTTGTTTGTTTGTTTGTTTTAATTTTATTGCCATGTTTTTATAATACAGTTTAATAGAAAGAATATTTTCTCCCTTTTTTTTTAATATAGAATCATAGAATGGTTAGAGTTGGAAGGGACTGAACTGCAACAACTGGACTGCAACAACTTCTCAGATATGATGGATAGTGACTTGGCAACTTCGTTCACTGGCTCCCGCAGGACCCGCAGATGTATCTCATCAGATCCCATGGACTTGTGCAGCTTTATGTTCCTTAGATGGTCTCAAACCTCCTACAGCAGGCAGTTCTTCATTCTCCTAGTCCCTGCCTTTGCCTTCTGCAACTTCGGTGGTGTGGCTAGAGCACTTGCTGGTAAAGACTGAGGCAAAAAAGTCATTGAGTACTTCAGCCTTCTCCATATCCCAGGTGACCAGGTCTCCTATTTCCTTCCGGAGAGGGCCTACATTTTCTGTAGTCTTCCTTTTGTCACTGACATGCTTATAGAATCTTTTCTTGTTGCCCTTGATGTCCATGGTGAGATTTAACTCTGTCTGGGCTTTAGTTTCCCTAACCTGATCTCCAACTTTGCTTTTTTTAGTCCTCATGTTGTGATTCTCTGGATGATCATATTTACCTCAAACATATTATTTCTAAGACTAGATGAGAGAATGAGAAAGATAACCATAAATCACATCTTAAGCAGCTTTTCTTTTTTTGATATGCCTGTCCCAGGTAGACCATTTCTACCTATCTATTCCCTATTATTATTAAAATTCTGTTTATTCTGATTATGTGATATTTGTCATTATAAAAAAATAATTTGGAAAACTCTTTATATTCTTATTTGCAGACTCAAACAGTTGACACCACCATATTAAACTTGAACACATAGTAATTTTTTTTTCTTTTCAAAAGAAAAGGATGTGTTGCATTTGCAGAATCATGAGTTTTAATCAGCATATGGCATTAGTTTCAACTTTCCGCTCTCAAATCACGTGCAATTATGTGTGTAGTCGGCAGCAGCAATTGTTTTGTGGTACATATGTGGAGATAAATTTCCATTTTATAAATGTATTTTTAAATTTATTGTTATTATTATAGCACCTAGAAGGTCAGTCATGGCTGAGTTCCTGTTGCAGTTAGTAATAGAGAAATTGTGATCCAAATGGCAGTGTCTGCTTCAATGACTTCACATGTTAGTAGCACTGAAAAAAAACCAAAAACTTTGACTACAGACACACAAGGCTTTCGGGGAAACAAGGAGACAAGAGTGGTCTTGTCATTTGGTTCACGCCTAGATTTTACTTTGAGGTGCAAAACAGGGGCAAGGAGAGAGCTAATGGTTTTTAAGTACAGGCTTGCTTCCTGGCTTTTTTATATAGTAGTGCTTTATTAGAGACCAAGAGGAGTATGTGCATCTTTCTCTGACTCAGCACCTAGAAGGTCAGTCATTTCCTCTTACTTTCAGCATGACTAGCATACATGAGAATTGCAAAAAAGTCCAGGAAAATTTTACTTTCAGCATGACTAGCATACATGAGAACTCAGGCTTCCCAAGCTGATAGACAAATAAATGATGTACATACAATTAATACCTATTTTTTTCTTAATCCAAGTTCCAGTCTCCAAGGGAAAAACATAGTTTAAACCAGGCAAAGTGTTCTAGTCTCTTTGATAGAGGTTATTCTGTGAGTCAGATTATGCATCAACACTACCACAATTTTGTCTGATATTTTAGAGACTCCGTGTCTTTGTAGAGATGCTACTTTGCCTTCTTCGCATTCTTTATGTTGTGACTAAAATGCTGTATTGTTTAGAGTCCTCAAGTCATACAAAATTGGCAAAGCACCAAATCTTATAAGAGTAATTCAGGACTTTGTCAACACAGATTTTAGGAAAAAAAGGTGATTTGTCATCAGTTGTTAGTAATGTAGGTTGCAAGACATAATAGGTGCATAATGACTGAACCATGGGGATGAGGTATGACTCATGTAGCCAGACTTAAAAATAAGTTGTGTTTGGTTTTATACAAAATTACCTTTCTGTGTTCTGTACTTTGTGTCTGGAAGTTTTTCCTAATTTTCTCTCTTAACCATTATTTCTGTCCAGCCAGTGTGGGTATATTTAAATTCAGCCTCAAGCACAGCCCTGAAGGTAACATAGATCTGGCCTTCAGAAAATAAATATTGATCCATATAGGAATATTTCAAAAGCCTACAGAATTACACCATGGCGGGGGGTGGGGTGGGGGGGTCAATAGAGTTGAATAGGTCATAGTTATGCAATCTTTTCTGGTTTTCCATTATATTTAATTTTCATTGACTTTTTTTTTCCAAATAGAATTAAGTGTAAAACAATTATTTTAACATTTTTTAATAGGAGCTGAAATCTTGTGTCTACTGTAGGAGTTCATCTGTGACTGTATGCCAACAAAACACCTTCATATCAGTTTCACTGGAAACAAAAGCAAGCAAGCAATCAAAAAGGACTCAAAAAACCTATTGAACAAGCAAGCAAACACTGAGCTTATTTCAAAGTCCAGCATATGCTTATGTTCTTTTTCTAGGGGGTGAATGAATAAAATCTGAGAAAATCAGATGGATGTGGTTTATTGGTAGGAACACTTAAATGTAAACTAAAATTGTTTTTGAATAGAAAGCTAGAGGCATAGTATTATTAAATGAATTGTAACTCTTAGTTGGACTCAAGAGACCAAGTCCCCAGTACCTTTGAATTCAGAATTCTAAAAAGTCCAGGGAAAATATAAAAGGAAATTAAAAGATTAGGAGGAACATTAATCTATGTTGTTCAATATTTTGCTACAGCTCAAGGAAAGCCTTGTGGCTGAAGCATTACTTCTAAAGTTATGTTCACTTTCTAGATTGTATTTTATTAGTATTTTCTTTTGTACCACAGTGTGAAGGGACATAGAGCTTTTATCTTTTATTTAAAATTAATGAGGAGTATATTACTTTCCTAGGAAAGGATGTCAGAAAAAAATCTTATTCCTTAGAAAAGGAAACACAGATTTGTAAGCAGATTTGATTTTCAGTTCTGGGTATTCCTGGTTTTTTAGGTGACCTTTGACTAATTATTTAAAGTGCTTTTGCTGAAGTTCCTGTATTTTTATGCTATATTGATATTTGCAAAGTAACCTCTTAGGTGGATTGCGTGCATTCATTAAATTCTACATTGAGATAGCAAAAATTCAAGAGAATAACATGTAATTTTTTAAATATTCAAAGGCTCTTGGAAACATCTTCCATTCAGTTCAGAAATAAAGTTTCAGTCTTGGAATATGTCTGCCACTTCATATAACACTCCTTCCATTACTGGATAAAAATGCAGGGATTTTCCCACACACTAGCATCTGGGAAATACCTCAGAGCATCATAGCTCTGACAATAGGAAACTCTATCATATGTGGTATCCTCAAGGCTGGCTGAAGTAAAGAATCAATCCTATAAACATTTACAAGTTAAACAGACTTTCTCTAAACTTATAAAGTGACTTTTGATACAGTAGCTGCAGGTGTCTTTCTCGTATGGTACAGGGAGTTTGAGAACCCTCTTCACTTCTGCAGACCTTTGAGATCCTGGAACTCTATATGTGAAATGTAAGAGTTAGCTCAGCAGTCTGTCTCCTTCACCTTCCCTACCACCCTTTTGCAAAGGTAGTGTTCTTGCCAAAGTCTCAACAAACATTCTGTTAATTTCTCAGGATCATTAGGTGTTCCTTAAAAGTATGTCTATTGAGCAAATAAACTGTTTATTTCTATCAAATTGCACACTCTAAACATTAGGAAATCTGATTTTTTTTGAAGTACCTTATGCATTCAACTGGTCCAGCTTCTAAGCTACTTATAGAAGTCTCATCCTGAGTGATGAAAATACAGGACAATGTATTTATTCAACTCAGCAAATCACTATGGTCTTCATCACAATAAAATTTTTGGCAACTAAATTTAAGGAAGATTAATTCTAGCCTATGTGATTCAAGTAGCCAATACGTAATAATCATAGGATAACAAAGCCAATACACAGAGCAAAGCAACCTGAATGGGGGTAATGAAAAACCCAATTAATTATTGCCCACATTAGTGTCTTTCTGAAACATCAGACAGGAAACAAATGAGTTCAAATTAAATTATGCTTGCAACAGTTCATTACTCCCAAAAAGATCGGGCAGATTGTTCTTTCCATATGATTTGCCTTTTTGAATTTCTACATCTGTAACTATACTACTCTATTTGGCACACACTTCAGGAAAGCCCACATTCTTCATTTACTCATGAGAAAACTGATAGATTATCACAACTTGTCCAAACTATGTTTTATTTGTATGGAAATGGAATTAATAGAAAAGAACTGTGGGAATGATATGTACTCCTCTCAGCTGATATGGAGTCATGATGTGTTTGAAGTCAGATTTGGTAACTTCAAAACAGACTTACTTTACAGTGCAAATGAAGCCTAGCACAAGAGATTCAGCAATCTTTTATGATTTAACAGAACTGTCATTCATTTACTTAATTTCACCATGAGTTTCCACTTTAACAAATTTAATTATATGCTTGCAGTTTTCCTGAAGTGAGGGCTGTAGCCCCTAATTACCACTAAGATTAGAAGAAAGATGCTCATTAACAAGGTCTATTGGTATCTGGAATGCCTGACTGCATTGTATTAAAAAAAAAAAAAAAAAAAAAAAAAAAAAAGAGAGGGAGAGAAAGATCCAACATAGGTCAACATTTCAACATTCAACCATTCAACAGAGATTTTTTTCAAAGCATTTTGTATAATTTACTAAAAAAAAAAAAAAAAAAAAAAAAAAAAAGAGAGGGAGAGAAAGATCCAACATAGGTCAACATTTCAACATTCAACCATTCAACAGAGATTTTTTTCAAAGCATTTTGTATAATTTACTACCTTTTCATTAGTTCCCTTGGACAATAATAATAACAACAACAACAACAACAAGAATTTAACTTTATTCTCTGGCTGCATAAGAGGTTTTTTTCACCCAATTATATATGGTACATACATATGTTCCCTGAAAACAAACCCCAAAATTATAAAATGCGGTTATGTAACTTCTCATCCACATTCAGAATGGGTTTGTTCTTTTTATCAAGCAGTCTAGTGTCAAATGTCTGAAAATTGTTGTTTTCCTCTATTGGAAAAAAATTATAGGTTTTTATTCTAACATATAAAGGGAAGAAAGTGCCGGAAACCAATTTTCAAAATACTATAATCATTTTGGCTTATCACTGTTCTTATTAATCTAGATGCCTTGTTATTTATTATTCTTTCTGTTCTGAGTTTATACTTCAAAAAGCCATTGCAATTTATTGCTTACAGAAAATTGATCTTCCAATTTTCTTTTCAAATTTTTTGCTTTTATTTTTGTCTTCATTAAATACTAAGCCATGTTGAGTCATCTGACTCTTTTAAGTGATTTTACCCTTCTCTTTCTACCCAGTGTGAAACTCAGCAGGGTTTACAAAAAAAAAAACTGAATTCCAGGAAAAACTTAATCTTTTTTTCTTGCTTATGTTGTTTTGCATACTTTCTGATTATGAAATTATTGTAGATATTTTTTGTCTTAGGATTTTCTTTCAGTTTACAAAGGGAAATATTACTTAGGATCACTCGGAGAGTACACCTGAGAAAAGTCTGGGTCCTCAACATATGTTTAATTCAGCCATTTACTTACTTAGAGGCATATCTTACAAAGAGAAAATCTTAATAGCCACTGCTCAAAAGGAAGTAAATGAAAAAAATTACAAAAACAACTGAACCAGTCCTCTTCTACACTCCTTGGATACAGGTATTTTGATTTACTCTTTCAAGACTGTGTTTATACTATATGTGTTACAAGAAATGTATAGCAAGGAGGTTTTGGTATTAGGAATTCAGGTGAGATAACTGACATTTATAATCCAGGGTATTTTATCCATTTGTGATACACCTTTCTTTTGTTTGTGAAGAAAGTAAGTTAATTCCATCATTCAGAACACACATGGACACATACTTCATTATGCTGCTGGTATAGTCAAGTGAAGTCAACTGTGAACAGGTGAAGGCTTTCTTGAGTGACTCAAAAAACTGATATTAACAAGAATTTCACCAGAACAGAACTCAGCAATGAATTTAGGAATTGAACATGAATTCTGAAGATATTATAGAGGTATTTTTCAAACATGCATAAACAAGTGAAATGCCCAAGTGAAGATCACTTCTTATGCTTTCAAAATGAATTTTTAATTTTTTTATTGAAGACTTAATCTTCAGAATCCTTCTAGAATGATTTATTCTTTTGCAGTCATAAACCTGAAGACTTCACCTATGAACAATATTAACCGCTCAAGTCCATTTATATGCATGTAAGTGGGGTTTTTTTCCTTAAAATTCCAAATGTATTACTAGTTATTAATAGAACTGTGGAAAGGCAGGTATCATTCTAGATTTATAATAGTATAGGGTATTAAGGTATTCCTTCATACATGTTTGGTTACAGGTTTCTACTAAAGAAAGGGAGGAAGTTTAGATCTTCATCTGAAAGGATGAGAAGCATTTGGAGTATCCCAGAAGCTCAATAAAAGCAATATTATTACTACTGTCTATATTATTTAAATTATATTTGAGGAAAGGACTCTATCATCCATTATAAAAAGGGAAAAGTGTGATAGACTAACATGATAAAATGCACTGAAAAATCACATCCTTTCTATGGCACTTAGTAATGCAGCAACAAATTATATCCTTTTATGTAAGCCAGTAAAACACGGGAACACCACTGGTGTTATTTCACATGTGCTATATCTCCACAAGTAACCAAAGAGTGCATCCTATTTATTAAATGAGGATGCATAAGCAGATGCCTCTGAATTGTTATTTTATGAATAAGATGTTTTAATAATGCATTGATTCATCTCCATTAATTGTGTAAATACATGGCAGAACACTATGAGTACAAACAAAAAGCTTCACTTTTCTTATCAAACTCTAAAAGGACTCTGCTGATATCTATAATCTTAGTAGCAGTTCAGGGTATGCCCTGTGCTGAAGTCATGCCTGTGCTCCAAATGTTCTTAACAGAGCAGAAAATACTATAAGGCACACTTTATTATTATTATTTTCATTTCAATAATGTGAATTTGTAATTAATTTATTAGGAATTTTAGTGAAGACAGACTATCGTACAGGAAGCTAATAAGAAAAAGTCCTTTTCTTTTTCATTTTTCTTAAATAATAACCAGAACAGTCCTACCCTAATTTACAGCTTAGGAAAGGAATAACCCATTTTCCTATCTGTATTCTGAGCATCACTTCAGCATACTCAGCTGCTTAGAGAAAAAGACTGTGTGCAGATTTAACACCTGGAGGATCTTCCTCTAGGCTCAAATGCCAGTTGGAATTCACTGACTCCATGAAAAGCTGGTGCTTGTCAGCACTGTCTCACAGCCAGGTTGTCAAGCTATGCCATCACCTGAACTGCACCAACATGCTGGCAGGATCTCATGCAGAGGTGTGGGGAACAAGGGGCCAGCATGAGAGATGGGTCCACACAAACACAGCCCTGTAGTTCCTCAGACAGAGGAACCTTGAGGCAGGGAGATCACCCTTGCCTCATTATCATTCTGCTCCAAGGAATCTCTAACATCGCTTCATGGAAACACCTAGTTTCAATTTGAGGACTCTTTTTCCTGCTGATTGGGTCCCTTTGCCTTGATGTTTATGACACTTTTCTAGAGCCTATTTGAACTGCTTTAGCAGTAAATTCAACACAGCTCTCCATTCAGTTGGGCTGAACAGACTTTAAATACTAACCTCTTCCATTAAACCATGGCTCTTTCTTTGAACATGTCTCTGAGAAAGGAAATACTACCTTCTGCTGCAGTTTGGGTAGAGCCAGATTCAGTAGAAGCAAGAGGACCCACTTTTAAGAACAAACCGCTTCCTGAGCCTGAGACACAAATGCTGAGCTTGTCTGGAAGCAGGGCAGCAGGTACCTCAGGAAATGTCATACAGAAGACTCAAATGCTCTTCAGGGTTAGGTTTGCAACAGATGTGCAACACTTAAATGAGGACTGGGTGCATATAGGCCAACAGTATCATAGCAGATGCCTAATTATCTTTACTGATATGGGACCATAATCCTCAGTTAAAATGTGCACTAAGAATATATATAAAATTCCCTTGAACTGTTATTTCCCGGGGGCTGTAGATGACACTTTAAAAATATTAAAAATAATAATAATAATAATTCAATTGCATTTAGCATATTTGTGCTGATCATTATGTTATACGCAGTCAATGAAATCCCATCACTCAGCTTGAAAAAACACTATAAACCAAGCAAAGGTATCAATATTTTCCCTAAAATGACATCCCATGCAACTGACTGAGTTTGCTTCTCTGCATGTAAAACACTAGGGCAAGCGAGACTGACAAGCATTATGCATAATTCTGTTTGACAGATAATAGTGTTCCTCTGTGTGTGTACAAGTGCGTGCGTGTATGTTATATCATTTAGAAAAAGCAGGAAAGAAATTTATCAACAACTCAGAATTAGTGCTCTTGTGTTTCCAATTTGCTGTTTTAAATAAATAGTTAATCCCAAGGACAACTTCTTCCAGATACTTTGCTACAGAAAATCTTTCACAGTTCTCCCTTGCATTTTTTTCTCTTTAGTACTACTGCACTGAATGGTGAAATGAGCTCGTAATTATCCAGACTTTCTCTGATACCATGCCTTAGCACTTACAGGCTTTTGGGTGATGGTTAAGCAATTATTTTCCATCTATCAACACTCAACCATCTTGGTACAATGAAAAAGCCATAGAGGTGTCTGGTTGATTGATTGTTTTTTTTGTTGTTTTTTTTAAAAAAAAACCAAACCAACTAAAAAAACTTATCAGCCTCACATTATGCAGCATGACTTGAGTAGCTTTAATACTTCTGTGCTTGTTTGAAGCCCTTTTTACTGAAGTACCTAAAACATTGAGAATATGAGGGGGTTTTGTCCTCCCCAGATTATAGAAAGATACCAATAGCACAAAACACTCCAATAAGTGTTTATCTGTCCCCTTCGTTTCTCTGCTCTCCCAGCATTAAGGACAGGGAGAGTCCCATCCTGCAGCCAGCTGACCCAGGGAACTTCTGCCACCCTTTGGCCTTCTCACTGTTACATGATGCAGTGTAGCACAAGGAATCAGAGGAATTCACCACCACGATTCTCATAATGCTTTGGACTTGATAGAAAGTGTAACTTGTCTATTGTTTTAAACTTTCTGCTTGCAGGCAGTTCAAAGCAGTGGGGGATAGTAAATGCAGAATCCCTTTTCCAAGATTCTGCTGGCTCTTTTCTATTTGCACAGTTTCTATCATACTTATTACAATGCCATCTAAGCACTTTTCAGTGTTAAAGATGACAATTACACTGACGGCTTTTCTAAACCTATTGAAGTCTGCCACTGGTTGGCACAGCTTCCTCTCAGCTGCTAGATATGGGCTATGAGATTGCCAATAATTTTAGAGGCTGACAGACCAGCAGTGTTCCAGCCCAGGGATTACCCAAACGTATACCCCTTTGGCTAGTGTCTTAGTCAGTCAATTATAAGATTTAATCTCAGAATGCTTCTACATGCCAATTTTAATTGTTGTCAAAAAGCCGGTGAGTGTAGATGCATATGCATCACGCTGTTAGAATTTATAAGACAGCAGACAACAGTAAGATAAAGTAGGTGAAATACCAGATACCTGTGCAAAATTTATGATGATATGCAGCTGCATTGAGTTTCTGTAACATTATTTCAATGCAAACAAAGTAGATGTGGTAGGACTTTATTCTTCTCTTCATTACATTTGTCTTTCAAAAACGACTAAAAAAAATACTAAGTTATTTGTAACCTGATAGCCATCTTATCAAATTGTTGCTCTATGAATGTTAAACAAATTTTTCTTCAGGGAATATGAACCTTTTCATGAAGAAAACAAAGAGAAATTTCCTTTTTTATTTACCTCATGCATCCATCATCTCTGTACCACAGTAATAGTATTCCAGCGCCATTTAGAAAGTACATTCTGAAAAAATATCTGCTAATCAAAATGCTGATTTCTGAATACTATCCTTGGGAGATTCTGAAATGTCTAGTTATGGAGTTAAGAAGTTCGTCTTGCCGTGTAAATTTATGTATGAGAGCATTCAAAAATCTCTCTCCAAAAAGTTAATGATCCAGACAATGACAAGTTAACCTTCCTCACTCAGCAGGATATGGAGACATGAGGAGAGCAGAGTTTTAATAATGGGCTATTGTCTTAGCTGGTATAAATTTACATGGCTTTATGAAATCCACACTTATTTCCAGGATCTAAGGATCTTCAGAAACAATTTAAATGTAGATACCCAGCCTATCTAAACTATAAGTATATATTAAAGAACCCAAAAAACCAGAATGATAACATAAGCAAGATCTCATCTGTTGTTAAGTAGATTAATAAAGCACACTGAATAAGCTAAAACGGGCATTTTTTTAGGCATTTCAAAACTCAAATAATATCCTTTACCATTGATTTATTAGGATGCTCTCCCATTCACCACGATCTTCTACAATCTATTGAAAGTGACTATGAAATGACATCAGCCAGCTCCCTCAGCCCTCGTGGGCTCATCCTGGCAGGCCCACGGACTTAGGGGTGTCCAGTGTGCTTAGGTATCCATTTGTTAACTTGATCTAACCTGGTTTTTAATTTTGTTTAGGTTTTTCCTCTGTTTACAGGTATTTGTCCGCAGCAGATTACTCTTTGATTAAAGAGACTGGCCTTTGTTTCTTCTATTTCAAGGCAATTTACCTTCACCAGAAATTTCATCAGAAACCAAAGCTGTTTACTCAGGACTATGGATGCAGTAGTCTGCAAGACATTTGAAAAACATCTGCTGCTATGATAAGGAGAACAACTACATTTTAAGATTTCAGAATGCATTTAAAATCCAAGCCAAGAAATGGAACATGTATTGTGGCTATATTTTAATGTACTTGATGTAGCTACCATATAATATTTGTAATAAATTATATTATATACTATTACATTTTTCACAGAAAGCAGACCACATAAAGTTAAGAGGAGTTTTTTTTGCCGGATTACATGAAACTAGTGTTGCTTCTTTTGTCTTTTGTCATAAAATATTTCCATATTTTGTGATTGGATAAAGACAATAAAAATGAGTGTACATATTTAGAGAAAAATCTTACTTTTCGTTATTTGTCTAGGCAGATTTATGACCTATGCTATCTCTGAAATGGGGAAGTTCAACCTTCTTAGCACTTAACATATGCTTACACTGTTGGTAATACTATGGTTTTCAAAAATGTCCTAGATATGTCACCCTCAAACATAACACCATGAACTCTCATTTGTTAATCTGAATTAATGAGCAGCTGATGTCCAGCTAAGGCTGGAAAAAGTAGTAATCATATATTGTTAGAGATGATTCATGTAGTAGTTTCTGAGGAATAAATTCCTTATAACAAAAATTGTCTGTGTTCTTCCTATTTATGTAAGCATCCCTAATGTCTCTTCAGAGGTGTATGGACAACATCTTGACTAAACAGAGAAAGTGCAGCTATGCTATCTTTCTGTTTCTTTTGTTCCTTGATTGTTTTTTAGTATAATAATTTTTGACAATGAAAACCATATTTTGTGATATTTTTGTAGTTTTATTTTTAGAGGACTAGAAAGAACTTGAATATCTGTTACTGAAGATTTTAAAATAATTATTTAGTATACTATTATTAATCCCTTTTAACACTTCTACAAAGAACATGAGATTTACTGAGAATAAATAAAAAATTTATACCAGATTTTCTCCCACTCATCCACACTGTTCAGTGTCTAAAATTCAATGTTTTCTTGTTTTTGTGGTAATGGTGTATTTTTAGCTATTTTTTTATTTTCATTATAGACAATTATAACAAATGAGTATTTCTTGGGACTTTAATGATTTCTCTCAAGAGGAAGGGCACAGAAACAGTGCCTAGAGACATTTTTGTTTAAATTGGAGAGCAATTAATTTTCTTCTATTTTGTAAAATGGAAATTGATTGAAACATTTAGAGAAATAGCCATTGTAAAGAAGTAAAAAAGTCTAGATAGTTATCTCTCTAAATATAAATATACTGCACTATTTTTGAAACATTTTCTGAGAAGTATCAATATAGTACTTTTCTGCAGTCTAAAATATTTATATGTAAGATTACTAATATTATATTTCTACTTCACATATCTTTTGCTGCAACATACGTAATTACAATGGGAGTGCTCCCTCAGAGGTACGCATTTCATATTCAGATGGTGGGATGGCTCAGTACGACTGCTCTAGTTCAGATTAACAGGTACAGAACAAAATGTACAACGCTTCAGTAAGAGGAATTCTGGAGCATTAAACATCCCTCCCTCTCCCCCCCCCCACTCCTAGTTCTGGATTGTTTCAGAGTTTGGAACTGCTCATGGAACATGGTGTGCAGTAAAACTAGAGTCTTCTTAATGTCTTGTAATGTCCTCTCACTGACCTATCCTGACTCCTTATATCCCTTTCTAGACCCCATGTCACACAGCGGTGCTGGTTTTGAGCCTATAAACACCTGTGTTGTGATCAAGAAACACTGAAATAGTATAGCAATGCAAAAGGAAAGCTGGGGACTCTTCTTGCTAAGCCTTTTATCACTGTGAATCCCAGACTGGGAAAGATTGGATGTCAGAGAAATAATAATAATTCTAAAGCAGCAGATCTATTAATGACCTGGGTATTTTATAAGGTTTATTCACTTCCAGATCCTTTGAAACCATGCCTGTATTTTAACTCTTTTCAGACTAGGTAAATCTGCTTATGAAAACAGACTTGTTCGTAATTGCAGTGCTAGCTGCATAATATTTTTCTGACAACCTTTATATTGGCATATTTTATGTTACTATTGTAACTTGAAACCTATAGCTTGTGCTGTTTGGTGTCATTAGGAAATGATGGACAGAAGTGGTTTGACACTTGTCAAAACAGAGCTGTGAGAAAATGGGAAAAGTGGGATTGTGTATCATCTAGAGCCGGCTTTATCTGGTCAAAAAAGAAAAAACAAAGCAACAATAATAAATAAATAAAACGAAATGTGTTTTTTTAATCAAAAAGTATTGGAAAAATTCATATTTCTTGGCTTTTCATGTTCCTTTCAAGAGCATTTTCAGTTGTAGCTTTAAGAAAATTAAATCGATGGTTGAGGAACTTTTTGAGAAAAATTTTAAAATCAATAAGAAAAAGGAAAATTCATCTTTTAGTACTCAAGAATAGTCAGAACAGCTAAAACAAGACTTAGCTCCCCTCCTCCATCCTATTCTTTTTTCTCTGGACTGTGGGACTGAGAAGTTCAGAAAAGCAAGCTGTGCTGGACCAGCCCTCTGAGTGCTTTGTTAAACAATGGGGCTGAGGAACTGCCCTTCGGTGGAGACACTGGTGGCTTTTCCACCTTTGCCTGTGCTCCAGGGATGTTTTCCTCATCATTCAGAGCTCTCTAAATTTCACTGATTTTGTTTCCTCTTCGTCATCATCTGGGGATAAGACATTTGGAGTATAGGAATCTGCCCATGTATACAGGATCTCCTATAAATCTCTGTGCTGCAATTCTGAAATCAAGCCAAGGAACAGAGGGTTAATCTTCCCCATAATGAGCAACTCTTCAGCTAAGTGGTGGTTACTATTAATTTACTGTGCGTTTACGTAGCATTTCTCCAGGAAATCCATTTGTGTCCTTTCCACAGCGTATTATTCATTACCTATTTCTGTGGTATGTGTTAAAGAGGATTTTTAAGTAAAAAAATCCAACAAACCAAAACAGACACTAAAAAAGCAGCTATAAATCTCTAGAATGAGTTATACATGTTTTGGAAATCAAAGTTTTTGCAGCCTTTTTTCTTCAGGCTTTCTGTAGAAGTATATGTTACACTGAAGAAACAATAAAACAGTGACATCCAAGGTACAAAAATGCAGGAATTCAATATAATTTTTTCACATGAGCTTCAATGTTGAAAGAATAGGTGCTGAAGTCATATACCTCCTCTCATTCATAATTCTATCTTTTTAGGTCTTTCTAAGCTATTTAAGTTTAATTACTTCAATTTATAATAAGAGTTTTAAATACAGTTTAAATATTCACCATGAAGGTTTAAACTTTGAGAGCTCTGTTTTGGGAGTATAAATACAGAATGTAGGGGACCACACTAAGTTCTCTTCCCCAAAACAGGCTTTATCAGAATATTTCATAGGTATTCAACTGTGACAAGTTTTCATTAATTTTAAGAAATATCTAGCAACTTGTTAGGAACTTTCATAAGACTGTAGTTCAGTTAAGTATAATTCAGGACAGTTCTATAGGAATGATGCTGATTTATGTCATATTGTTATAGCCTATAGAAGCACCTTCCTAGTTACACTCTTGTAAAATACCAAGTACCTTCAATGTTCACAGAAATCAGAGCTCATTAAGGAGAAAAAGGATCTTATCAAATACCTCAGTAGGTTACAGAAATGAACTTTTGAGCCCACAGGCTATAATCCATGTTAATGAAAATATTATTTTGCACTGTCTTGCATGAATGTCACACCATAGTTTAGAAGGTAAAGACAGTGAGTCTGTAAATCTGGATCCTATTCCCAGCTGAGCCATTGATATACTGCTTTTGTAGCACATAGAAGGTAGTTCTTAACAACCTTATCAAAGTTCTGGTCATCTCATCTGGGTGGCAACAGGTTTTCTACAGAAACTGGGACAGGTTACCTCTTATTGCCCAAGGTCTCCCCTCAGTGTGGCAAGAAACTGTATGTTGGAGCTTGGAACATTGCTATAGGTCCTGTTTAAAAATGTCTTCTACAAACTTAGGCAAGTTCTTGTTACTTCATGAATTTTTTTATCTGTCTGTGAGGTTGGGTTCATGCCCATGGAACATGAATAATTTCCTCTGTCTATATGTTTGCACAGTCTCTATCGAAAGAGGGGACTAAGTTCAGCTGAGAGCTTTTTATGCTTTTATAAAATAAAAATGCTACAGCATAATTATTTTAAGTGGAACTAATTGCATAGGTACAGCAATAACATCTCCAGAACACTTTGCTGTTTTTTTTCTGGTGTGTTACAAAAGATGTGTGTATTTAGTCATTCTGATTTGCTTGCTGCAGCTGCTGTTGCTAACTAACAGGAATGTTAATTGAAGAATTTTATTTTATTTTTTTTAAAGACAAAATAATTCCCAAAAATTGAATTAATGAATACTCACCACGAAGACCATCTTTAAAAGGATACAGAAGCCCTTTCCAAGGTTACAATTAAATTATTTGTCCAAAACAAACAATGAGCTCAAAGTACTGGACTCAGTTTGTTCATCATATTTACTAATTTCTTTGTAGCACTGTAAGTGAACATGACTTTTTTTACACTTTGTTCGCAGTATACTTGACCTGTGTGACCACCAGGTTAATGTGTACACCTTTACATAATGAGTTGTCTGACTTAGGTTTAACCTGCTCAAGTGATAACATCATATATGCATCAAATGGAACTGACTGAAATTGTCTTGAACAAATAAATAGGTTCTAATTACAACTACAGGGGCCACATCTGCCATATTCAGGGTGAAATACCTGTATAGAAAAGGGAAATTCTGTATTTATAATCTAAAACTGGTAGTGTGCCACAGATATAATATGTTACTACAAGCCAAATCCTTGTCTTTTTGAACGCAAAGACAAAATATCAGTCATAATCAAAGAACATGAATTACAATTTTAAAATATTTTACTTGTAAAGAAATTCGGTTAAGAGAAGAAAACAAACCTTTAAACTTCTGACATATTTTTACTTAAGAAAGTTGTCAAAAATATTATTTCTATTTTCATCTAGTTGAAATGCATTTCTGACATTTTAATTGATTTTTATGTTCTTTTGCAGAAATAAAATTCTTTACACTTCTTTTAGCTTAACTGAAATAAGCTTGTTAAGAAAACATACAGTCTAATTTCATTGAAATTGCATCCACCTTGTCTCATTATAAAGTTCAAAGCACTTCAAATAATTTTAATGAAGGAGATTGATAGTCATATTGAAAATGTCAGCATGAACATTTGTATTTGTTATTAAAATTAAACAATACAATTTAAAAGTAATTTTATATTGCCAGCAAGATCTTAATTTTAAAAGATTGAAAAATATTTATTGTTATAATTATAGAGCTCCTGCATCTGAGATCAACAACTTATTGTGTTAACTATTATAAAAATACATAATCAAAGCTTACAAGTTATTTTCATGAAACAAAAGTCATTAAGAGGAAAGCAGGCAAATTGTATTCCTCAAAACCTTTTGCATAGCTGGGAAGAGTCTAAAACAGAGTACATGCCAGAATGTAGCCTGGTAAAACTATCAGATTAGATTGAATTGTAAAAATCCTTAAATTATATTCTACCATGCACACACACAAAAAAATACGAGTTATAATAATGAAAGAATAAATACATCTCATTTTGTATATTCTGGGAGTCATCTGAAAAACAGCACCACAAAAATTATACTAGAGATGGATCCTAATACAGGAAAACAGTTAAAACACATACCCAAACCAAAACCAAACATAACTTTACTTCTAGTTTTCTTTTTCATGTCTCTCTATCTCATTCCATACTCCTTGAGGCAACAGACATCATCAGCACTTCATGTCTAAGCTTGCTCTTTTAATTTCACAAATGTCTGCTGGAAAACAGGGATAGTGTCTCATTATCATTTCCCAAATCTACTCAATTTATACATATAAATTTTACACACAAAATATATTAAATATCAGTGACCATAATAGCTAGACATTAATGAAAAATAATACTGGCCACAGAATTTCATTACTACTGCTGAAAGAATTTGGGGTCCTCTCATAGTTAAACTGAGAGCAAATTGCTGATTTGATAGAAGTCTTGGCAGATCCCCCGCTTACAATCATTTCCATTTGGAAGGGAGAAATATGCTTGGAAAATGATGTTAGCTTTTGGAAATTCTTTCAGAAACTCAGAAATTTAGATTTTATAATGTATTATATGACCAACAGGTTCTAGAACAATGGAGTCAAGTCAAACAAGTGTTCTGCTGCTGCTACAATATTAAATAATAAAGACAACATTTATTTGGGTCTTTTTTGAAGCAGGAAATGTTTTTTATTTGCTCAGGCCCTAATTCAAATGCGCTTAAGAGGTAACTTTATTGACTTTGACATAAAGCCTGTGAGTCGAAGGTTACAAAAAGGATATTATTATATAGAACAGGTCGTCTTTTGCTCTGGGCTCAGCACCTGCAAACACAAAGTTTTGAACACATACAAAGAACTCTGTATGGCACATGAGCTCGTCATAGCTTTCCTACTGACATGATATAAAGTCCTCTGTACACTCGTAGGTTAATTTCAAGTGTTGAAGTTGCAGCACATAAAGCAGCCTGTCCTTTGCTTTTCAGCTATGAGGAGTCCTTCAAACCAGGTTCTTTCCCTTAAAAGTGTGTCACAAGGGAAGTTCCTGCGTCCTAGTCTAGATCTGTACATGGATGTAGAGACAAAGAAATACCTCTCATAATTTAAAGGTATCTGTCTGAAACGCTACATAAATATGAATGGATCAAGCCATGTTACAGACCCTGGTCAGAGAACTAGTTACAAATTTGAACTGTAAAACAGTTAAATATGTGTTCCCAAGCTTTTACCCTACTGTACATTCCAGAATTGCCAATTTACTTGCTTTTTATGATCTCAAAGAGAGACTAGGCTCATGCAGCGAAAGCAATTCTGATAAATACACACTTCTCAGACTGCACTGACTTATAAGCTATCAAAGCAATTTGAAAATCAATTTGATGTTTGACAGGGAGCCAGTGCATTCCCTTTGGGATCCAACTGATATGCTGAGGCCACTTAGTGAGAGGAAAGTTCTGACAATACCATTTTGCCAGAGTTGGAGTTTTTTCAGTGTTTTCTCAGAAAGATCGTAGAATCAAATACGGTAAGATTCTAACCTAGAGGTCAAAGTTCAAAACATTGGTAGCTATAACATGCACCCTCAACTGGCACAGCTGGTTTCTGATCAGATTATACCATTGCAGTCTCTTTTTTGTCCTTACAGATGTGATACGACTATCAAGGGATGTAGTGAAGTACTTATGAGTTCCCAGGCATTATTTAATAAGCAGTAGGCATTAGCAAACAAAATGAAAATTTCCTGAGTCTGCTGGTATCATTCACTAATACTTTTAAATCATTTCTGCAGAGAAAACTCAAAAAACAAATTCTTGAGAACAAGAGTTTTTTCTTTTTTTTTTCCCCCATCTGAAATCGTGTATGTCAAATTAATGGTATTCATAAAATATTTCCAATTGAAAATGTTTTGTTTCCTGGACTATTTTGCACACCTATTTTGAATTGCATCAATGAATTGTTGTTCCTTTATCTCCAGCAATTCAACTTTTCTATAGTTATACTAAAATCAGTGGTATTACCGCGAGTTACTCATAGTGAGGTTTAGATCTATTGTCTGTGCTTTTAGTTGAAAAGTTGCAGCAATAGTTTTAGTTTCAAATGGAAACAGATGGCAATATTCTTGCAGGTTACAAATATATCTGTTTGGAAAAAGATTTTTAGTACAGGCAAGAAAGATGAAATTCATAGTATTCTTTTGAAAGTTATAGACAAGATAATGGTTGTAAATGCTCTTAAACCACAGCAAGTATATATTGCTTCCCAAAAGACTAATTAATCAAGGATTGCTCAGGTCACCATGAGATAAAACTGCCAAAACCTTTCATATTAAAATTGTATTCAAATAGGCATTCTCAAGATTGATCAAAATGACTTTTTGAGAAAACTGTTAATCACAAATGAACAAACTACAAGCTTTTAATTGCAAAATTAATAAATTAACAAACAAACAAAAGTAGAAAAGCTTAGAAGAGCTGTAAACATGTCGTTATTGAAAGTGAACTTAACTGTGGATGACATTGGCAGTCTTGACAATATTAATTTTTTGTAGTAATCCAGAACTCATGGATAAGAATTTTAATGGACACACTGAAACGTGGAACAATTAAAGCATTTGTCAAGTGCCACGTAGGAAATCTCTTGCAGAGCGAGGAATAAAACTGCTTCACCCTTCTATCATTAATATTATCTACCTTTTCACTACTTTTCTGTTAAACATAAAACCAAGTAAGGATCACTTTGGCACCAGCTGGCAAAGAGGTGAGTAAAGGATAGTGTATCAGCTACTACCCTGAATTTCCTTTCAGCTTGACATGCAGCATAACGCTGTTTGAACTTCTGCTGATTTACTGATATATACTTTCTCCTATTCATTTCCCATAGTCTGCTATGTCATGTGGGTAATTTATTTCTTGAGAGATGTAGCTGTTATTACACTTGGGGCCACCTAGCTGTATTTTTCTTTCTTTAATGCTTCTGCGCTTAGTTATGCCTACAGAACTCCTAGGAAAAGATGGTGTACTTTGTCATAAGGCATAAATCTTCTTCACAAAACCTTTAAACTCTGAATACATTCCTAGGGAAGGGAACTGCATTACTGGTATGCACCAGGTAACATAGTTAACACTAGAAGGCTGTGGCAGCTGTGATTACTATTGCGATTGCAACAGTGCCTAAAATGTTGCTGTGCAATCCAGGCACAGAATAAGATTTGTAAGTAGCAAACTGACAAAGTGGGAGTTACCTCACCTGTGGTGCTCTTCTTCATTTTGCCAAAAAGAAAGGAGAATGAAAGCACACAAAGCTTTTCTATATAAATACAGTACAAAGCAAAGTGATCTGGATAATGATAAGATGTCCTATTAGGCAAAGATTAGTTTGCTTTTAACAAGCGATAATTTTTATTTCCTCCATTTCCCAGCCTGCACACTGTTTCTTCTTCTTGTCTCTTCAAAATCTACAGTCATTCAGTCAGGTCAAGTTTAGGCCTGCAGATCAAATTAGTGCTTGTGTAAGTCTGACAGAACTAACTGCTTTCACCTTTTGGTCTTTGTGCTAATGTGTTTTCAATGACCATGTTAATTTAGGTGAGAAGTAACTCATTCTGCTAGTGCAAATCAATGCAATTTCTTTTGTGTAGCTTTACATTCAAGCAGCCCAGTAATCAGTGGCAAATGAACAGACCCTAATATTAGAAAAATTCAGCTAATACTATGACAGCTTATAATTTCACATAAGGTAGGGGTGAACAAGAGGCAAAATATTGGCAAATCATTTAAGTGGAGAATCATCTAAAAAGGAACAAATTTGTGTTCGCAGCTGACGTATAGAACTAAAATACATGAGGCAGTACAGATCAGAAATTAGATTTTATAATCAGTGTTCTAATGTGAATCAATGATCTGATTCTTACCCATTTACTCCTGTAAAGAAGAAATATATTGAATATATGTATTCTATCAGGGAAAGAATATGTGATGTAAAGCATCCTCAACAGAAAAATACCAGATGAAATCCTGAGATATCTGTATGTATAGAATTAAAGTACAACTAGGCTCCACAAAGACAAACCTATGCAATGGGATTTTTCATTTGCTATTTTACGTGATAAAGAACAAGACTTCCCAGCAGATCTTTACAAAGGTAACAGCATGCTGTGCATAAATTTGGGTGAGGTCAGTAGGTCAACTTTCAATAAGAACTACAAGCTTAATCCTGTCATGGGGGAACAGAAGAGAATATCAGTTCGCCTAAATGTCCTTTTCCTGTAAGGCAATCATTAGATCTCCACCTAATAAACCGGCAATGTTATTAAATAGTGAAATGAAGACCCCTAAGCAACTACAGAAATGACAGCTACTAGTAGCAATTTTAATGCTGAAATGCTGGGATGCTTACCTTTTTTGTCAAATTTATGGTACATTCATTGTCATTTTCTTTGTTCACTTTTGAGCTATTTGTATTCAGTATTAAATTAAAGCTGAAATGTATGTAGTTAATGAGGAGATATTATTCAACAAGCACTAGAGCAATCTCATTTAGTATATTTTTAACAAGTTACAAAAAAATTCAAGGTTTAAAGAAAGAGCCATGAACATGGCTTCATACTATCAGTTGCTGTCAAGAAGATCCTATATGACTGTCAATCATCTGGACAATTATCAATATAGTAGACTGTTCTGGTTTCAGCTGGAAGAGAGTTAATTTTCTTCCTAGTAGCTCTCATTTTTTGGATTTAGTATGAGAACAATGTTGATAACATACATTGCTGTAGTTGTTGCTAAGTAATGCTTATACTAAGTCAAGGACTTGTTCAGCTTCACATAGAAGCTAAGAGGGAGCATAGACAGGACAAGCTGGCCAAATGAATATTCCGTACCATAGATGTCATGCTCAGCATATAAATGGGAGCTGCCCAGGGACGGGCATTGCATCACTCATTTTGTATATTCTTTTACCATTATTGTTATTATTATCATAATAATCATCAAGTATATATATTTTTTTCTCTTCCACTACTGTTTTATGAGACTGTGTTTATCTCATCCCATAAGTGTAGCATATGAGGGCACGGACCCCGGTCGGTGATGCAACCAGAATCATTTATTACAACCACCAGGCAGCTTATATAGTACTAATGGATCTTCTTTCCCAACCGACGCCCCTGCAACCCCCAACTGCCAGGCGGGCGGAATTGCCCTCCATCAGCCAGGGGGCCAGGCATTGTTTACAGCTCGTCTGGAGATGCTCATGGGCCATCCCCTGCCGGTGTTCCTGCATTGACATCAGGAACAGTCAATGGAACAGTCATCAGGAACATCAGCCAAGAGACTCACTCCATGACTGGCCGTGCTGGTCTCTTGGCACCCTTTTAGCAACACTTTACGGGCCGTCAGCATTAGCATTTTCGAACGGTAATTGTTTCAGGGGAGTATCACGAGCTGCACAGTCATCTACTTGTCTCTCTACTGCGTTTTGGAGCCGCTCAAGGAGCTTTCTATGGGGTTCTCCAGGCGCTTGTGTGCCAGCAGCAAAGGCAGCTTCTGGAGCGGCTGTATTAGGGCCCGTCTCCCCGCGCAGCACAATGGCTTTTATTGCCCCAAACCCCGTCTGTCCGTCTGGGCTCGCGCGTCGGGAGCAGCCCCAGGCCCCTCCCCGAGGAGCTCATTCACACCCAGAGGATTTCCATTGCCCGGTAAGTTCCCCGGGGCTTTAGCAGTCGGAGATCACGGTACCGGTCACCGACACAGCACATGGCACAGCCGGCAACATCACACCAACAGCAGTTTCCAACCGTGAGGAGCCATAACGTATCCGTCACCAACGGTCACCGATAAGCTAAAGGTATATGCCCATTAAAGACCACAGTCCTTTACCGATTTCCTCAATTCTTTTACCGGATCACAAGGCACAGATTCCCAGCAGGGCTCCTGGCCCCCTTCGGGAAGTCCCAGGGAAAGGCTGTAGGAATTCTGTATCTCCCTGGGCTACAGCTTCTTTTCTCCCTTGTTCCCGAGCACCATCACACACCGTCTGAGTCGGCGCAACGCCCCCAACCACCCCCTCGGTTCCTCCTCAGGGGGTCCAGATCCGGCTCCTTTTCCAGGGTCACAGGACCAGGGGCAAAAGGACGGGCCGTCCCGGGGGCGGATTTTTGCGCCGCAGCGTTACAGGGAGGTGGCAGCGGTAGAGCAGAGGAGCGCTCTGGGGGTTCAGGGGGATCGGGTTTTGCCTCTTTTTTAATCTGTGCCGAGGCTCCTGCCCCCTGACCCCACACGGGCACATGGTCGGCGGCTGCTGGAGCTGTGCCCGTGGCCGCGTCCCAAAGCCCAGGTCCTGTCCTGTCCCACACACCCCGGTCAAAGGTGCCGGGCTTGGGAAAGGCAGAGACATCCTCTCGTACCCAGTCTAAGAAAGTTATTACAGACAGGGCAGGTACAGATCGATTCTGAGTTTTTAAAACACCCTGTAGTACTTCTACACACACATGTAGCACTTCCCGATGGCTCACCTCTGTCCTGCAGCAGGAGATGCCGGCGGTGAGGTCAGTCCTGGAGACAATCCCTGGTTCCATCGGGCTGCGCTACCGCTCCGGGCGGCTTTAGGCAACAAGCACTAGAGCAATCTCATTTAGTATATTTTTAACAAGTTACAAAAAAATTCAAGGTTTAAAGAAAGAGCCATGAACATGGCTTCATACTATCAGTTGCTGTCAAGAAGATCCTATATGACTGTCAATCATCTGGACAATTATCAATATAGTAGACTGTTCTGGTTTCAGCTGGAAGAGAGTTAATTTTCTTCCTAGTAGCTCTCATTTTTTGGATTTAGTATGAGAACAATGTTGATAACATACATTGCTGTAGTTGTTGCTAAGTAATGCTTATACTAAGTCAAGGACTTGTTCAGCTTCACATAGAAGCTAAGAGGGAGCATAGACAGGACAAGCTGGCCAAATGAATATTCCGTACCATAGATGTCATGCTCAGCATATAAATGGGAGCTGCCCAGGGACGGGCATTGCATCACTCATTTTGTATATTCTTTTACCATTATTGTTATTATTATCATAATAATCATCAAGTATATATATTTTTTTCTCTTCCACTACTGTTTTATGAGACTGTGTTTATCTCATCCCATAAGTGTAGCATATGAGGGCACGGACCCCGGTCGGTGATGCAACCAGAATCATTTATTACAACCACCAGGCAGCTTATATAGTACTAATGGATCTTCTTTCCCAACCGACGCCCCTGCAACCCCCAACTGCCAGGCGGGCGGAATTGCCCTCCATCAGCCAGGGGCAAGAGAGTTAATTTTCTTCCTAGTAGCTCTCATTTTTTGGATTTAGTATGAGAACAATGTTGATAACATACATTGCTGTAGTTGTTGCTAAGTAATGCTTATACTAAGTCAAGGACTTGTTCAGCTTCACATAGAAGCTAAGAGGGAGCATAGACAGGACAAGCTGGCCAAATGAATATTCCGTACCATAGATGTCATGCTCAGCATATAAATGGGAGCTGCCCAGGGACGGGCATTGCATCACTCATTTTGTATATTCTTTTACCATTATTGTTATTATTATCATAATAATCATCAAGTATATATATTTTTTTCTCTTCCACTACTGTTTTATGAGACTGTGTTTATCTCATCCCATAAGTGTAGCATATGAGGGCACGGACCCCGGTCGGTGATGCAACCAGAATCATTTATTACAACCACCAGGCAGCTTATATAGTACTAATGGATCTTCTTTCCCAACCGACGCCCCTGCAACCCCCAACTGCCAGGCGGGCGGAATTGCCCTCCATCAGCCAGGGGGCCAGGCATTGTTTACAGCTCGTCTGGAGATGCTCATGGGCCATCCCCTGCCGGTGTTCCTGCATTGACATCAGGAACAGTCAATGGAACAGTCATCAGGAACATCAGCCAAGAGACTCACTCCATGACTGGCCGTGCTGGTCTCTTGGCACCCTTTGAGCAACACTTTACGGGCCGTCAGCATTAGCATTTTCGAACGGTAATTGTTTCAGGGGAGTATCACGAGCTGCACAGTCATCTACTTGTCTCTCTACTGCGTTTTGGAGCCGCTCAAGGAGCTTTCTATGGGGTTCTCCAGGCGCTTGTGTGCCAGCAGCAAAGGCAGCTTCTGGAGCGGCTGTATTAGGGCCCGTCTCCCCGCGCAGCACAATGGCTTTTATTGCCCCAAACCCCGTCTGTCCGTCTGGGCTCGCGCGTCGGGAGCAGCCCCAGGCCCCTCCCCGAGGAGCTCATTCACACCCAGAGGATTTCCATTGCCCGGTAAGTTCCCCGGGGCTTTAGCAGTCGGAGATCACGGTACCGGTCACCGACACAGCACATGGCACAGCCGGCAACATCACACCAACAGCAGTTTCCAACCGTGAGGAGCCATAACGTATCCGTCACCAACGGTCACCGATAAGCTAAAGGTATATGCCCATTAAAGACCACAGTCCTTTACCGATTTCCTCAATTCTTTTACCGGATCACAAGGCACAGATTCCCAGCAGGGCTCCTGGCCCCCTTCGGGAAGTCCCAGGGAAAGGCTGTAGGAATTCTGTATCTCCCTGGGCTACAGCTTCTTTTCTCCCTTGTTCCCGAGCACCATCACACACCGTCTGAGTCGGCGCAACGCCCCCAACCACCCCCTCGGTTCCTCCTCAGGGGGTCCAGATCCGGCTCCTTTTCCAGGGTCACAGGACCAGGGGCAAAAGGACGGGCCGCCCCGGGGGCGGATTTTTGCGCCGCAGCGTTACAGGGAGGTGGCAGCGGTAGAGCAGAGGAGCGCTCTGGGGGTTCAGGGGGATCGGGTTTGGCCTCTTTTTTAATCTGTGCCGAGGCTCCTGCCCCCTGACCCCACACGGGCACATGGTCGGCGGCTGCTGGAGCTGTGCCCGTGGCCGCGTCCCAAAGCCCAGGTCCTGTCCTGTCCCACACACCCCGGTCAAAGGTGCCGGGCTTGGGAAAGGCCGAGACATCCTCTCGTACCCAGTCTAAGAAAGTTATTACAGACAGGGCAGGTACAGATCGATTCTGAGTTTTTAAAACACCCTGTAGTACTTCTACACACACATGTAGCACTTCCCGATGGCTCACCTCTGTCCTGCAGCAGGAGATGCCGGCAGTGAGGTCAGTCCTGGAGACAATCCCTGGTTCCATCGGGCTGCGCTACCGCTCCGGGCGGCTTTAGGCTCCTGATCAATGCCCCGCGTTGGGCGCCTTTTGTAGCGTATGAGGGCACGGACCCAGTCGGTGATGCAACCAGAATCGCTGATTATAACCACCAGGCAGTTTATATAGTACCAATGTATCTTCTTTCCCAACCGACACGCCCCTGCAACCCCCAACTGCCAGGCGGGCGGAATTGCCCTCCATCAGTAGGGTCGTTAGGGGCTGGTTATGGGTCGTTAGGACTTGACCACGGGCCTTCCCCTGACAGCGTTCCTGCTTCTTCTGTTTCTTCTTCTGGTCTCTGCTTCTTCCACAATCCTGTTAACAGCCTGTTCTCTCACACACAAGTCTTTTTTACTTTTCTTCCTCTTCTCCCTATCCCAGTGCCAGAGGCAGTGAGTGAACAGCTGCAGGTCCTAGTTGTCAGTTGGGGTTAAAAACTCAGGGTCAAAACCTGACATGTTGCAAGTGAAGAACTATAATGGGAATGAATTGCAAGTTTAAACACACAAGGATATATTGCATTTGATGATGAAACTTTACTTCAGGTGTCACCTTTGCCTATCACCAAACAAACGTTATAATCTATTGAGACAAAACCAGATGGCAGTTATAGTATGTAGGGAGAAAAGACATGGAAAGAGATACAATTCCTTCCTGGTCTCTCCACATTTCTTTCTTTCTGCCTTTCAAATAACATGAGCAATAACAAAATGTTTTAGCACTCTCTAAGAAAGAAGCCTTTTTATTCTGTGCCAGACTGGCCAGCTAGCTGTACCGCAGAAAGGATGTGATAATCAAAGACTCTTTTGAATATCTACCTATTTTTAGGTATATATGTATATGATCAAACTTTATTTTTATCTTTGTGATACTATTAACGGTGCCAAGAAAAAACATAGACAGAGATTTGAAAGTAGTACTTCTACTGCATCCCAGAAAAGAATAAAAGGTTTACCAAGCTGAAACACTTAGGGATAGCCTACATCAAAAAGAAATAAATAAAACACCAACCGAAAAGTCCTCAGAACGGACAAGACACAGCAATGAGAAAAGTTCTTTGCATCTACCAGTGGAGTTTGCTGACACTGTTTGTTTGAGACTGCCCTCCCAACAAGGGCAGAATCTACCAGGACCGCAACAGCTGTTTCCTAAGAGCATAAATTGTTGGATAAACACCTTAGTAGAGGGCTCAGGATGAGAACTGAATGTCTTCCTTTTAATAGCATATTTTCCATTTAATAAAAAAACCAAAAAAGTGTTGAAATACATATTAAAAATATTCATCCAACTCAACCTAAGGCTGGTTCAGTTATTTGGTTTCATTGATTCATATTGGCCTAATTATTTTTAATATAATGACAGTGAACAACATTTTCTGTGAAACATCTGCTGCTGGAGTCCTTGCTAGCTAGCAAATTCAGCAGAAATTGTGTGTGCCAGAACTGCACTAAGAATCTGTGTATGTCATGGCACATCCATCTGCTGTATACAACACATGCCAGTCTCTTCAGTATGTGCTGGGAAGACAAGGATGGAGTGTAGGGAAGCAGAAGAATTAAATGCAGAATATAAATAAGATGACATATCTTATATGATTACCACACTGATTTCTTATCTCTTTTTTTTGTTTTGGTTTGGTTTTTTGTTTGTTTGTTTGTTTTTTGTTATACATCCTTTCATATTAATTCTTGTTAAGGTCAATAGCCATATGTCATTTTCTAAGCACAAGATATAAACAACTGACTTTGCACTAAGGTGAGTTATTCTTATTATGCATACTATCACCAAGCTTTCTAACTTCCTGAAATAACCAGGATTAGAGATGCCAACTTCTGCTATGTACTCCTGTACTCTGTGGTCATGATTTCTGGCATACATTTCAACAACAGAAATATGGTTTTTGAAATTCTGATATGACGTGGAAAATAGGACAAACTAAATCAACCACTAAAAATGAGACAGAATCTGTAGTATTCATATACTGATGAATCTTTTTGCATCTGCATGGTCCCATGAGGGAATAACTATTAATATATGCAGCACCCAAATCTGTGTGTAGGTCCATAAAGAGCTGGTGGACCTGTCTAGAAAACAACAGTCTTACCAACCAACCAATCAACCAAGAACAACCTATTTGCTGTCCAAAGTCTGCACAGGTAATACTTTAGTAACTCTTTAATGCTACTCAGCTCTGCAGTTGAGTTAACATGATTACAAGATGTGCATTTTCTGCTCTCTCCTTCTGGGAAGTCCTTCAATTAGGACACACATCCTAGACATAGTCAGACAGGAAATTGCACCCCTCAGAAGGGGTATAGAAAATTCATAATGTTAAAATCCACAAAGGAGATGCAATCACTTTGGAACTCTGGTAGAAAAGTAATACAGAGCTCCGACATACCACTTAGGCACAACCTTGTGTTGTGAAATTACAGTGTGTCAGAAGAAACCCAGGAGGGTATTTGGAAGGTAACTAGCTCGCTCTCACATGACAAGTGAGCTTCTATCCTTGCTGGAGGTGAATAAAGATACCAAAAGAAAGCAAAGAATACTGTCTCTTTTTGTTCATTTCAGGGTTTCACCTTGGGAGGTTAGAGAAAGTGGTGCATTTATTTTAGGTGTATTTCAGTATGCTTCTCTGAGGGGCTACATTAATTTGTCATTTGCTTTACAGAAGGAAACAACCTTGATGCAGTCTGGTAGCACAGCTGGTTTCAGGGATTTCCATCACTTCCTTATGCAAATTTTTATGCAAGAAATGGAAGGCAAATCAGTTTGGTCAGTGGTTTTCATTCCAGTGTCTGTGTTTTATGCTGACAACAGCAGGTTGCAAGCAGAGCTGTATTTTTTCCAAAGGTATATTGCACCTAAAATTCAGTGTTCATTTAGTTCTCATATGAGAACAGTTCTGATCGGCATGAGGGGGAGATTTCAGTCTGGAGGCCCTCAATTAAAACAAGAAAGAGAGTTTTCTGGGCTAGTTTTTTAGTTTGTTCTCTTGGGCAGGCTAAATATCTTTTTATGCAAGTGTAAACAACTTCGTTTAGAACCTGAGTTTCATTTTATAATAACATCGAATCACTGAATCATAGAATAGTTTGGGTTGGAAGGCACCATTAACAACCATCTAGTCCAAATCCTCTGCAACAAGCAGGGATATCTTCAACTAATTAGGTTGCTCAATGCCCAGTCCAACCTGACCTTGAATGTTTCTAGGGCTGGGGTATCTACCATATTCATAATAACATGTTTATAATAGCATCATATATATCTCACCGTACACACTAAAAGAAGAGAGTCCAATGTTTTGATAGTTACTATTGCAATCATCTTCCCTCATTCATAATTATTTTTTTTATATGAGCATAAGATGTGGAGATATTGGTATAGCGAAAGTGGCCTAGAATAACTGTTGTCTTTCTCATGTTGACTTGATCATGGGAAGAACGGCCCTGTTTGGATCCTGTTATACACAGGTTAGAAGTAATTTTCCCTGCAGGCTCAAACTTCATTAATGGAATAGACAGTACAGTTTGATTGGCTTCATTTCTGCAAAGTATAATACAAAGGCAAGAAGGAGGAGCCAGGGAACTACAGGCTGGTCAGCCTCGTCTAATTTCTTGGGAAGGTGATGGAACAAATAATCCTGCAAACCATTGCCAGGCACATTGAGGACAAGAAGGTGATTGAGAGTAGTCAGTGAGGATCCACAAAGGGGAAAACATGCTTGACCAACCAGATAGCTTTATATGATGAAATGACTGGCATGGAATATGAGGGGAGAGCAATGAATTTTGCATACCTTGTCTCAGGAAGGCTTTCGACTCTGTCTCCTGTAAGATCCTCATCAAGAAACTGATGAAGTATGGCTGGATGAGCAGACAGCAAGGTGGACTGAAAACTGACTGAGCAAGCGTGTGGGCCATAGAGGTGGTGATCAGTGGCACAAAGTCTAGTTGGAGGCCAGTAACTAGTGGTGTATCCCAGGGGTCAATATTGGGTCCTGTCCTCTTCAGGATCTTCATTAACGATCTGGATGATGTGGCAGAGTGCACTCTCAGCAAGTTTGTGGATTGCTAAAGAGTGGCAGATATGCCATAGGGTTATGCTGCCAAAGGGTTGTGCTGCCATCCAGAAGGGCCTCAACATTCTGGAGAAAAGAACTGACAGGAATCTCACAGAGTTCAGCACAAGGAAGTACCAAGGTCTTCACCTGGGAAGAAACAACCTCCCCAGTATATGCTGGTGAGTGACGCTGGCAGCACCAGTACATTCTGAGAGCCAACTTTGCAGAAAAGGACCTGGGGCTTCTGCTAGACATCAAGTTGAAGATGAGACAGCAATGTGACTTGGTGGCAAAAATGCCTAATGGTATCCTGGGCTACATTAGGCAAAGTATTCCCAGCAGGTGGAGGGTGGTGGTCCTTCTCCTCTGCTCAGCTCTGGTGAGCCCACACGTGCAGTGCCCTGTCCAGCTCTGGACTCCTCAGTACAAGAGAGATAATGCTTTTGGACCGAGTCCAGCAGAACACCACAAAGAAAATGGAGGAACTGGAGAATCTCTTCTTTGAGGAAAGGCTGTGAGAGCTGGGACTGGTTCATCTGGAGAAAAGAAGACTTAGAAGGGGGATCTTGTCCATGTTTACAAATACCTGAAGAGAAGTTGCAAAGAAGTGCCCAGTGACAGGACCAGAGGCAATGGGCACAGAGTGAAACACAAAAGGTGCCCCCTGAATATCAGGAAACACTTTTTTACTGGGAGGGTGACTGAGCACTGACACAGGTTGCCCCGGGAATTTGTGGAGTGTCCTAGTCTGGAGATATTCGAAAGCCATCTGGACATGGTCCTGGGAAACCAGCTCCAGGTGTCCCTGCTTGAGCATGGAGGTTGGACCAGACAACCTCCAGAAAAGTCTTTTAACAACAACCTTCTGTGACTCTGTAATACAGAGTTTGCATCTGAAAATGCCTAACACTGCATTCTGGAACAAAACTTTCAGGACTTTTTAAAAATTGTTTGTCTTTCCCTGACCTTAGTTAGCAGTACTTTATGAAATATCTCTGAACTGGAAAAGAATCCAAACCAATGGCTTCTGAGTAAACATATCAACCATTTAATTTTGCTGCAGAATTACTGAGCCCAGAAATTTCACATTTTTTAATTGGGTCTAATGCTTAGTCAGACCTCATATGGAATACCATCTCCATATGTCTCCTGTCAAAGCAGGAGACTTAACATACTCTGTGCATTCAAGGGTCTTCTGTCTCATAGCTATGCCATGTCACTGCTAATGCATCCAATTGGGAAAGGGGAAGAGGCAGTTAGACTATGAGTGTTTACTTCTAACTTTCCATCAGATCTTTAAAAAGCTTGTTTAAGCCTGCCTTATTATCTAAGTCAGCAATTATACTCTGAGCTGACTCCTGAAATCAGTCAATGATTAGTTTTTCTTTATTGCTTCACTGAATCTTTTCTCTTCATTTTCTTCAGCCATCCTGAGATGTATCTTTGTCCTCATGGCATCAACTGTCACTCTCTTCTACCCTTCCTGCCAGTCCAGATCTCTCTCTAGTGTTTCCACTTCTCAGCCTCCATACTGTCACATTCCTGCTGTTCTTGAAACTCCATAAAAAGTCCGTGGCCACTGCTGTTAACATGATACTTCCTTCTAGCATAAAATACTCATACTAAATTTACACAATCTTTTTTTTTTTTTTTTTTTTTTACTGGAAATAGAAAGCCTGAATATATAATGTGGGAGGCTTTAGTTAAACATTAAACACTTTGGCTAAACTCTCTTTTGCTCTTTACAGCATCTGTCACATACTTTTTTTACAACTGGCAGCTCAACCACTTATGAATAAGTATGCTGAATAGGCATAAAGAACTATGCCTATGAGAGAATCCAACCTTAAAAGTCTTGTTCAGTGTAGAAAAAAGTTGTTTTCAAAATACCTTTTTTCTTAAGGTTTTCTAACTTGCAAACCAAATGAAATGAAGTTACAATGGCTGTACTGGATTATAATTATTATTTGCTTTTTTAAAATTTTATATTTCAATACTGTATGTCACTTCTTGGTATTTCTAATTAAAAATGGAGTCCTGCTACCCTAACAAAGGCAAATTATGCAGCTATAAATGTCAGATAGAAATCATAAACAAATATTTTTACAGTTACATGTATATTTTTGAGTCTGTATTGCTGTCACACACACACTCAATATTTTCTTTTTTTCTTTACATTTTCCTTTTACTCTTTTGCATGTCGCAGCTGTACTGAGTTATGTTTTCTTGCTAGAAAAGGTCAGCATCTGAAAATAGGACCCATAGTGATTGAACACTAAGTACATGATTTCTAAGAAACTTGGCATACATTTATCTTCAACTCTTTGACATACATTATGAAACCACTTGACTGTGACCTTTTTCATGTAACTTAAAGGCTAAGATGTACTTGCTTCCCAGTTCTCTTCCCAACTGGCAAACTCTAATGAGGCCACAGATAGTACAAAATGAATCCATTCTCACAAAACATTAACAAGGGATGAGGACTAGAACAAAGGTAATCATTTTTTATAACAACCTTTCTCTTGTGATCACAGATGCTTTTAGGAGACACTAAAGAAAGCATTTCCAAAGCTCAGTGATTACACTGATGTGCAAGTTCATCTACACACAAGTGAAAAGCCTTGCAACGAGGCACAGAAATTCTGAAATCATAAGCACTTTAGACAGGATGACCTTTACAATCTGACAAACTATTTCAGTAGATAGAGACTGCAAGTATGAGCAGTGAAAATCATCAGAAGCTACAAGGAATTGTACCCTACCAAGGCAATGTGACAGTCTGACCTTCTGACTCATCGATCCCAACAAGCCTGGACACTCAGAGCAGTGATGAAAACCATCAATAGTCAGTGTAAACTGTAGCAGGCCAAAGCAACATGACAATTTGAACTTCTGGTTTGGGAATCCCTGCAAGGCCTGCCCAGGAGACTCTACATTATGAGCAAAAGGAATGCTCACATTTGGTCAGCATTTAGGAGAGGCAGACAGGAAACAGGGACACAGAATTACTCCCTTTGAGCATTTACACCTACACTTGGAAAGACATGTCCTGCTTTCTGTAAGCAGAGATCATAAAATCAGTTTTTCTATTGCAGAATTTAGCTCTTTCATTGGATACGATGTTAGCATCTCACATATTGCAATCCTCTAAACTTTTTGGAACAAGTGAATTAACTTCACATCACTTCATTCAGTTCCGAATACAAATGATATGTGTAATATTATATATAAACTTTAAAGCTCCACTTCATAATATAATACATATAATATAAAATTTCCCACTTCAAATTCTTGTTGTAAAAACAATGCTGTTATAATCATACTGTTGATTTCCCACATTTCATGAAAATAAATAAAAATTCTGGTATTCTGTCTATGAACAGTTTTTAACCCTGTGTTTTTCCCTGTTTACAAAGATCTTAGGAGAAAGGGACACAGTAAACATGCTGCTTAGTCTATTAGGATTATAGCTACAAAGCAGAATCATAGAATCATACAATCATAGAATAGAATCGAATCATCATAGAATCCCACACACTTTGGACTTTGATATTCTTTTTCTTGCTTATGGTGACCTTTTTTTTTTGTTTACTTCTGGTCACACACCTTGTCTCAGCATGTTGTAACAACTTAGCAGTGAATATACCTCCTTGGGGGGTCTGCACATATGGAGAATTGTCTTTTGTGATTCTTTGAGGTCTACTTTATAACTGCAAAATTTTTAACAGCTAAGTATTTTGACAGATTAATCACTAAAAGTTTAAGACTACCTATTAAAATAGTATGTGTGAAGATTAAAAGAGGAGCTGGTTTTAGCTAAACAAGTGTGAAAGCACTCTAAGATCATTCATTAAAAATGAAATTCCTCTGTATGACTGAGATTTCCTACCTTCTGAGAACCCAAGCTGTTAGGACATATTGGGAAACTTATATTCTTGTAAAGCTGCTAGCAACATTTGAACAAAGTTTGAACTCAGTCTTTGGTAATTGATAAGAGCGAGTTGGATTGCCACATAAATTTAGTCAAAAAAAAAAAAAAAAAGAAGCAAAATATAAGGTTTTAAAGTGAAGGATTTAATTTAAAGACATTTTGACTTTTCCATAATAATCTGAAGAAAGCAAAAAAAACTGTGGCTGAAAATGAAGTTAGTTTTTCGTTAGAGCCCCTTCTATTACTAAGCCATCTATCTGTGCCCGACAGTTTTGTATCAATATTTCTAAATGTTTAATACCAACATATATAATTATTGCATTATTGTTTTGTTTATATTTGATAATGATTTATTAACTGAATTAAACTAAATGATAATCATGTATCCAGCTTTTCTCAGATCCATTATAATTTCAAAAAATCTTGAATTTTGCAGTAAAATGGACACAGAAGTACTATAAGACAATCAGGAATATCATGACTATTTAAAGGTGTTACAGATAGGATAGAGTGAGAAATCCTGTGGAAATTATGAGAATAAATACTACCTTATAATTTTTTTCTTCATTCTGGCAAAATGACGCGTGGAAGAGGGTGTTGCTTGAAAGGAGAGTAAGTGTGAATCGGGACTTTATGTTCTGCAAGATCTTGGTACACATGGTCAACAAGGATCCTAAAAGTAAAAATCTGTGCTTTTTAAAGTTTTGTGGTTATGAATATTCTGCATTATCCTTTTCAGGGTAAGTTTGTGATAGATTTGGACGGTGAGACAGTAGATCCTTTGTCTCATTTGCAATATAACAAATTCAACATGCTCTCTCTAGAAGTCAGCAAGGCCAGCCCTCACTAAAGTCTACAACTCTGAATGGTTACTGATAATAGCCCTGGGAGGGATCAGGTAAAAAATCAAATAGTTTTAAAAGTGCCAGAAGAGGTTGGACATGGTACTATTCAGGCATGGTACATTATTGCAGAGGGTGTGCTAAAGGCAGATTCTATACTAGTAGCTCCAGTAGATAGTTTTATTTTGATAGATGTCAAAATATACTGTCTGATTACAGATGTTTATTTTGAATAATTTGAAAGATTATGTTCACTGATACCCAAGCCAGATGACATAATGCAAACAGAAAATCCGTCTATACCGTGCATACTGAATAAAGTAGGGAGTCCAGTGTGACTGGATACTTAAGGTCTTATGTTGCAAAAGACCTTTATTGTGGAGGGTAAAGTCACAGGCAAAAAACATCTTGCAGAAATAAATAATAAGAAACAGAATATAATTCCTGAGACAATAAGCTGATGAGATCTGCATGGCCATTTTCAGATTTCGTCTTTCACTTGGAAAGATCTCATGATCAAGATATGACCCTATGCTTTAACAGAGCATAAGTTGCCTTGTAGCCATAGCATGGATTAGAGAACGCAGTTAGATAGAGAGATACATAGATCAAGATATGTGTAGCTGTGGTTTAGGTCTTTGCTTTTTTCAGTCTCACTTCAGGTTGTGTATTTTCTTTTCACCCCTGTGTTAGGCTGAGTAAAAAAAATGCACAAAATATAAAAACAATAACAATAATAAACAGGGAAGAGGCAATCCACATGCAGCGTGGAAGCAGAAATAGATTAATGCAGTGAGAAGTTTCAAGGAGACACCGGATACTCAGTCTTTATTTGAAAGGTTACAATGTCCTGGGCAGGGGCAGAATCTCTATAAAGAGGTAGGGAGCCACTTTAATATTATAGGCAGAGTCACTTCATTTTATCAGCTGGCGTGTGGTACACAAAATACATTAACTATTTATTGACTAAGAAATGCAAACATGTGTGGGGATATTTTTCTAATTTTTTCTTGAAATGAGTATTTTGTCACAAACGTGCTGAAGCTTTCAATATTGTCTACTTTGTCACATTCTAAGTCATAAGTTAATACTTATCTGAGAAAAAAAAACAACAAAAAAAAATCCAAGAATTGCTTAGAAAGCAAATAATGCCTCATTGATTTAGCATGTATGATCCACATAAAAAACTGAAAATGTAATTTTTAAAACACTGAATAGTTTAAAACTAGGGTAATACTGTATGATTTTATTTTGAGGGTCAGATTTATTGCCGTAAGAACGAAAGGTATTTGAGACAATCTAGTCCCAAAGGAATAAATCTGCAATCCAGAGAGTTCTGCAAAGAATAAAAGCTTCTGCATTAATTTACTAAACTATCTATACCCTTTTTTCTTCAGGTCTTTTTTTTTTTTTTTTTTAAACCACAATGAATTAAAAATATAAATGAGAAATTTAGCTGCAATGTGGAAATCAATGGGATGTTCAAGAGGAGTCTGTAGAATTTGAATTTGTTTCCTTGACCTCAGTGTTGCCTTTGGTAATCCATTTGAATAGGGTTTCTGTATAACAGTAGGAGACAATTGGAAAGTGCTAAAAGAAATACCACAATTTATTATATATATGAATGTTTAATTTTGTAGATGTACGTTCAGAATGGTTTTCTGTTTGATTGAAAAACTGCAACTCTGCTTTTCACTGAGTGAAATTACTGTAGAAGACTATGACAAGACAAGCCTAATTTTTTTTTTCCTCTTCTCTTCCCTGCACCCCCCACTTTTTTTCCTTGTTTAATTTTTAATGCATTGACTATTCGCTTTTAGGCTCAGTGAAGGCAGACTAACAACTGCTAACAGAATTCTACAAACAATAAATTAGCTTTAGACTAAGCTTGCTTCCATTATTTTTTAAGGCTGTGATAAGAACTGCATGGAGGTTGGAGTGCTAAAATTAAATAAAAGCTATCTTTCATGCTTAGTGCACAAAAAGAGAATTGAAATGCACTTTTCAAATGGCTTCAGGAGAATACAGCTTGAAAATCAGACGCTTTCTTTAAAGGCCAGAATCTTATAATATGGTAAAATGTTCCAGAAATGGGGTGTCCAGATCTTTATCTGTGGCAAGTGCTATAAAACCTAATAGACCAATCTGCAATGATTCTGTTCCTGCTTTTTATCATAGTCATATGAGCAGAGTGTAATTCAGGTTCAGGGGACAGGTCCAGCTGCTTGCTTGTGGCCTTGAGCAACCTGCTCTAGTGGGAGGTGTCCCTGCCCATGGCAGGGGGGTTGGAACTCGATGATCTTTGAGGTCCCTTCCAACCCAAACCATTCTATGATTCTATGATTCTATTGCTCAGAGCACAGCCATGAGGTCAGACCAGGTTGCTCAGAGCTTTATCGAGTCATGTTCTGAAAATCTCAAAGGACAGAGAGGACACAACTTCTTTGGGCAGCTGGCTTCATTGTCTGACTGTCCTCATGGAGAAACACATTCCTTGTTTCAATTTATGTCTGTTGCCTCTTGTTACTCTGCCATGAAGTGCCTGTTTTTTTTGTCCCAGTGATCTGCAATAGGGAGGTGCAGTAAGGTGCCCCCAAAGCTATCTCTTCTCCAGGCTGAGCCAATGCTGGTCCTTTAGCCTCTCCTTACAGGATAAGTGCTCCAGCTCTGGGTGTCCTGGGTGCCCTCTGATGAAGTTGCTCCAGTTTATTCATATCCTTCTTATACTGAGAGGGAAGGGGAGGGGGCTGAAGACTGGATGCAACACTGAAGATGTGGTCTAATGAGTTCTGTCTAGAGGGGAATTAACCCCTTCCATGTGATCTGCTGGTTGTGCTCCTTCATGCAGCAACAGATGCTGCTGGCTACCTTTGCTGTGATGGTATACATCTGGTTCAAGTTAATCTTGCTGCCCATCAGAGGCCCCAGGACCTTTCCTGCAGGTCTGTTCTTCCCAGACTGTGCTCTTGCATTGGCTTCTCTATCTCAGGGGCAAGATTTAGCACTTGTCCTTGTTCATTTTCACAAGATCCCTGTTGACCCATTCCTTCAGTCTGTTTAATTCATTCTGGATGGCAACCCTGCCTTTGAGCATATCAACTAGTTCCCTAGCTTGGTGTCATCTGCAGTGCTGATGAGAGTGAGCTCAGCTCCTCCACGTAATTGAGAAGATATGTTACCAGGATAGACCCCAGTGGTACCCAACTCATTGACTTGTTAATCACCACCTTCTGAATCTTACCATCTAGGCTGTTCTTTTACTGTCCAGACGTCCATCCATCCAGACCCTAATGTCCTATCTTAATAAGACAAGAATATTGTTAGAGACAGTGTCAGAAACCTTGCTAAAGTCAACGTCAATTACATCCACTGCTCTCTACTCATCCCCTATCCTCAAATCCCAGCATTTCATCATAGAAGGCAGACAGGTGTGTCATGTGTGATTTACCTTTGGTCAGTTGGTACCCTGTCAACTGTTTCCAGTGACCTACTTCTCTTTCAGTTTTCCAGAAATGTGCTCTAGGAGTCACTCCATGATTTCCCCAGAGGCTGAAGTGAGGTTAACTGGCCTGTAGCTCCCCAGATATCTTCTGGCACTTTTTGAAGCTGGATGAAAAACTTGCCTTTCCTCAGTTCTCAGAGACCTCACTTGGTCTCCATCATGTTTCAAAGATGGTGGAGAGTAGCCTTTGAGGACATAGTCTAGCTCTCTCAGGAGTTCTGGAGGCATCCATTGGACCTCATGGTCAATATCTCTCCAGTAATTCCTGACTTGATCCACATTTACTGCTGGTTGCTCCTCTCCTCCTTGATCCCTGTCTGAAATCACAGAGGCTTGAAACAGATTAAGCTGTGTGCATTGATGTAGAGACACTTCAGCTGGTCTGCTGGCCATGTCACCTTCTTAGAGGGGCACTCCACTGATTCCTCAAGGCACTTTGCCTTGTCTGGAAACTCTTTCATACTATTAAGACAAAAAACCAAAGCCAAAACAAAGATCAAAACCTAAACAAGCCCCCCTCCCCATTTTATTTTTTAGTGATTTCAGAATTGCTAGCTGGCAGCTTCTGGTGAAAAATGAGTGAATACTCTTTGTCTTTACCCTATTTTTCTATATATATACTAGATACCTGTGCAATTATCTGAAGACTTAACCACCTGGAGGCACCTTTAAACTTGTGAGTGCATTTATTCCAGTGTAAAACTTCACTTTCTTTCAGAAAGTTCCGCTCCTGCCTTTGGCACCTGGCAACTCAAATCTCTCTCATCTCTAAACCCCACTGAGAACTGTAAAGTAGGAATTCCTCAAACTACCTCACTTGAAGGAATAAATCCAGCAAGTGTCACAAGGTGACACATACCTTATGTATTGTGGTCACACTCCAGAGACTGCCAACTCACCTCTGAAAGATCAGTAAGAAATGTGTTTATATGGGGTCCTGAAATGCACAGATGTAAACCTGGCGTTTAAATCTTGCATCTAGGTGATTTTCTCCACTTACGAATAAAATAGTTATGTGAGGAAAATTATCACTGTAAAAGAGTTTTTGCCAAAATGTGATTCCATATTTTATTCCACACATAATTTCCAGTCATTTAAAAGAATATGTATTAAATGCCCACTATGTCAAGAAAAATTATTGTAGTATTTATGTTATAAGGGGGCAGGAACTCTGAACAGCTGCTTCTCATGTAGCTCTGTGCAGTAGAACAGATGTAGAACTCTATGAGACATTCTGAAAAAGCTGAATTTTCTCTAGCCTTTCCTAGAGAAAAAGAATACTGAAATGCAGAAAAAGGCTGTTTACTTTGATTCAACATCCTTTAGCTCCATTACATAGAAGCCCTTGATGTTCTTTAACCTGACAAATGCTTCATAATAGAGTAAAAATGTTGTCAGGTGTAATTATCATTCTTGAATAGGAACAAATGAGGCAATAACTATTTTGAGGTACAATAAACATGGACTCATTCAGTGAAGAGAATCTTTTGGATATAAAAACAATAAATCAATGTGCAGCTTTAGAAATTCTAACCAATACTTAAGAAATCAGAAATAAATAAGGGCTCATATTGATAACTTACTCAAATTCTTCAATTCCACTGACTTTAAATGGTATCAAAAAGGGAAACTTTTTATCTTTTTTTTTTTTTTTAGATTCGGGAAAAAAATAATCCCTGCATACTCTGAACTACATCTGAAAAGATTTGTCTCTGCAGCAGAGTTAGAGACACAGGCTCTATATGACGAGTTCAGCTCAATTATGCTATAACTGAGTGAAGTCTGCAATGCGAACAAGACCTGTGTGGGGTATTCAGCAGTTCAAGGACTGAACCATCCAATTTACTGAAGATAATGAAATGTGTCATAATCATTCCCACTGCAAATGCTCATGTGGAGAGGATTTTTCATTGATGACAAACATATGGAGTGACAAAGGGAGCAGGTGTGAAATTGACTTAGTTAAAGCAGAGCTTCAAATCTGAGCTAACTTCTCTTTGAGGTGTCAAACTAGTCTCAGTTCTGCCCTAAAAAAATCACACTGTACTTAGGGTCAATAACAGTCCTCATAATCATACTTAGCACTTACATAGGACTTTATATTTTCAAAGCCTTGTACAAGTTTGCATTTCCATCAAATTCGTGTATGGTCTTGCAATTGATGCACAAGACAAGCACTGAAACTGTACACACTTTTCAGAGTGACAAGGCTTCATTTATTTATCATTTTTGGATGAGAAGGAAGGGTGAGGAGAGGGTAAGAAGGAAAACTTGGTTTCGGTTGGGAGCTGCCAGTCCCTCCTGTTGTCTATCAGCTCAGCTTCAGCAGGAGCAGGACTATCTGGAGTTAATACTCTCCTCTTTTTAGGAGTGAATTAGGAAGAGACATTGGTTCTTAACTCATCCTCCTCCTAATCCTATCATGCATCCCCTTGGAGGGAAGGAAGATGGGGATAAAGAGAGGTGGCACAATTCTAGGTACAGAGTTGAACAGGGAACACAGGAAGTCTTGAATGTCAAATATAGAAAACAAAATCTTAAACAGGCTAAAAGAGCAAACCAGGACTGAGGATCCAACTCAAATGTTCAAGAACTCGGAGCAAAATTAATTTTGCAATTGCACAAAGAAACTAGAATGTGGGTTGTCTGCTCCTTGCAATGAAACACAGATGTCATATTGAGAAAAAGGGGAAGAAATAAGGGGAATAGCATTTGTTGCTCTTAATAAGGTAGAGAAACAGGCAGTAGGAAGAAATGCTTAAGAGAAACCATCCAACATTATCAGATATTAATCCACCCTACCAGCTGATGCTCTACCTTGTATTTCTGTACAATAAAACCTGGCTTAGACAGTAGAACACACAGGGCCTTTTTGATTGTTCCAGCTCTTTGGTGTTCAAATTAAATTGCTTGTTTTGAATTGATGGACAAAAGGAAGCATAAGAGGAAATGTGTTCATCCAGAAAAAGTATAATTTACATAAAGTAAAAAAATGAATTAAAAAATGAAATTAGGATAGCAGAGCTAAAAGAATAGACATAGGAAAGAGAGATGGAAACAAAATAAAAAAGTAAGCTCAAGACAAACAGAATTATGGAATTAAATATAAAGAAAAAGACAGGAAGGTTAGAGAGAAAATAAAATTAAAAAGAAGTCATCTTTATCTCTAATCTGCAAACATTCAAAAAAAAAGGACAACAAAATAAGAAAATGGAGTGTGGCACTTGATAAATAATATTAGAGCATTATTATTTTTATCTATTTCATCAGTATTATACTATATTTATTTTCAATACAGATCATGGAAAAGGTTTTTACTCTATAGATGGGGTTTTTTGCAGGCAAAAATCCTGAGTTATATTTAGAACAGTTTTACTCTCATAGAATCATATTTGACTGGGTCTGAATAAAGCAGAATGTTACGAAACAGTCATGCTTACAGCAGTGCCCTTTTCCATCAAAGAAGCTCCCAAAGACTCCTATGACATGTAATAGACCGTATTGTACACAGGAATTTAATTAAATATGTGACAAAAATGTCTAGACCTAATCAGTTGTGATTTTTCTTTGTTATTGATTTTTCAGTGTGAAAACTCATATCTGAATTACGTTCACTGAGGTATATAGGTGCTGAACAAATAAGTAGAATGAAAGTGAGCAATACAGGATATAAATGCACCGACATGTGACATTGTATCTACCTTAGGTTGCTCTGATGGAGATACTTCTAAGTTTCTAAAGTGGTTTATGCAAGAGGAGCTATGAGAGATATCTAGAGAAAATTTATCAATATTTTATTCTTATGTCAGTACCATAGAAAAGTATTTGTTTTCTAACCTATAATGCTTTCTATAGGTATTTTTTTCTGCTGGAATCTGTTATGCTTGTGTCGTGAGGAAGAGTGGGGTATTCAGCTCAAAATGTGATTTAGACAATCAGTTTCACAATGATCAACTCTGATGTGACTGATGAACACAACTGTTGACATGTGGGATTCTTTTTTTTTTAAATCTTCTGCTGGTTTTGTGCTGGTTTTGGATAGAGTCACATTCCTTCATAGTAGCTGTGCTGAAAATAGTGTTGTTAACACACATGTTTTAGTTACTGCTGAGCAGCAGTTAACTCCAAGTTGGGAGGGGAAACAGCTGGGACAGATGACCCCAACTGACCAAAGGGATATCCAATACCGTATGACATGCTCAGCAATAAAACTGCAGGGGAGGTTGGCAGGGTGGCTGCTGCTCACAGACTATCTGGGCATCAAATTAGTGGTGGTGAGCAATTGTGAGTAATTTACACCACTTGTCTTTCTTTGATTTTATTTTTCTTTCTGTTATTTTTTTCCTTTTTTTTCCCCTTACAAATTATTATTAGTACTACTGGTATTGCTTTTTTTGTACTAAATTGTTTTTTTATCTCAACCCATGAGTTTTCTCACTTTTGTTCTTCCAATTGTCTCCGTCATCCCACTGCAGGGGAGTGAGTGAGCTGCTGTGTGGTGCTTAGATGTCGATTCAGATTAAACCACAACAATCCATTGGTTTGTATGACAAATATTGGGTCAAACTTGCAAAATGGGTATCTGGACATGACTGATATCTCTGGTTTTCCAGTGGGAGCCTTTTCCAGCCTGACAAGCACATTGTGTTCTGTGTGTTAACCTGTACTTAACCATTTCAGTATCACGCATTTATTTAATTTTTTACTTATTGGCCAGCGAAATATGAACGTGGAATACTGCTTTTTGAAATCAATTCTGAATGGGCTTGCCAAGGCAAGGGGATAAAAGATGTCATCTCCAATCATCAGAGCAAGTAAGCACCACCTTCAGTGTAGCAGAAATGCCTCTCAGTAATTAGAGCCACCAGTCTTACTCCAGTAAGAGTTGGCCAACTGGCAGAAGGCCTTATTTTAAACACAGATAGCATGGCTGTAGTTGCATCAGGCAGCAGCAACACAAAAAAACGATAGGTCTCATCCCTCTGATCAACAGAGGGGATCTCATCTGCAAGGACACCGGGGAGAGCTGGTAGCCTAAGGGCTACCCACGCTGCAGTCGAGACACTGAACTCATCTGAGGTTTCCACACAGGCGTATTTGCATGGTTGCCTTTGAACTGACCCCAGGAAATCCCTCCAGGAAGGTTAGATTGACTGGAAAAGCTGTTTTAGCTCCCACCTTGCCAGAGGAGGCTGTCCTACTCAGCCACAGAGCATTACCGTCTGCCTTTGAACCCCTTCGCACGCCACCTCCCCTACATGATGTGCTCCTCTGCTGCTCTCACTGTCATGGTTCTTGGAGAGAATTAGGTATTGCAGTGACCTTTCATGTGTCTTTTGTGAATTCCTATGGGCAGAAAACTCCTATTCTGCCTGTACTGTACGGGTGGCACCTCTGTAATAGCTGCATAACACATCACAGCTAAATTAAGTGCAAAATGCCTCACATCTTTAACATAGAATAAAATTGCTAAATATTAATGGAACAAACTAAGAGACAAAAATCTCCTTATATCTGAGACACATCCCCAAAATAATAAGAACAAATAACACAATCCTAAAGTCACTTTAATAGTTTTTGGCCTTTTAAAAAATGCATTAAGAAATGTATGCAGTAGTTTATCATCAGTCTTCATATCATAAATCAAGCAATCTGTGTTAGAAAATCAGTATACAGTGTCCACATCTAGCACAGGGAATTTTACAAAATATTAGAGGCAGACTAAGGAAATGGTTTTCCAAAAAATGATGACATCTCATATATGACAGCTAAATGAACAGCACTAAAACGTACTAATTACTTTTCTTGTTTTTCAGAAAAGTCATAAAGGATGCTATCTGGTTAGATATTGGTGACAGCTTGCCAAAATTAAAAACAAATAAACTACAGAAAACCTGGAAAATCCAGTTTTGGCCACAGCCCGTAATGTTTTCTCAGGAGGTAGAAGCAAAGTCACTTCATCATCTCATTCTATATCCATCTTTGTTTAAAGACAGACTTCAATTAGTGGAAAAGTACCATTACAGCCAATGTAGTTAAGATTTATTTTGAGTCTAGGACAGAGATCAGCAGTTAAGAATCATAGATCTGCAAAGAAAACACACGTTTTTCAATGCATTACTCTCCTTCCCCTTCTCCAAGTTGCTCAGTGTTATATATGAGAAGCTGATTGCAGATTTCATTCCTAAGAACTGACTTCACAGTCACACGCTATTCACAAGAATGCTGAATATCTTCACTTATTTTCCCACAGTAGCTAACATTTCGAGTTGTGTTTCTCCTGAAGTGTTAAGTGCTTGCGTGAGACAAAGGGGTGAGGGGAAGGGATGGGGAAGGGAAAGGAGTGATGAAAGATCAGTTTAACCTAGGGAATAACGAGGGCATATGAAAATACAAGTGCCATTATGTATTCCTGTGTATTCACATGATGCTCAAAATAGTGCTTCTCATCATAATATTTCAAAATAAAAACATAATAAAGAAGCAGAGAGCAACGTAATAAAGAGGCAAGGACCTTGAAATATTGAGTTAAACCAACCACAGAAAAATCAAATCAATTGAAAGCCTTGAGGTAACTTGCATCTCTAATATACTGTATGTGCAAGAAAACACTATGTTTCTGGAGTTTCTTTCCCCTTTGGAATGATTCTGCTATTGTGATTTATTTGTTTTTCCTAATATTTCTCTAGGCAATGATATCAGTAGTATGTTTTTTTCTCAAGTTAGTGAATTCATTTCAGATTTTATGCCCAGAGGTCTTTGAGGAATCCCATGAATATATCAAAAGGAGGCTCCGGAGAAAAATCAAACCACGCATTCTGAAAAATGATAAAAAATTCCTGGACAGATTTCAGTTATGTAAATCAGAAAAGTCCAGTTGAAATCAACTGCATCAGCCAACTTCTGTTTTCTGTCTGCTTTTTTTTTCCTTCTGTAAAGTCCATGCTTTTTTCTGTTCAGCTATGAATGCGGTCCAGTACAGTCTTCAAGGTTTTGGTTTTCAGTCTTCTGTAATGTCTTACAGACCTTCTATAAAAAAAAGACAAAGTAATAATGTTGAAGAAAATAATAGAAATAGGAAATGCAACCCCTCCCCACAAACTCAATACCTTTATATTTGTTTAAAAAATGTATTTCAATCTCTACTCTTAGCAGATAAACAAGGAGATGAGCTGATATTGATTGAGGCCATCTCAGAACAAAAGGTCACCTCAGAATTTCTATACTAACAAAAATTACCAAAAGACATTGTACCAGAGTTATTCTTTATTGTCTCGAAGAGAACTCAGACATGCAGCTGTATGTCAGACAAGGGTTTCCTTCATGATGAGAATCCTCTGTAGCAGCTAGAGGGACTTATGAAAGGAACGGACAAATCTATTTGGAATCAAAAATGACAGATTTAATCTTTACATTCACTTTTACTTTCTTTTAGAAACTTAACTGTGTTCCCTAAAAACGAAACCAAACCAAACCAAAAAGTGAAAGGTTTTGTTTTTTTCTTTTCTTTTCTTTTTTTCTCCTTACTGTTTGCACCAATATATTATTCAATGATTTTTCTTTTTCCCACATACAAGATTGCATACTCACAGCCAGTTAAGAGTCAGCCTTTTTCTGTGAAAAAGTCTAAAATTGTCTTTGTGATGGTTCATTTGCGTCCCTTTTTATGGACTATGTAAGGGTAGCTAAAAGGTCTGGGACAGAGCTTATTGTAATCAATGGGAAAATTCCAGTTGTTTTCAGTGTTATGTTGTGTCCTGAGACATGATGGACCACTGAGCAGACAGCCTGGTGATTTCCATCCTTTCGTACAATTAAAAACTGTGTGAACCATTAGCTCCCTGATGTCCCTAATCTGGAGACAGATATTTTATACATGTCAATAAATCTCCTTAATCTTAAGGAGAGGCTTAATCTAGATCAGGACAATTCTATTAAAAACATGAGGATGTTGCTAATTTAAAGTTTGCTTTTACCTGCAATAGATTAAGATAAAAATGAGCAGGCTTTTAATTCATATTTCATTGGTATAATAGTAATTTGATAATACATTTGTTAATTGAATCCATAACCCAACTCTTTTTGCTTGGTAGTGTTCTGCAGATCACTTCATTTTTGACTTCTGATGATTCTTTTATGGATCAGAAGTACAGGAACAATGCTACAAAACCTTTGAAGTGTCTTTCTGAGCTCATTTTTTTTTTCATGCCAGCTGACTCTCTGGAGTTCAACCAGTTCTGTAAAGTAAGAAGTTTTTTCTGTCAGCTTCCCTTCCAGGTCTGATAACAATGAAAACATAGAATAATAGACATCAGACACCAACTAACTAACTAACTAACTAAATTCTAATTTTTCATTCCAGGCCTATTCTACATTCCAGATAATTCTTTTCATCATACAGCTCAGAAATAAAGCTAAGAAATAAACTTTGTTGTCAGCGTACAGTGTTATAAGTACAAATAAAGAGAACAATAATGCTGAGAATTTGATCATGTCAATTGAAGGATGAGGGGCTAAGAAACAAAGAAATACATAGAAAAGCCTCTTAGATGTGTTGTTTTCTCACAAACATACTTTTCTGAAGCACACTCAGATTTTTACAAGGGAGAGTGTCCTCTTGAGAAAGAAGGTTAGCTTAAGTTGTGGCATCACTGAAGTATTTGCTCATCACTGAAAAGATTTGGTGGTGTGTCTTTTTCACTGACTGTCCTGTGTTGGAGTGAATATTACCCCGCACATTGGTCTGACTCCATACATCAAACAGTTACAAGGACCATAGAGGAGCAGGAGTGCAATATACTCTCCTCTGGACCACAAAGTAGTCTTAGAGGTGTATAAGATGATATGAGAGTAGTGAGCTTTCTTGGCATCCTCCCTGCTACTGAAACTCATATCAAAGCCTCCCACACCAGTGTGGGTGAGAAGGGTGAAATCAGACACGGGTATTCACTCTGATTCTCAACTTACTTTCATTTCCTTATAACACACTATGGCACTAAAAATCTATCCACAAAGCTAAACAGTTGTGTCAAGATGTACAAAGAACCATTCCCCTCTTTTCCTTAGCTCAGGCAGAGAAGTCTGTCTCAGGGTCAGGGGCTTTGTGTGCTGAACATGTTCTTGGGCTGAGCAGTACTAAAGATTTCCCTTCCACAAGGAGAATAATTCACAATCAGCCAGCTTCAGCCAGATTACATTGCAGGATATTGATACAAGATACAAGTGAAACTAGAAAATTTATGGTTCAAAAAAACATAGATTTGTCTTCAGTGTCTATGGGAAGAATCACACCACAAAATGAAAAAAAACTGAATTACACTGTTGGTTTTTTTTTTCAATTCTTTATGTTTTAAAACATCATTTTCATGGCTTTTGATGTATATATTGCATTGTTAATTTTTTCTGTATATGACTGTTATTAAATTGTGATTTAGTTAAGGACTATCTAAGGAACCTGAAGGTACATAAGTCCACGGGACCTGATGAAATCTATCCACAGGTCCTGAGGCAGCTTGCAGATGAAGTTGCTAAGCCGCTTTCCATTATATGTGAAAAGTTGTGGCAGTCTGGTGAAGTTCCCACTGACTGGAACAGGGAAACATAACACCTATTATTAAAAAGGGGAAAAAGGAAGACTTGGGGAACTACAGGCCAGTCAGTCTCACCTCTGTGCCTGGCAAGATCATGGAGTAGATCCTCCTGGAATTCCTGCTAATGTACTTTGAAAATAAGGAAGTGATTGGTCGCAGCCAACATGGCTTCACCAAGGGCAAGTCATGCCTGACAAATTTGGTGGCCTTCTACAATGCTGCTGCAGCGTCAGCAGATAAGGGGAGAGCAACAGACATCATCTGCCTGGACTTATGCAAAGCGTTTGACACTGTCCTGCATGACATCCTGGTCTCAAAATTGGAATGGTATGGATTTGATGGATGGACCACTCGGTGGATAAGGAACTGGCTGGATGACCACACTCAAAGGGTTGCAGTCAATGGTTCAATGTCCAAGTGGAAGCCAGTGATGAGTGGTGTTCCTCAGGGGTCAGTACTGGGACCAGGGTCATTTAACATCTTTTTTGGAGACATGGACAGTGGGATTGAATGCACTCTGAGCAAGTATGCTGATGACACCCAGCTGTGTGGCACGGTCAACATGTTGGAGGGAAGGGGTGCCATCCAGATGAGCCTGGACAGGCTTGAGAGGTGGGCCTGTGCAAACTAATGAAGGAGGAACTATTTACCACCACCCTCCGAGTGTACCCTGTCAGCCAGTTCCACCCGTGCACAGCCCTCTTGCCTAGACCATAATGAATCAATTTCTCTAGGAAGAGGCTGTAGGAAACTGTATTGAAAGCCTTGGGGAAGTCCAGGTAGACAATGTCCATCACTCACCCCACATCATCAGAGCAGGTTGCTTTGTTGTAGAAGGTAATCAGGTTTATCAAGTATGATTTGCCCTTGGTGAATCTGTGCTGGCTTTTTCCAATCTGTGCTTCATTTGACTTGTGATAGTCCCCAGGAGGATTTGTTCCATAACTTTCCCAGGGACTGAAGTAAGAAAGTAAGACTGACGGGCTTATAATTTCCTGAATCCTCCTTTAATTCTTTCTTGTAGATAGGGGTGACATTAGCATTCTTCCAGACTTCTGGGATGACCCCTGATCTCCACAGCTTCTCAAAGATTATGGAGAGATGCCTTGCAACAATTTCAGCCATCTCTTTTAACACCCTTGGGTGGGTAACATCAGGGCCCATTGATTTGTAGGGTTCATGATCCTGTAATAGTTTACACAACAACCCTTCCTTCACCAACAGTGAGTCTGTGTTTGCATTAACCTGGATGTAGAAAGAAATCATGTAGAAAGGTTCAAAAGACATTGATAAGGAAAGCATGTTAAAAACAATGGGATAAGATTGAATAATCCAAAGTGCAAGATCATGAGACTTGGATAATAATTAGGTTTGCAAATAACAGGTAGAAAAAAAGTGACTGAATTAGATTACTGTTGAATTATAAGCCACCAATAAAACAGGACTATGGAAAAGTAAGCATGCTCATACAAACTTTAAAATTAATAACAGAACTAGAAAGATGTTGGAAAAATATCCATAGAAAATGATATATGATGTCACACCAAGGAGGAAGGTAGAATTAATAAACTCCTGGAATCTTTTCCTTTTTATGAATTGAATTTTAACACTACTGTTAGGGTTTCAACAATGTGTTCCTATTTCTGAAATGTGAAACCCTCTGGAAAAAAAACCAAAACAAAACAGCCAATAAACATTAGACAGTCTGTTTCACTGTCCTAAAAGACAGTTTTTCTAAATTACTTCAGACTACAAGATCATTTCAAGGTACTATACATCTTTATCTGTCACAAATTGGCATAGCCATTATGGAAGCAGACAAGATATGATGATACGCAGTGATGAAATTCTGCCCCTATGAAGTTCATAGTTTCTACGTCCCTCTGAATATTTGAAAAAAAATCTATACCCAATCCACACCTAATGACCTCGCTAATCACCTTAAATGGATCTCCACTCTGTACACTTCTCCCAACTAACTCTTCATTTTACTTCTACAGATGAGTCATCTGACTCCCTTCAAGGAAACAAATAATTTCAAGACTGACAAGGAACTATATAAGTGAGGTGGGCTGATTTTGGCTGGCTGCCATGCAGCCACCCAGCTGCTCTCTCACTCCCTTTCCTCAATGGGACAGGAGGAGAAAATAAGATAAAAAAAACTCATGGGACAAGATAAATACAGGGAGATCAATTGCCAATTACCATCATAGACAAAAGAGACTCTATTTAGGGAAAACAAATTTAATTTTTTGCTAGTTAAATTATATTCAAATAGTGAGGAACAAACCCAAAAACTATACCACCACTCCACCCTTCCTTCCAAACATGACTTCACTCCTTCATTCCTGACCCTACCTCCTGCCCAGGTGATGCAGGGTGGTGGGGAATGGGGGTTGTGGTCAGTCTGTAACAGTTCTTCTCTGCTAACCCTTCCCCATCACCCCTTTACACTGCTCCATCATGGGTTCTTCCCAAGGGCTGCAGTCTTCAGGATAAACATGCTGTAGCACAGACTCCCCACAGTCTGCATGTTCCTTCAGGAAATGCCTACCTGCCCCAGTGTGGGGTTTTCCATGGGTTGCATTGTATGTATTTTCTGCAGTGTGTTCTCCACGGGCTGCAGGAGAACCTCTTCTCTGGTACCTGGAGCACCTCCTCCCCCTCCTTCTCTCACCTTGGTGTCTGCAGGTCTGTTTCTTTTTTTCCTTACTCCCCTGTCTCACAGCTACTGTGCAGTGTTTTGCCCTTTCTTAAACATGTTTGCCTAAGGGGCTCAACTGTGCCCTGCAGTGGATCCACTGGACCTGGCTGGAACCAACTCTGTCCAGCACAGGGCAGCCAGCCCTGCAGTGCCCTCATTGCCAAGACATTGCCATCTACACCCAATTCACTAGGTAAAAGGTGTCGAGAGGTAGAGCAAACATACTGATGCCAGGATTAATCCTCAGCCTACTCCTTTGCCACAGATATTTTCTAGCTCTCATGAGAACAGTCTCTTTCTCATGTAGACCCATAACTATGAATCTATTTAATTTTTAACCAGATTGTCATCTCTTTAGCTGATAACAAGAAACTGAAGATCAGTTAGAAGCCTTATGTTTAAAACACCACATTTCTTGGCAGAGCAACCAGAATACTGTAAAACTGAAGATATTCCAAGATTTAGGAAGTAGGGTTGCTGAAATTATAGTCAGACAAGTGTCGGTAAATTAGCCTAATTAGTTCTGAGAAACTACTCTGACCTATTTCAGACCCTGTTAAGATCCCAGAATTTGAAGAGGTTTTTTTCATAGATTTTGTTCATCTCCATTCAAACTTTTTTGGAAGAGTCACCATGATTTTTTCTTCTTAGTGTGAATGAGCAAAGAACTGTGTCTTGTGTTAATTAACATAAAATCAAAAGAGAACTTGACAGAACTTGAAAAATCTCAGATCAACTTATGTTTCCAGAACTTGCAAGTATATATCAGTTCTGGAAACTGTTTTGTTTTTTGGTTTTTGGTTTTTTTTTTTCCCTAAGACATTACCACTACTAAAATTAAGGGGGTTTTTTGTTGTTTTTTGTTTGTTTGTTTGGGTTTTTTTAATGTTTTCGTAACAAGAAACGTACATTTCAAATGTTCAATACATTTAATTATCATATTGTCAGACTTTCTCAGATAGTGCTCAACTGCCTAGAATATACGATGTAACAAACAGCTCGTTTCATCTTCAGCTGTACTCTACCTGTCAGGTAGAGGAAGAAGGGTAAAGAAAAGAATTTTTTTACAAAATAAGTGGTATCTGGTAGGAAGAGATGTTGATCACATTAATTGTTTTTTTCAAGTGTTAAGTGTCTCTATTGCTGGTTAAGCGTGATACTAGCTTGCACTCAGGGACAGACTTGGGCACCTAGTTTATAAAACAGGAAATTTCAACACAATAGTGGGCTTCAGTGTGAGCTCAAGTGGCACTGATGAAGACTGAACCTACAGGTTCAGCTGCCGTGCTGCCCAGTCGAGCAGCAGCGGTCCCAAATTCAACTCTTTCTCATAATACACTTGCCGTAGAAAGTCAATAATAAAGATAGAAAACACACAAGTTATGAGGCATTGTATGCTGAAGACTAATCTTCAGCCTGCTACTTGCTTGGCAGAATAAGTGTTTTTGAGACCTAAAATTGAAAATATTAAAGCCTTATTAATTTAATTAGACAGTCAGTGTCCAAAAATGACAGGGAAGAAAGACGTTATGTACATAAAAGACAGTAGTGATATAGCAGTGCAATATCTATTTTGGACAAAGAACAGTGAAAAAGGATTCTCTCATGGAAATGAAGTGAGGTTGCATACCACAGGATCAACATTTTACCTTAAAAAAAATTTGCCATGACCAAAGAAGCATGAGCCTTCTTTGAAGCTTTCATATTAAATTTCAGTTTGTCATGAAAACTTTCACCTACCAATCATGAACTCACATGACTTTGAAATAGGAAAAAAAAAAAAATCAACTAGAAACACACTTTTCAATGCTAGCAATGAGTGAACAAGATGTGACCTAGCCACACAAAGAAACTTGAAAAATCCCCCTTATTACACAAAGGCACAAAGCCTATTGAGAAATTCTGTGGTTCAGGAGTGCGTTGTCCTGCTGGGAATCAGATATACTACACTGCGGCAAATAGGGGCACGGACTCCACCAGGTGGCGAAGTTGTGAGCAATACAATTGGCTACATAGAAGTGTTCATGCGCCCAGGCCAATTAGTCATTATTATTTATTTTCTTATTTTGTTATCTATTTTGCTGGCTTGGTATCTATAATGTTGTCTTCACATTATCATACAAGGACATTGTTTACTGTTCTCAAGGCTTCCTTCCCATCACTGCAAGAACACCTGCCGAGCTCTCGCTCAGCAGCGCGTCTCCACAATTCCTCACTCCCCACACTACACGTTACAGCTTCTCCTACTGAATATGAATAGGGAAAACTATGGGGTGTCTATCATTAGTGCCTCAGCACCTTGTAGAATTTTACATTACGTAGACATCTATATGAAGAGAGAACCATATGGTAACTTTTGTAGCATGTATCAAATATTTTATTTCTTCAACAAGGGTATCCTACAATGGCATAATACACTTTTTGCATCATCTCATAATGCATTATGCAAGATAATCTTCCTGTTATGTTGTCTGGCAATTCTGGTGATGTTAGAAATAGCAGCAACTGGTGAGCAGTACAGGATTAATAAGCTTTTTGTAAAATGTTTTGGAATTTCAAAAACATACTTAAATAAAAGTAAGGAGAATTTTTATTTATATATGAATTGGAAAGAATTGTCCCTCACTTAAGGGCTGACAAACTGCTTTTTAGGCTGATCTGTGTTTTTTAACATTTTTCTTAATATTATGAGTCTTAAAATTTTTTCTTTAGGTGTTTTTTTTTCTTTTTCTTAGTGGTCTGTGCCAGCTTGAATTTCCATAGGTCAGTTAAAATTACCTAATTTTATTTCCTACATAGAAGAACAAACACTAGACTATGTGTGTGAACATGTGAACAAACACTAGACTAGACTATGAACAAACACAGACTATGATGAACATGGTCAAAACTAGCTGTTATTTCTAGTGAAGTCAGTGGTACAATTCCACTTCAGGGGCGTCAATAGGCTTTGGCCCATATAACATAAACAATATTAATTCCCCCATAGCATCCAAATTTTAGTGGATTGCAACACAGTAGTTTTTGCTAAACAATTAGAATATCTCCATAATTAATAGAAAAGAGAGACCATTAGGACAGTTTCATTCCCGTCATAGGAATAGTAGTTTAGCAGAATGGTATATTAAATTACTTACAAAGTAGCATCTACTTATACTACAGTGTAGATTAAACTATTCTGTGCAGACCTACTCGATACTGGTCACAATGTGGTAGGGTTGGGAATGTCCCAGATGACTTCCTGAGGGTTCATCCACTTTAATTTCTATGGTTATATAGAAAAAGTAAATTTAATTGTTTGCTGTTTTCACAGACCATTTTTTTTTCATGCTTTTAAAAAAATAATCACAAAGTACTCCTTACTGGTAAAAAAAATGTTCAGCCCAGTGTCAATGCTGATTTATGTTATTTCTTCCTAAGAATCAACTCTATGAATTTCTGTGTTTAGCAACATGTAATTAAATTCATCCTACCGATACTAGTTTCTCTCTTGTATAACTGTCAGCTTGTTTTCCAACTTGAGCTATACATTAGGCAATGTGTAACCATGATACCAGTTAAATAGAAAAAAATATAAAAGACAGATTGATTTCCTAAGTTTGCAGTCTCTAAGTTCTGCTAGATTCTTGTAGGTTATAGGATAGCTACATTTTTAGTACATTTCCTATGTCAGGAATTTAAAAAAAAATTCTTTTTTTTTTTATTTTAAAAAGGAATTTTAAGACTGGTTTGAAAGCTGTATTCAAGTCCCTATATACACTAGACAAAATGCATATTAGCACATTTCTAAAAATTCTTAGAATTTGAATGTTTGTATTTTACAGTATACCAAACTGTTCTTTACTTACTTTAAATGTAAACTGTTTGGAATTAAAAGTCATATTTCTACTAAACTTATTTTTGTATTTTACAGAACAAATCTGAAGTGCCTTTCTTATTTCACTCCATATCTAAAGTTTTCAGCTTCATGTCATTACGCAGTTCTCTGTTGAAAGTTAACTGAGATCTTAGATAATTTGGGGAAAAAGGATATGACATTTAATTGAAATCGGGCTCTTATTTGTAATGACAGTTATATATTTTACCTAGGGTATTACACAGAATATTATTTATTTTTCTTTTGCATATACACAGAGAATATATTAATCATAGAGAGGAAAGCTGAAAATTCTCATTGTTGAAGAAAACTTATATACTAACCAGTTTTTCAGCTGATGTAAATCATTGCCTTCGTGAGACCTGCATGGTTTCTGTCAGTATTACACACCCACGCTACTTTTCCTAACCTTTCCTTGTTTTATCCCTGTATGGTGTATTGTTATTATGAATGAAGTGTGGACCTTGACAGAAAACCTGCTACAGCCCATGAGGAAAAAAAAAAAAAAAAAAAAAAAAGAGAAAAAGAAAGATAAAGAAATCCAAATTGATTTTGCTATGTTTTGGACCAGGCACTAAAACATCTTTCTCTTCAAACCTCATTAGGCATTTTCTTCCGTCTGTTCTGCCTTATTCTGCTCCTGCCAGCACAAAATGTCACACTTCCAGAGATGTGCAGCCATTTTAAATCTTTCTGTCACATGTCTTCAACTCAGTACATAATTTTTTTCAGATGTACTTTCTTCTACTAATGATGGACTATATTAATATCTGGTGTAACTGTATTTTGCATCACGAGGCATTCTTTAAATCTCTGTATACAAACACACTCTGAACATGAATACCGAGTCCATTACAAAATCTTCTCTTTGGTGCTCAGCATTACATTTGTCAGTGTTGATCTTTCGTATCATTATGTATAACAATATGATGTAAAAAAAATATTTTGTTAAAGAGTATACATAACATTTAAGTAATTCTTCAGCATAAACTCAATTGTCCTTACTTCTGTGAATTCTCTTATGTTATTAAGGTTTAAAACAAAAATCGAAAACTCCAAAATATCAGTGGTAAAAAAAAAAAAACAACCACAAATGCCCAGAAAAACCTTCTAATGTGTAATTAAAAAAATAAAATAAAAAAAAAAAAATCTCTAATGCAAGATTGTTGTTTTTTTTTTTTTCAGAGGATAAATAATTAATCCTTTGGAAAATTGAATGAACAGCAAAATTCAAAGAATAAGGAAGATATTTTTTATTATTTATTATATTATATATTATATATATTATATATTTATTATTTATTTTAGTTATTTTTTCAATCATTCTCAGTTACAGACCAATTTCTTTGGAGTTATTTTTAATTCATACCAGTATAAATATATATATATATAAAGAGTTATTCCTGTGTAATGGAACTGCCCAAGTTCCATAATTACGGAGCTACATAAGGTCCATAGTTTCAGAAATTGGCTTGATCTAATGACTTCTGCAACTTCTTGCCAAAGGACTAGGCAAGAACAAGAAAAGTATCCAAGAGGGTATTACTGGCATTTGCCTACCTATGGTGTACTATTTTGTTAGGAATTTAGGTGTAGGGTAACTCTGGACATGCCCAGATTAAAAAACAAAACAAAACAAAATAATTGTGTGCAATAAAGTAGGTAGAAAAATGTATAGCACAGAAGCTACTGTGAAGTAATTGTCTATGTGGATTAGTTTAGCATGAACAAAGGAGGTATTTATAAAACTAACTGACTTTAAAGGGATTTATTCAGTATGTGCTTGATATCTTCACACTGGAAATGAGCCTCCATTAGCAATAATACATCAATTTAGCTGTACAGGCAAATTCTCTGAGGATATGTGAAATTAGGACTTTAAATTATATAAGAGGTTCTTATAAATTGAGGTCATGTGCCCCATAAACAATGAGGAGTGAGCTTAATTTTTTCTTTCATCTAATTATCTTAGTTTTCTTCAGCTTTCCTCCGCTTTTCTTGCTACCTACCTATTTCATAACATCATCTATCTCTGTTCTTCCAGACCTTTATGCATATGCAATCTCTCATCATATATAGATGTTTAAATATATATATTTATCTCTCTGTGTCTGTGTGTGTGTGTTTGTGTATTCCTACTGACGTTTGAGATTTTAGCTACAAACATACGTGCTTAAATGAAGGCGTATTTAAACTGACGTATCCATTGCTGTGTCAGCCAGAGAACTCCAGGGACACTTTTTTCTTGGAGAGGTCACCTTCTATCTCAGTCTGCAGACAGCTCTTACTCCAACTTCTACAATATGTCAGATTTTTTATCTTAATGGTCCAGGTACATTTTTGTAAGCCAGTCACTCTTCCTGCGCCTCCCTCTTCCCCCACCCCCCCCCGGTCTCTTCGGCCTTTCCTTTATTTTTTATTTTATTTTATTATAGTAAAATGAGACTGTGACAACTCAAACCTTATTCCAGGCACCAAACAGATTCCTGTAACATGACATCTTTTTGCAGTGTTAGCCAGCAGCAATGACATTTTTCTGTCCAACAGGAGGTGTTCTAATGATACACAGCAGTAGCACTAGTCAGAGCCTAAGTGGCAGCCAATGTAGCATCAGCCCAGTCACTTTAAATTAAGTTTGGATGATGAATCAGTAGAACTGTGGAGCTTATGAGGCTGAGACACAAAAGAGTTTGTGACCACTTCTCTCTTTGCCTTTTTTTTTTTCCTTTTCTATTGTATTTGACTTTTTAAATCCAAACATGATACACATGGTTAACTTAAGGCTTCTGGATGGCAAAATGGAGTTTAATGGCATATTAAAAAGATACAAAAATGTGTAAAAATTGAACTTACAAGCCCAAATGGGTAGTTGGTGTCTGGCTGAAGCTCAGTTGTAAATAAATACTCAGATGCAGGAGCTACTCAGAGTTTCAATTTTAACCAGAAAAGTGCTTGGTTTGTCTAATGCTCAGTATCACGGGAGAGAAACATGAGATTAATATCTTCTTAAAGGAACAGCACACTCTGACACAACTTTTATTTCTGTTGGACATGTTAAAAATAAATCAGGAGGGTCTTGCAGTAATTTTGGTAGGACTGAAGCTACAGTGGCATTACTTTATTTGGAGAAGAAAAATTTAAAAAAACCCACAAATTTTAATTTACAATCATTGATTCCTGTTAGAAAAACAGGTACAAAATACTACTGGAGGAAAACCTATAGAATATAGTATTATAATGTATTTATATACTATTATTGTATATAAAATAATACCATATACTTCTGCATTACATTCCACCTGAAGATCACCAAACAGTCACTATATACACATATTCCAAGCAGTATTCTAGCATAGATATGGCTTTTTGTCCCAAATTACAGATAAGGTATCACAAATTAAAAGTTTCATGTCACAAATGGATTTTGCTGCAGCAAGAATAAAACTTGGATCTCCAGAGAACAGACTTTACCAGGATAAACAAATTTTTTCTTGTTGGACCTCTTTTACTAGTAAGAAGCTTTCAGAAGTATATAATGAGTTACATTACTACTGTATATAATTTTTTTTTCTGTTCTTGAGATGGACAGAGTCCATTTAGAGGTGGCTTTTTAAATTTATATAACATCTTTCTGTGATATGTCTTTTTGCTTATAAAGGAAAAAATAAAAAAATAAACCCTCTCATTTATAAGTAGGGCTGTGTTATTGCCACTGTTCTTGCACACAGAGGACAGAACACAAATGTGTTACACTATAAGCAGGACATGGAGAGAACTGAAGCATCTATCCTGAGGACCAAGGGATATAAAAACAGTGGCATTTTGCTAGCCTGTTTCCACTACATTTGTAAGCACCTCACTTGTACTAGCTAGCTACCAAGATCCAATATTGTCCATCAGTGAGTGCACTTATGGGGATCCTCCAAAGATGCCAGCTTGGCTTTTCAAATGAAAAACACACATGTATTTGAGCTTTAAAAGCCTTGCATAAAACTGTTAGTTGCCTCAGGATGAGAGATTAATGCATTTTGGAGACATATCTTTCCATAAGATCAGTTCTTAATGACTAATATGAGTCAAAATAATAATAAAACTATTTTAATAATAAAATTGTTAAATAAACAGTCCATAAATATTTAAAATAACCTCATTTTCATGTCTGCTCACTTTTCCAACTATTTGCAAATAATAATATTAGATAACTACTACTCGAATTTGTCATCTACAGAGAGGTATTTTAGTGTATATAAGGGAAAAATATCTCAGAAAGAATGATTTGCAATTATTGAGCATTAAAAACCTGCTAAATGAAAACAGAAAAATTGGAACCTTGCAAGAAGGAAGATGATCTTCTTTTTTTTTTTTCATAAAACATCCTATAAAGTAGCAAGTGCTGTAGCCTACAGAAAAAACATCGGACCTTTATTCAGCACCAGAGTTAAGGATGTTAATTCAGAATCAGGGATGTTAATGAGTAGTTATCAGCAGTATAATACAGTCTTTGTCTACTTCCAGGAAATGGCGTAAAGGATTTTAAATTCTTTTCTGTTTATGGCTTGAATTGGATGGGCAGTGTAGCAAAGTATATGCAGGTTAACATTTTTGTAGTAAGTAGAATATATTTAAAGAGGTAAAATACATAGTTGCATTTTCTGTGAAATTTGTACTTGTTACTGTTGTCATTGCAATAACAACAACAAAAAGAATTATCTTCAGCTTTCAACACATTCCTTATTTTTATTTTATATGGGCTCAAAACTTAGCCATGTAACTCAGAAAATCTAGGTTATCAGCTTTATAAGACAGCAAATAATTTAAGTGGGGACCCACTGAAACAATACAATGACTTACCATTTAAAATCTTTACAAACTGGTTTTAAAGGAAGAAAAAACCTCTGTATTCTTACTTTTATGTGTCTCATCGGTTACTTGGATACAGTTTAACAGATTGTATCTGAGGATGTTGTGTTTCTTTTTTGAAGAAAGGAGAAAGAGATTTTTCCTTTTTGTTGTTTTTATGGAATCAAAACTAGAAAGAAAAAATACCAAACTTCCAAAATACCAACAAACCATTTAGAGTTTGCTTTGGGATTTGATTGGTGTTTTTTTGTTTGTTTGTTTTTTAGGGAATAAACTTTATGATTATACACAAGGACTATTTCCTTTGGAAATTTCTTTTATTAAGTCTTATTACAGGCAGCCGTATGAGAGTGTTTCATCTCTGCATCTCAGTTACTTTAATTTCTCACTAATTATGCCTGCCACATCCAATTTTATCATAAGTACTTTTGGATGGGGGCAGCCTGGAGTTCTGTGTTTTTGTGACACAGAAGCACTGTAAGGTAACCAGTTACAGGGATTTGCAGTAGGGGATTCAAGGACATTGTAGTTTACATTGCAAATGTGTTTAACCTCTCTGTTCTAGTACAAATCCTCCATATACTGAACAAAGAACTCAAGGCACTGTGTTTACTGTTGTAAAATCCTTTGGTTTTCTAAGTCAACACACTGCATACATCATACGTAGCATGACAGCTATGGCTGGAAGTGACGAATGCTGATCAGGTTAGGGCTTATCTACTGCATGAGCCACACAGTGCATTAAATGAATACTTTTCTAATCTTTTAAAAATGTGTAAATTCTTTCCAAGTTATTGTTACAGTTTTGTGGGTTTTTTTCACGAGTTTCCAAACAAAATTACAGGCAGTTATATTGAACACATGGATATCAAGGAAATTGGTTTCCATGGGAACCTTATCCACATGACAGTTTTCAAATACTTTTCTGCTTTCCAGGTGACATTTCAGTAATTCTAACAGTATTAATATTGCAAGTGGACATGAAATATATGACATAAAATGATTTGTTTGTGCGCGTACGTGGACAGAACCTAAGCAAACAGCATATTGAATGAACAGCTTTTTCAACTCTACGGCTGTGACAATTTGCCTGTTTATTGTAAACTATTCCAAAATATGTCATTTTGGGAAAAGTCTGAATATAATTTTTTCTGCATCTAAGTTTTAAGCACATATACACTTCTAAAGAAAGAAGATTAGTTTCAGCATAATGCATAATAAGTTCACTATACATTAAGGGATTGCTTTATTACAAAGCATTCACATCTGAAACCAATTTTCTTCCTGCAGGAGGAGGCTACATTAAGAGTGCTGCAGACTAATTGAGATGGCATCATGGCAACAAAGCTGGAAATCTGAACAGAAAGGTGGTAACTGTTGAACCCTGCTGTCTTGATTAGCACATTAATTACAAACCAGGTGTTAGCAGACTGTGTTAATGTGCTGCATAAAAGGTCAAGAGGGTTTAGCTATCATTTTTTCCACATCAAATTATTGAATATGTATTTCATATCTCTTCTGATTTGAATATGTCTGAAGAGAATTGGTTATCTCTGTAAAGAAGATCCTTTTTTTTTTTTTTTTCCCTCCCTTTCTTCATTTTACTTGTGTCGGACAAGAGATGGTGTTGCATGAAAGCATGCAGTAACTTGTCGGAATTAAACTGTTCAACAAAAATCAGGGACTAACACCCAAGGGTGCACTGCTTTTATGTTAAAGTCTTATCAACATGTGTTTATTTGGACTGATAGTACATCTCAGTGTGTCTCTTTGTAGCAAAAGAGACAGTGTAATAGTGCATTTGGTTTGCATGGCAAGGTTTTGGTAACCAAGAGGCTACAGCAGTGGTTTCTGTAAGAAGCTGCTGGAAGTTTCCCCTGTGTCCAATAAAGCCAATGCCAGCCGGCTCTAAGATGGACCTGCCACTGACCAAGGCGAAGCCAATCAAGCAATGATGGCAGTGCCTCTGTGATAAGGGGACAAAAAACTAAACAGCTAGGCAACAGCACTTGCAGCCAGAGAGAGGAGTTAGAATACGTGAGAGCAACAACTCTGCATACACCAAATTTAGTGAAGACGGAGAAGGAGGTGCTCAAGGCACCAGAGCAGGTTCCCCTGCAGCCTGTGGTAAAGACCACAGCAAGGGCTGCAGCCCATGAAAGTTAACAGTGGAACGATTTGGGAGGTTTAGCCATTGACAAGAAGACAAATGCTCTCCCTCACCTCTTGTTCCAAGGAAAGGAAGAAGAGACATAAAAAGAGTTATGATTTTAGAAAAAACAAAACTACTTTAATCAAATATTAATAATAAAATAGAATCATAGAATTGTCTAGGTTGGAATGGACCTTTAAGATCATCTAGTCCAACCATCAACCATGTCACGAAGCATTATGTCAACTTGTCTTTTGAACACCTCCAGGGATGGTGCCTCAACCACTTCCCTTGGCAGCCTATTCCAATGCTCAATAACCCTTCCAGTGTAAAAATTTTTCCTAATGTCCAATCTGAGCCTCCCCTGGCTCAACTTGAAGTCACTTCTTGTCCTATCACCTGTGACTTAGGAGAAGAGACCAAACCCAACCTCCCAACAACCTTCTTTCAGGTAGTTGTAGAGCACGATAAGGTCTCCCCTCAGCCTCATTTTCTCCAGGCTGAACAACCCCAGCTCCCTCAGCCTCTCTTCATAAGACTTACTCTCCAGACCCTCACCAGTTTTGTTGCCCCTCCCTGGACCCGTTCCACCTCAATGTCTTTTTTTGCAATAAGGTACCCAAAACTGGACACAGTACTCAAGTTGAGGCCTCACCAGTGCCGAGTACAGGGGGACGATCACCTCTCGGGTTCTACTTGCCACACTGTTCCTGACACAGGCCAGGATGCTGTTAGCCTTCTTGGTCACCTAGGCACACTGCTGGCTTGAAGACAGATTACATGAATGTCATGGAAGAGGGAACAGAACGTAGCTTTTGAGGAGAAGATACTGAAACAAAATAACTCTTAGACATTTTTCAGCAGCAAACTCCAGATGATGTGTAGAGGGCAACTGGCGACTGGAGGAGTCTTTCAGAGGATATGCTCACAGGGAGACCAATGCATATTTTTGGTGCAATGTTTCACAATGCACAGGATAAAGGCGAACAAACATAGTGATTGTTCTTGTTCTTGTCCACGAAAAATGAAATCCCTGATATTACTGGTCTGTTTATGTTTGATCACCAGATAGGAAACAGTCTTCTTATGAGGATGTAAATTTAAAGAAAATATGTCCTGCGTACATAAGTGCTAGACAGCAACCTGGTGGTTTATTATACATGTAGAAATGGAAAAGGTTTCTGATGCATTAATATGAAGATCTCTTTACATAGCACTAAACCATGTTTTTTCTCATTCTACAAAGGTGTTATTAATATTTTGTTATGTTTCTTTAAAGATAATTTTTGTTAGCTTCAGGAAGACCTTAATCCATTCAAGGTGTATCTTTTCCAACACTTAAATAATTTTTTATTGTGAGGCATCCCTATTATTGTACTGATAGCTGTTCCATTAAAATTTGTGCATATCTTCCAGAGAATAGTTTTCAGGACAAACAGATAAAAGTGCTGATAACTATCCCAACTCAATTACCTTCTTTCAAAAGGTGAAACACACCAAATTTAAGTAAATGTGGTAGGACAATAAATAATTAAACAGTCTAAGGACAGTTCTCTAGACTTCATGCCCTTTTCAATAAACTTTGAAAGTGTTTCTTTTTCTTAGAAAGTAGAGTAAACTTGAATCTGGAATCAGATTAATTTAACCTGGATCTAGATTCCAGCCTTTTAAAAAAGCACATAACCAGTGATGTAATGCCTTCATTTTTTTTCAGTGTATCCAAGCGCCCGTGGCTTGCATTCTCAGTGGTTTTAAGGGTTCTAATTTTCATTAATTTCAGTAAGAGTTATCTCCCTAAATATTTATTGAGGCTCAGAACAACATGTAATCAGATTTCTGTCTCCAGCTGTTTTTCAATGGGCCTTTAACTGATAAACCCCGTAAAACGTCTATTCTGTAAAAGTCAAGATGTTATACAAAATCAACCTTTAATTTGATTCCAAAAAGGGTGACACTAGAAAGCTAGCCATATAGTCTTCTGTAAAATCCAAATTTGGCTTATTTATGGTACATACATTATTCTTAGGCTGTAAGTGTTGATTTATTTCAGAATTCCTATTTCTGTCATATTTTATTACATCTCAGGGTAAAAAAAATCTAATTTTTAATTCAAAAAGAAAATTCTGAAACTCTGTGCACCTTGTTTATTGTTTCCTAACATAAATACTTCACCCTAGTCTACATTTTCTTTAATTTCATAAGAAACATTAAAGACACTTAGCATTTGGGGATTGGGGAAAGGGGACCCAGGGAGAGAGAGACACTTCTGTTGAGTGACTGATGCCTATTGAGGCAAACACTCAAATTGAGGCAAATTGCCCTGGACTTCCTCTGAATTCCAAGGAGTGAAGAAGGTTTTATGAGTTCCACAGAATGGTTGAGTTTGGAGGGGACCACTGGAGATCATCTGGTCCAACCCCTGCTTCTCAGGCAGGGACACTGATGACTTTTGAAGCCTACAGCCCAGACAGTCTTTGAATATCTCCAAGGATGGAAACTCCACAACCTGCCTGGACAATCTGCTCCAGTGCTCAGTCACCCTCAAAATGATGAAGTGTTTCCTTATTTTACCCACAAAAGGAAATTTTTATGTTACTTACAAAATGAAAGTTTTCACTTACACTAATTACACAGGAAGCCTTGGGTGATTAGAAACCTAATCAGAAACCAGCTTTAAGTAAGCACCTACAGCTGGGCTGTGTGTGAGCATTATTTGTATTTGTGAAAGAACTCACTTTTGATCTACCACAAACAGTCAAATACGTAACACTGGTGTAACAAATTCCAGACCAACTGAGGACTGGTAAAGCTGCATAAACATTGACAAACTGATGTAATCTTACTGGTCCAATATGGTAGTCATTAGAAATCAATATATTCTGGGAAAACAAACACAGATTATTTGCTCATACTGAACTGTACATAGCAGTCTTTAATGTATCATTACTCACTATATAGAACACTGTTATTTTTTAAATTATATTACCTAAGAATATGTCTTAAATGCTTGAGAGATCTGCATATCAGTTTATCAGCTTCCTGCAATGGGAAGTACCTTTGTGACCTTAGTGTTAGAGCTTGCAATTATGTCATCAGGGTTACAATTTAATAGTGATATAAACTATGTCGTCCTCATTAGAAACAAAACCCCAACATAATTTTAATTATTTTAAATTCCTCAATTGGAAATTATGCTTATAAATATTGGGGCCTGATGTGTTTCATTGTCAAGTTTTGAATTATTTAAGCATAAATTCAAATTAAAATGTCATAGAACGTTCCCTTCTGGATCTTGGTACTATCAGATTTGTCAAATGAGTCATTCAGAGTTTCCCAAACAAATCTATATTTTGAATGTATTCCAAAACCAGCTAACGTTCTTTCAGTTACAGCTGTGGGCATGAATGTTTGATATACGCAACATGTATGCACAGACATTACCCTATTCATATACTTACACTTGTTTCTTTCTGCACAGATTTGTAAAAAAAAATCCCTTTCAAAGTAACTGCTTCCTCCAGTGCATTCTCTCTTGCTCTGTCTTGCCGGCCTTAGTACCAGTGCGTGGTACTTAGTGAGTCTATCAGGGTCTCTTTGGTATCCATCAGTTCCAGTTTGATTGCACAGAAGCATTTGTTCTTTTTCAGTGCCAAATCAGGTCAACTGCAGAACAGCACCAGAGTGATTGCATGATTGACAAGCCTGCCTTTGGGATACCAGCAGACATGAAAGTACATTGGAGAGAATGCTTCAATTAATATGATAGAGAAGCAGCATAAGCTTTGTTATCAAAAAGAACTGAGGAGCCACACAATTTTGTGACATGAATCTTAAGAAATAACCAGATAAATATGTGCAATCTCAGAACCAATCTTTGGAAATCAGTCTGACATAAATTATCTGTAAGAAATGCTGATCAGGGAAGGATTTTTCTTCAGGCTCACTCCCACAGCATTTATCCCTAAGGGTTCATTTATGATGGTCTTGAAGAAACTGCTCAGACAAGGTTAAAACACCAACTGAAGTTACAGAAAAGTTGAAGCCATTTCAACACTTAGAGAGCAAGTTTGTTAACGTACTTTGAGTGGTGAAAGGGGGCCAGGCTGCAGTAAACAAAACCCAGGTGCTTTCCATAAACAACATTTGCTCTTATAATAATCTGAGTCATTTATTGGTTCAGTAATTCTAATATTAACGATGTAGCAAGCTTAAGGGTAGCTCTATGGTACTGAGTTATAGAAAGACAACCACATGCTAGCTTCAATTTGTGCACCAAATTGTAGCCTAGTCAGAGCATATGAAACTATGTGTTTGGGTACTTTTTACGTTGTTGAGGGATGTACAAAATCCAACCCTTCTTTACCTTTGCCATTAGCCTGCAACTATATAAACTAATTTCGGCCTGTGTTGTGATATGTCCATATAACTCTGCAGCACAGGCAGACCTGTGGCTATCCTGATACACCTTTTCTCTGATTTCACACACTGCAGTGATGGTGGATGAACATCGAGGTGGAAATAAGCAATATTTTATATAGTATTCTGATATATGCTGAGGTGTGTAGGTTTAAAAGGCAGGCTTGATTTGAAATCATATGTGTCTCATATCTTCTTATAAGGTAGTGTCTACCTCTGTGAAAAGTACACATTGTTTCCATGAAGGGTGTTGGTATTAAAACTTGAAAAATAATTAATAAAGTAAGCTGAGGCTGTACAACCTTGCCCTCATTAATAGGTACAATGAAAATGTCTGTCAATGACAGACTTCAACCATTCAGGCACATGAAAAGCAAAATATTATGAAATATTATTCAAAATATTATGAAAACAAGTGGCTTTTAGTTCTATCGCCTTTCAAACAGGGATCATAAATTTCAAAGCATAACTAGTAAATAGTATATAGCAGATCTAGATAATTACAATAATAGATTCTCAATTCTCAATAAACACCTTTAGAGTGTTTAAAAAACTAATGATAATTTGAGGTTAAGAAACTGTTCAATACCTTGGACTACTAATCTGATTTCCTTATGTATGAAAATTTTGTCTAGCTCATATAATTCCAACCTGTATCCTTTTTGATTGTAATTTTTTGGGGGGGTTTAGTTTCAGGGATGGTTTTTTTCTTGTTTTGGGGTGAGGATTTTTTGTGGTAATCTTGGCTCTTCAAACAGTTTTAAAATTTTATTTTAATTTCCTGGGTGTGACAAAATTATTAGCTGGAATAACACATTATGACAAAGGTTAACTCATTTTTAAATTCTGGTATGAGAGAAAGTTTTGGAAATACCCTGTGCAGGGTAGTGGATTAACGATGGATACAATTTAAAAGCTTCAGAATCTATTTTTTGACTGTTGTCATTGTTGTAAACAAATATAGGCCCTTATTATATGAGCTAATTCAAACCGATACAACTTCATGGTCCTACTCAGCTTCTCATGGCAAAAACAACCTACTGTTCTGAGCACAGAATTACAATCACTGGGAAAGTACATTATATTTTGCAGTCTGAAATGAGTGACTGAGGTCACTGGCACCAACAAAAATGCTTGACAAAGTCTAATCTTCCTCCCTCTCCTCTTTCAAAAAGGTCTTTAAAGTTGGAATAGACCTCTTCCTGAGTTTCACAGTACGATGAGCACTGGCTTCCTGTGGAGAAACTGGAAAAGTCAGAACAGAGGTAGAAGCAAGCCCTACCAAGCCCTCAACCCAAATACCTCTTCTAAAGCTCATCAGAGATCTGCTAGGTGATTGCATCTCCTGGTCCCATGCATCAGGCAGAATACCTCATAAAAGCTCAAAGGTGTACATTCAAAGTCAAACATTAGCCAAAGACATTTTTCTTTTATGTGAAGTTCTGTGGCCCTTGGTATGAATTTTGCACACAGTCCTGCAGGCACTTACTTGACAGTGAACTTGTCATATCAATGCCTTGGCCACTCTCCCATTTAAGACCCATCCCAATATTCACTGAAATCTTTATTTTTGACTTGAAGTCATAACTTATAATTCTTTAGCTATTCATAAGTAGTCCAAAGTGACAGTTTTGTTTGACTTTGTTATGAATTTACATGATTAAATACGGAACTGTTTGACTAGTTAGATATACCCAATGTACCACAAAATTTCTAATTTTTGAAAAAAATACAAATTCCCCAAATAAAGTCTCTGTTCTGTCCCACAATAGCAGATTTTAGGGTATGAATGTTACACTCAATGTTAAATTATATTGCCTCATGCCATTTACAAGCTGAAGTAGAGCATGTACATAAAGACTTTGCTGGATACCCAAAGAACAAAGGTGGTTTACTTCCTGTCAAAACCAGCAACTCTTGTATACTCAAGCAGGCTTATAGTCAAATACACGAAACGTGGAATCATGGAATCATAGAATCAAAGAATAGTTAGTCCAACCTCCCTGCCATGGGCAGGGACATCTTGGCCAACATGGCCATTCTGGGAAAAAAAATGCCAATGTCATTGTGACTGAGTAGCTGTGGGTCCAAAAAACTCCCCAAACCTGATAAATTATGAAAAATGATTTTTTTTTTTTTTTTACGTTATCCAGAAATGTTCCTTAAAGGCTAGCTCTCTTTAGTCATTTTTACATCAAGCCTACTGCTGTGTTGGGCACCTGATGCAGCAAAACTCCTCACAGTATAGAAGACATACTCAATATAGAGTGGTGAAGTGGTGAAGTTCAATATTCTTTTAGATTCAATATGCAATTATGCTTCTTTTATTTACCTGAATTCCATTTCAAGATCTGGTTGGAGTCCTTTTATTTGTGCCATTTGACTCCAGGCATATTTCAAAGTGGGCCATTTTTATCTATGATGCATTTATTAATATGTAAAAAATGTCTTACCTGTTTTCAGTTTATTTACTTAAAAATAATAAACTTAACTTTTTGAAAACTTTTGCACATTTTTAGTAAGTTCTTTTCAGTTCTTTTTTTTTGTTCTTTGCCATTGGGAGTGAAGTCTACTGAAGGCAGACTGAATGAACATTATTTTGACACCTTTGCTGAAAAAAAATTAAGATGCTTTTTATCACCTGAAATTATACTGTTGGGAAAGGGATCAAAAAACAATTGTCTCATTAGGAAGATTTTCAGTAAAATCTGCCATCCATTGTGACAAGATATAACAGATGTTACAAATTCTCTTGCAGTCAATAATAGCTTTTGTATGTATAAAAATATATTTCCCCATGCATGCCAAAACCCCCTCAGATTTTAGTTTAGATCATCACAAATTAAATTAGCAATTACCAGCTTAATTCTCTGAGATAATTTTTTCATATGATTACAGTAACAATATGATTTCTGTAGGACGAAATAAATTTACTGACATGAATACCAAATACAGCTGTTCGTGTATTTCATATCTATGTAGAAGAAGTACACCAAGTACAAAACAAGTTCTATTATCTTTATCATACTCCAACTACTTTTACATAGTCACTCTTGGCACTATGAGTTATCTTGTGCTGATCCTCCACATTTCTGTTATCTGACCCACCCTGCCTGTTTGAAGTGTAGATGTATCCTGATGATGTCCCAAGAGTGATTTGTGTGAAATAATCTGATTTTATGAGGATGATGTATCTTTGACGTAAATTAATTTTAAGAGATAATAAGGAGTTTGTTGGACAGGATATGGAAGAAATGCAGAGAGACTTCTACCTTTCTTTAAAATTCCTTCCAGGAATAATGAAGGCATGTTAGTGAAGCAGTGCAAGAGCCTGCATTTTTACATCATCAGTGTAAAAAACATGGAAAGTGATGAACACAGTCAGTGAACCAGGAATAACAATATGTAGAACTGTAATGGGTCTGTCCCAGAAGGATAATACAGAAAACCCACATCCCTTGAAAATCCTGTTCTCGGAAAAGACGTGTTCTCCAGAGGAAACAACTCTTCTTGCCAGGAAAGAAGACAGCTTTGTTCTGTGCCAAGAGAATGGACTGCCCTTAAACTTCCTCCTACTTTACCAACACATAAATAATAACCTGCTTTGATTTTTAATTTATTTATTTTGACAGACAACCTGAGGGATTTGTGTGTGAAAATCTGGTAATAATTAATATCTTCAATATAGACATGTCATTTTTATTTATTTCCTTCCTCTTATATTCAAGGGCTTCATGCTTTCAGTTTAGAGAGTGTCTTTACCTTCCCACATCCTGTCCTCTTGTAGTTTGTAGGAGCTAGATGGGTTTATAGTTATTACATCATGTTTGGTATTTCCAGAATCAAGATGTGTTTTCATTTCCTGGCAGACAATTTTAAGGGAATTGTCATAATTCAAAATGTAACAGATCTTTTTCTTCCTATTCCTCTACTACCACACACATAAACAAAATTAGCTACCTCTTAGCAAGTCTATTTTCCCATGTCCTTCTGAAATTCTAAAATGATCAAGAATTTACCTCTTTTGACACTTCAGCTTTTTTTTTTTTTCTCTTAACAAAGTTCCAATGGCTTTTTTTAGTGTCTTTTAGTGGACAGACATATTGCTATCCTTTCTTCATCTCTACAGCAGCTTGTCTATTTATCCCAGCAACAGACCAAAAGGACGTCAGAAGTCTCAGAATCACAGAATGGTTGAGGTTGGAAGATCATCTTGTCCAACCCCCCTGTTCAAGCAGAGACACCTATACCAGTTGTCCTGGACCATATCCAGAGAGCTTTTGAATATCTCTAAAGATGGAGACTCCATAGCATCTCTGGGCAATCTGTGCACAGACAAAAGTCGTTCCTGCCGCTCAGCAGGAACATCCTGTGTTGCAGTTTGTGCTCATTGCCTCTGGTCCTGTGACTTGGCACCAATGGAAAGAGCCTGGTTCTGCCCTCTTTGCACCCTCCATTCAGGTATTTATATACCTTGACAAAATCTCTCTCTGAGCCTTCTCTTCTCCAGGCTAGACAGTCCCAGCTCTCTCAGCCTTTCCTCATAGGAGAGATTCTCCAGTCCCTTCATCATCGTTGTCCCCCTTCACTGGACTCTCTCCAGTATGTCCATACTTCTCTTGTACTGCCCAGAACTGTACACAGTGCATCAGGTGTGGCCTCACCACTGCTGAGTAGAGGGGAAGGATCAATACTTTGACTAATGCAGCCCAGGATGCCATTTGCCACCTTTAAGACAAAGGCACATGTCTGATACATGTAAAGATGCATCTGGACTTCTCTGGGAGCATGCTAAGATATAGGTATATATAGACAGGAGAGTCTAACCTGGAATATCATTACAAAATCTACATATTTACCTGTCATGGTTTCAGCTGTGAGAGCGTTGACTTTCTTACTAACAGTTGGTGTAGTGCTGTATTTTGGAATTTAGACGAAAATAGAGTTGGTAAAATGCAGATATTTGTGGTTGTTGCTAAGCTCTCAAGGCCTTTTCACTCTTTACACTACCCCACCAGTGAGTACACTGGGAGAGCACAAAAAGTTGAGAGGAGACACAGCCAGGACAGTTGAACCCAACTGGCCAAATGAATATTCCATGCCATATGACATCATGCTCAGTGTATGAAGCTGGGGCAAGAAGAAGAAAGATGGGTACAGGACAAGACAGGACAAGAGGTAATGGACACAAACCTGAACATAAGAAGTTCCGTCTAAACATGAGGAGGAACTTCACTTTGAAGGTGTCAGAACACTGGAATAGGCTGCCCAGAGAGGTGGTGTAGTCTCTGTCACTGGAGACGTTGAAAACTCGCCTGGACATGTTCCTGTGCAACCTACTCTAGGTGGACCTGCTTTGGCAGACGTGTTGGACTAGATGATCTCCAGAGGTCCCTTCTAACCCCATATCATTCTATGATTCTGTGATTCTGTGGGGACATTCAGAATTATGGCATTTATCTTCAAAAGTAATCCTTACGCGTGATGGAGCCCTGCTTTCCTGGAGATGGCTGAACACCTGTCTGCTTATGGGAAGCAGTGAGTGAATTTCTTGTTTTACTTTGCTTGAGTGCTTCTCATTTCCTTGTCTGAAGATGTACAAGAATTTTATAAAAGGATGCAGAATACCTGTTATGTGATGATGTCAGGAGAATGACTACAACTAAGACAGCCTGCAGAGATATATTTATCTAAGTAGTTTGTAAAGATCCATACAATTCATAAGTTATTTAGCACTATCTCCAATTAGAAAAGCCTGTGAAGGCAGATCATGAACATAAGCATTCATACAGTCCATGAAGAGAGCGTATAAAGTCCATTTCTCAGTTTACATCTTGCTGTTCCCTAAAGCTTCTATTTCTGCTAGGGGCAACTAAACTTTGTAAAGCAAGCTTCCTGATACACTTTCTTACAACATTTTATATCTTTGGTCAAAACTTATGGGTGAAATAAATATTTGGTGTATCTCTTTATGATATATTCCATTTTGATTTTAACCAATAAAAAATATGTTAAAGCAGAAGAATCTGACAGTAATAATGCATGACATTTTATCATTACACTTGTTACTTTGTCTTAAAAAATCATCTTCACCTATTTAGAGAAGTCTTAGAAGTGCAAAGAAAAATCATGTTTGAGCAATGTAGATCAAAAGCTTCTGAATATTAAATACACGTACTAAAAGCATTAAGGTTTCTCAACTCAAAACTTAAGCTGAAAGTAAAATACCTCTTATTTTTTAGCAGTATTTGGAGCCAATAATACTTATAATTTGATAGAAATTTGTGTGGTTTTGTCATTAGCAGACTAATGAGCTGAAGTTTTCAGCCTCCAGATGTACTTTTCAAGGGTGAGAAATATATTATGATGTCAATGCAACAATTTAGCAGTTTGGAGGTATATGGGCAAGAAAAATATCTGTGACTGGCTTCAATCACATATTTGCAGTGTAATTACAATAATCTCTGGCAAACTGATATTGACAAGGGTTGGTGGATACTGGAAACAACATGGAGGGACACAGTTCTTTATAAACCAGTAGAATGGCCTTGCTTTAAATCTTCTTGGCCTTAAATACAGAAAAAAAAGAAAAAAAATCTTACTTTCCTTAATGAAATCATGATTTTGAAATCATTCTGCTGAAAAACTATTTAAACAATAATCATTTTTTGAGGTATAATTCTAAAGTTTCACTACCTACATTAAAACGGCAATTTTGACATCACTAAACCCAAAAGGAATTAAAGACTATTAGCACTGGAGTGCTATTTTTAAGAGAAAAGAAAAAAACAGAACCTCTAGTCATGAACTATTCTGGTGTGTCATTTACCATCTATACATCATACTCAGTCCTGACAGCAACTGAAGCCAATTAAAATGTGTTCAAAATGTATGTCTTTAAGTTACTGGGAAAGAACAAACATGGGGGACAGAAGATTTCCTGGCCTAAAGTATGTGAAAATCCATCTGTAGAACAGACTCATAGAACATAAAACACCACAGATTTTTTATTAAAGATTATTTTGTCATTACAAAGAGAAAAATTAGGATTAAAATAACGCTGAAATAAGCAAGATTAAAACACTGTTTGATTACTGGAATCAGCAAAGTCTGGTAACAAATGCTTCCAATGCTGAGAAAGTGACTGGGCCCCAAACTGAAGAAGCAATGAAGGAGCAGTAGTTTCCACAACTACGGAAGGTTTGATCCAAATTGTCTGAAAGTTTAAAATGCCCACTGAGACCATCATACTTTATTTAGCTCAGACCTTGAATCACTAGCTTGTTTGCTGCCCTAATAATTAATTCTTTCTTTAGTGGCCTCCAGTGGAGACAATCCAGTGGAGTTTGCCTTAGGCCAAGTAGAGTAGGTTTCATTTTTGTCTTAGAATGCAAACATGCTTGCCAGGTAGTTACAATCAAAAAACTAAAATAAAATTTTTGGTGATTGCTAAGGAAATTAGAATATAACCTAAGGCTACTCTCTTTCTGTTGGATTTCTATTTTTCTATATGCAGTTTGCCATTAAACAGTAAAGTAACAGAGGCTTGAACTGTTTCTTAGCAAGGAGAACATTAATAACCTCTTTCAAGACCAAATTAAGTTCAAAAAGCCCTTTTTCTACCAACCTCAGGATATGCTGGAGTATCAGAACAGGTCTGGGCAAAAATTAATTAAAAATTCATTTCAGTTGAACAGGAAATTGAAAAAGTAACCCACCTATGTCAGTTGAACTCCTCTGAAAGTTTTTAGAAAAGATTAAAAGGAAAGAAAGTTATATCTAGGAATATTATTTTCCTGCCCACTGTTGCCCTGAAACAAATTTTAACCCCTTTGGAAAGCTCCTTACTCTACAAACATTATAGGGACTTCCAGATGCATTCACCCAAACTGTCTTTATTGTCATTGCAGTCATTCAGGTAAACAAAGGACACTTAGCTTTTTCTGTCTCAAAAATTTACCTGGAACCACACCCACCAATCAGGTACCAATGACAATCAAGAGCATCTTACCTTCCATCCATGCCCAACCCCAAACCAAAACCAGACTACATTGCTTGTGGTAATAGTGGTATAGCCATCACTAGATACCTACAGGAAATCTTCCAGGGGTAACAGATACGGAAATTTATATTTTATGGGTGGAAAGGATAGATTAGGTGATATTCTAATGTTGTTTCTAATTTTCCATTGTAACCTTAGACGTCTAATTCACTTTAGAATATCAAGTTGCTAATTTATGCTGGTTCTTTTCTGACAAGTTTCCTCTGTTCTTCAGAAACTTATGAACTATGTTAAATAGTACCATCTGTTGGCAAAAACAGACCATAGATTTATCAAACAAATAGAGATTAATACATAAAATAATTTATCAACTTGGAAAATATATTACAATCCAGAAACTTTTATGCTTATTTTTAGTTTCTGTTTTCTGCGATATTCTCCCTGCTTCTCTGGCTTGTGTAAACAGAGCTCATCTAAAACTCTGCTACTGTTGAATCTAAATGCAGTTGACTGAGAAATGGTTGTTTAATCCATATAGCACATGCCTAAATGCCTTTAGAACTTGATTTTTCCTGTACACCTTAACATTAAGCTAATTCTCATACATAATATAAGAGAATCAATTTAATAAAAAAGTACTATAATTCTGACAATTTTCTAATTTTTTTCCTTATTTTTCTCATTTTTATGCATCTAATGCGTTTTTTATTTAATTTTCCTTAGTAAATGTTAAGATGTGCCTGCTAGCGTATTTCTGAATGGTGGAAGTACTTCCTCTGCCTTTTCAATAACTACTTCTCATTGTCACAGAATTCAAGTATCTTTTCATGGCCTCACTAAGGAGATACTTCTTTCAGGTTAAGTCCTATTCACTTAACCATGACTAGCCACTTTTCTTCTTCAGAAACAATCCCTTAACCCCAGGCAGATTAAAAGGGAAGGAGGGAGGGAGAGAGGGAGGGTGGAAGGAAGGGAGGAAGGGAGGAACGAAGGAACAAAGGAACGAAGGAAACAGGTGACCTATTCTCTGGCCTTCATTCATGGTTTGTGTTTCAGGCAGATAAAAAGTAATTCTTCTGTCAGAGCTCCTCTGTAACTCATTTACCTGAGATATATTGACCAGAAGTATGATAGAGACGCCTTGAGTTTTCCAGAGGGTAAGAAAGAATGGTATTTCCCTTCATTTCATATTTAAATTATTATCATCTCTTTCCACATGAGTAAAGACAGGGAAAATCTGTTAGGGGTAATATTTTCAAATGGAATTCAGATTTCACTTTTGGAAATAAGACGTTTGCTTTAGGTTGCACAAATAAGTCATTCTTGCAGTGGTTCATCTGAGGTCAAGTTTAACATCTATTTATTTGCATTTTGGCTAGTGAACAATTTATTTTATCCTTTTGCTACTTCATTATGAAACCAGAGCTCTGCACACAAAAACCCCTAAGAACAATAATAAAAAAAAAACCAAAGTAGTTCGCTTGCAGACACTTCTTCTGCCACGAAATGACAGTCTTCAGTTTTAGAGATAATTTCTGATAATGACCTTCTCATTTTTCTTTAATAAAGTTCACTAAAAACTAGCTGACTTTCATGGAACTTTTGTGATTTTCATAATGTCATGTGTTTTGGATCCAAAAATTAGCTGCCAACGTGACAGAAATACTAACAAGTTACAGCTCATATCTTCAGTCTAATTATTACTGTACCATATTATGCTACATTTTTTTCCTCAAATTCATAATTTTTCTTCTCTCCACTGGTATGTCATGAAATCCACAATTTTTTTTTTTAAAAGTCTATATTGATTCAGCAAAAAATATGTTAGCCTTCTATTAAATTGAAGGTAATTTTAGTGGCTTTAATGTCTTTCTCTGCCCTCCCAGTTATTGGTCTGTTATTTAATATATTACCTGTATTATACTGCTATTAAGCCTGTAGGTACAGTTCATTAACACATTTTCCTTTTTATATCTGAATGGGTTTCCTTCTTATGCAGATGCCAGTCCTGCAGATAGAGCACAAACACCTGTGTACATGCACTATTGATTTATTTGATTAGTTTTTCTGGCCTCCCATATATTCATATTCCAAGTACCTATTGGCTGTCTTAGACCAGGAACACACACATTTGTTTCTGATTACACTTTTTAAAAGGATATTCCATAATAAAAAAAATGTAAAAGTCATGGGTTTTTTTCTGTGAAGGAGAAGAGCTTGATTCTATTCAAAGTTTTTGGAATGGAAACTCTTTCCAACAAAAACAGAGGCCAGACTGAATAAATCAACTGGTCTTCAACGTTTTGCTTAGCACTTAATGTATTCCTCCTGTATTTGTATGATAAAGACCATTTATTGAGCATCAGTACCCAAATTATACTGTTTTTGATGCTGAATCCTAAGACTGTCATCTAGTAAGGAATAAACAAAGAGTGTCTGTGAGCAGCTGACCAATAAATTGAACTTATCACAAATTCAATACCATTCAACCAAGCATTGGGATATTGCTGGCTTCAATTTATGAAAAAGGATTTTTACGGACAGTGTGCCAATCATCCAAAAGGATGGTTGAAAATAACTGTTGGATTGGCATATTAATGATCACAGGAGACCAATGTAAATGTCATGAACTATTGGGAAAGAATAAACTGAGCACTAATACTACTCCTCATCTGTTCCCAGTGTGCACAGATAAAAATTTTATCACAACAAACAGCATGGTAGTTTGCATGAATTATTAAATCATATGCATACAAGAGGGTTCATAATTAAACTGAAAGACTTACTGAGGATTATCGTAACTGACAATGTCTAGAGCCTACAAAGTCCAGCTATAAGTCAAGAGACTAACATGTATGATTGCTTTTAATTTGTACGACAATTTGTGAGTTATTAATATATAACACTTTTAGATGTTGCCACAGGGGAGTAGAACGTACAATTGTTTTTCAATATGCATATGTCAGACATGAATAATAAATGATGAACATATAGTATTATTTATATGCAGTCACTTTTATCTGTCATAATATGAATAACTTCATTACAATAAGCTATTTAATGCAGAAATTTAGTTTAAATTGGCTATGTTGTCCTTTATGCATTATTATGTATAAGCCCTTCTAATATGCCTTCTGTTTTACATTTTTAGACACAGAATCACGTGCTTGCAACTCCTAAGGGCTTATTTTGTTTTTCAGTGATGAACAATTCAGCCTTAAGGTATTTAATTCAGATTATAAAGCCTGTGACATTTAGAAAAATACTGGAGGTTCCTATTCAACCAATTATGTACAAAAAGTCTTGCAGCATGTTAATGTGTGCAGAAGGTCAGTAGCTCTCCTTTCTTACTGCCCTCCACCCATAAGGAAAATAAAGAATGCAGTTTATAGAAACAAGTAAAAGTTTTCAACTACTTACTACTTTCTTTCATAATCTGAGATACAGGGAGGTGCCATACAGCTTTATGTTAACTTTCTTTTTCACATAACTGAATAAGTTGCATCATTCTTCTCCTGCACATTGCTTTTGGGCAGTGCTGAAGCTGTTAAATAGCTAATTGTCATTATTGTCACTGAAAAAAAAAAAAAAAGAAAAACTAAGTGCATGGTCTCTGCGATACGATCACTAAAGAACCCAGCTCTGAGATCCCCAGTGTGAAACTCCCAAAGGGGAAAGTTTTGCATCTCCTTCTGAAGTGCATAAACCCAGTACTTATACTGTGAAACACAGTTTTAAGATCCTAATTGGACACTCAAATATGTCAAGGCTGGAGAATTTCTGCAGCATATGTGACATAACCATGCACCTGGAGAATTTTATCTTTTTACAGTGAAGGAGTTATGTAGGTAAGCATATAGGAAGCTTCCAGCATTCAGTTCTGCGTTTGTATCTGTCTCTATAAAAAAATCTTCTTGTTCTTTTGTATCTCTTTGAAAACTGACTACTGTATTTTATGATTTTCCTGCATTACTCTGGTTTGAGAAGTTCCATTCATTTGATATATCACACAAAATTAATGTCATGGTTATGTTCTTTGCAATCATGGTATACAAACCTAAATTCCATTTTTTAGATCATTTTTTTTAACTTTGCAAAGTGCTTTCCCATCCCAGTATAGTATTAGAAGTCTTAATGTCACTTATGAGGTCCTAAAGAATTCAGAATGAAGCTTAAGAAGACAGCAAAAGCTTTCAGATAGTTGGCTAAGTCCCTATTTGATAATGAATAACATTAAATTAGAAAATCATACTGAAGTTAATCGAACTGCACCTAAATTGAGATTACCCCTATAAATAAGATTTACAGAAATGAATCGAAAAAAGGGCCTTCTGAGCTTTTTTTGGTACTAATTACAGACAAGTGGTGGTCATGATAATTTAAGGAAGTTTAATATATAGTTCTGCTTACAGGTGCTACGGAGAAATTTCATTTCATTTGTCTGTACACTGATTTATCTTTTTCTCCTGCTCTGTGATATCTGTTTAGCTCAGATTTTTAGCTCACTCTGGTCTGTCTTTTATTAGATTATGAGGAATTTAGCATAAGGAAGCCCAAATTCTTCAAACATCTTAAGTGCAATTGGAATTAAATAACAGTACATTCTTCCTTATGTTCACAACCTTGGAAGTGATGCATTAGTAAAAAGATAATACAACTTGTTTCAAATATTTTGTTAAATGAGGAAAGCTGATTACCCTTTCATTTTTCAATATTGCATTAAAATAGAAGCTCCTGTGATTTTTTAAATTTTATTTGTTTTTTTGTATTTATACCACACAACTTATCATTAATGGCTGTGCGTAAGGTCAGGAACTATCCTTTATTTTTGTAAAAAAAACTCTATTTCAGTACATTCACTATTAAACTATAATACTGTTTCCTTCTGAGGAATAGAAGGAATTTACACAACTCAACATCTATTAATATTCCTTTGAAAAAAGGTACTTCAGTGCCATGTATGTTGCAATGTTAAGGTGATAATTGTGCTAGTGCAATCAAATCAAGTATAATTGAATAATTGAAGGAGAAATCTTGATCTGATTAGGTTTATAGGATTTTATAAAGCAAATAGTTTATGCTCTTGAATAAAATATCTGTCTCACACAGGCAATAAAGAAGTCTATATGGAAGTAAAAAGATAACTATTAGTAATGTAAGAAAAAAAGGTATGTAGTCATCCAGGCAATTCAAAACATTATTAAGAATGTATTTTGATACAAATATTTTTCCATAATTTGCATTTTACAATAAAATCAGCTTAGGTTTTGTTATATATACACCTATTTTGAGGTGTATAGCCTCAAAGCCAGAAGAGTAGGTTTTGAAAAGCCACCACAGGAGATGAGGAGAAGCTGTCTTTCCCACCAATCCATTACAAGATACCTTGAGGCAGCTTTCTTTGGTCAAATGAAATCAAGATTCCTTTTTTCAAACATCCACAGTTCAGTTCTGCATCCTATGCACTTCTAAAATGTAATATAATCTCATTTTCTCTGATGAAAGAAACATGACCAGCTCTGTTGCGTTTCTTGATTTCCTTTAATTCAAAAGGCAAGATTTCAATGTCATAAAAGGAATTAATCCTTTTACACAGGTTGGAAAACCTCCTGTGTGCACTGCCTGTAGGCTAAACTAAACTCAAGTTAATGGGTTTCTCTGTTGTGCAGATGATTGGCATAAAGAGAAAAAAGTAGATGATGGAAGAAGGTGAGAATTAGACTCTTAGCTTGTAGTAGGTAGATCCTACTTTTTGTGGGGGAGATAAATTATATAGCTCAGAATAACTTTTTGGCTAGAAAACCACATAACTACCAGGCTGAAGGTCTTGTGAATTTTAGAGATGAGGTAACTGCAGCAATTAATTGTAGGTAAAATACTCAAAAGTTGATATGACAATGGGAAATACAGCAGAATTAAGTTGTCTCAAATAGGATCATAAGTTGAATCTCGATGAATATCACCCTCTTCATTTATGGGCTGTTTACTTTTATAGGAGATAAAAATTTTCAAGCTTCATCACCTTCAAAATAAATAGTTTGCTTTTTTCTCAGTTACTTCTTTCTTCCATCTGGTACAACTTCTCACATATTTCTTATTAAATTTCCCTCATCAAGTGAATTTTTCATTAGACATCCACTTGATAATTATCAGAATATGTCTGGAGCCAGCTATTACATCTGAATTTCTTGAAAAAAAAATCTCAGACATCTTTCAACTCACTTCTTTCAGCCAGGCTTTTCTATACTATGATTATTCAGCATATACACACCAACATTATTCAGCATTTTCCAAAATAAATGGCTTATTAAGTGCCTAAACATGGGTGTTAAAAGTCTAATTTCAGCCACCACCCTGCAACAAATTGAGGCTTTTCCTCAATATTCTGGCTCCTTTCACTCAGTGTTGCAAAGATTAGTTTGAGTTTATTTTTTTTCCATGTCTTTTTAATCAGGGGAGGAAAAATAAAGGTACTTTAAGTCTGTATTTGAACCTTAACTCCTCGAAAATCCTGTTGCCTATCAGAAAGATCTTCATCGTTATATTACCAAACAGCAGCTGTAGAAAAGAGTAGCACATTTTCAATCACACTCATAATAATTTTAACAGTTCAGATCCTCTGGAATGCAATTGGATAAAAAAACTAACCATTGGATTTAGATAAAAGGATTTTATGTGTGTGTGTGATCAGGTAATGAAAATGCTTTAAAACTTTGGAAATTATCACCTTTTTTTTTTCTTCTTCAGTTTTCCTTGCTCCAGGCATGCCTACCAACAATCAAAATATTAGTTGAAGAAACACCGTTTCACCTTCCCAAGCTAGACAGAGTTAGTCTGGTGGCAAGCTATGGTGTAAGCAGATTGTGCTTTGTGCTCTCTATCTGCTTGGGACCATGTGACAGCTTATTCTCTATCAAAGCAATTCATATTTCAGTGAAATTCCAGCTTGAAGCCACTAAAAAATACCCTCATTTGACTTACTACACCAAGTGTACATGTATAAATGCATTTATGGCAACTACAGACATACAAATAAAATAATAGGAAAAAAAATGGCAAAAATAAGTTTAGACCTCATCTCGAGCTATCCCAAAGCTTTAGCCAGTTCACAGCAATGTGATTCCATGCAGCCAAATGGCAGGTAATACAGTCAGGAAAGATGAGGAAAGTAGATCCGCCTTCTAAACTGGTAAACTACGTCCATAGAATACAGGTTGTATGTGGGAAGAAATCCAAAATGAACCTTCAGCAGGATGCTGTGTCTGGACAAGAGTTTTTACTGAGTAGGCTTAGGAAACGTGTTTCATTTTCAATATTATGTTAGTGAGATTATTTAAACAATCCTGACGTTCATTTTTCTTTCTGTATGTTTTGGGTCACCTCCTGGAGGGAGGAGTGAGTGAGCAACTGTGTGCTGCTTTCCTGCTGGCCAAGTTTAATTCACCACACTCTATTTCAAAAAATATGTTAAAAACAAGGGATGGTTTGAAAAAACTGTGTCCGCCTACTATTGCTTCCCTCCAATTTTCACATACTATTCTAGACTAGATTTTTCTGTCTTCTCCTTTCTTCATTGCTATTAGTTCCAGGACCAGGCTTGAAACTGCATGATAATGGTGTTTGCGAACCAATGCATGAACGTTGTTGTTACAGGGTGACTGTTTACTCCAACACTACTAAAGAGTGGTCCAATAGATTTCAGAATTACAGTGTAAAGCTTTAGAAACAAGGGAGAACTGAATCAAATGCTAGAAGACAATGGTATGCCCAAGCAGGTCCATGGGTATGCAAAGACTGTGTTTAAGATGAAGCAGTGCCAAGCAGTGATAAAGGCAGGGAGCAGAATGAAGCCCCTGTAATCCAAAGGGAAGTGGTGAGGGACCTGCTCCAGCACCTAGACACAAACAAGTACTTGGGGCCAGATGGGATTCACCTGAGGGCACTGAGGGAGCTGGCGGAAGTGTTTGTGGAGCCACCCTCCATCATTTATCAGCAGCTCTGGCAAACTGGGGAGGTCCCAGCCGACTGGCGCCTAGCAAATGTGACACCCATCCACAAGAAGGGTCGGAAGGATGATCCAGGGAACTACAGGCCTGTCAGTCTGACCTCGGTGCCTGGGAAGGTCATGGAACAGATCATCCTGAGTGCCATTATGCAGCGCATGAAGGACGCCCAGGTGATCAGGCCCAGCCAGCATGGGTTCATGAGGGGTGGGTCCTGCTTGACAAACCTGATCTCCTTCTATGACAAAGTGACCCCCTTGCTGGATGAAGGAAAGGCTGTGGATGTTGTTTACCTTGACTTTAGCAAGGCCTTTGACACAGTCTCCCACAGTACCTTCCTGGAGAAACTGGCTGCCCATGGCTTGGATGGGAATACTCTCCACTGGGTTAAAAACTGGCTGGAGGGCCGGGCCCAGAGAGTGGTGGTAAATGGAGTCAAATCCAGGTGGTGGCTGGTCACGAGTGGTGTCCCATAGGGCTCGGTACTGGGACCTGTTCTCTTTAACATCTTTATCAAGGATCTAGATGAGGGGATTGAGTGCACCCTCAGTGAGTTCGCAGACGACATCAAGCCGGGTGGGAGTGTCGACCTGCTGGAGGGTAGAGAGGCTTTGCAGAGAGATCTCGACAGGCTGGATTGATGGGCTGAGACCAACAGGATGAGTTTCAATAAGGCCAAGTGCTGGGTCCTCGAGAGGTATCATCCCCCTGTACTCGGCACTGGTGAGGCCTCACTTTGAGTACTGTGTCCAGTTTTGGGCCCCCCACCACAAAAAAGACATTGAGGTACTGGAGCGGGCCCAGGGAAGGGCAACGAAGCTGGTGAGGGGTCTGGAGAGTAAGTCTTACGAGGAGAGGCTGAGGGAGCTGGCGGTGTTCAGTCTGGAGAAGAGGAGGCTGAGGGGAGACCTTATCGCGCTCTGTAACTACCTGAAGGGGGGGTGTAGAGAGGCCGGGGTTGGTCTTGTCTCCCAAGTCACAGGAGATAGGACAAGGGTAAATGGCCTCAAGTTGAGCCAAGGGAGATTCAGATTGGGTATTAGGAAACATTTCTTCACCGAAAGGGTTATCCAGCATTGGAATAGGCTGCCCAGGGAAGTGGTTGAGGCACCATCCCTGGAGGTGTTCAAAAGATGGGTAGACATGGTCCTCAGGAATATGGATTAGTAATTTTTATTTCCTATTTCTTATTTATTTTTTTGTCAGAGTTCGGTTGATGGTTGGACTAGATGTTCTTTAAGGTCCCTTCCAACCTAAGCAATTCTATGATTCTAAAAATTGCAGCTATCTACAATATATATAATAGAGTGTCAATTCATGTGGAATGGCAATTCTAAAAGTCTGAATACCTTAAATTATTCAAACACAGCACCTTCTGGTGTATCCTGAGGAGTTTTTAACAAATATTAAGCTTGTGCAGTTAAAATTGATATTGCTATTGAAGATGGTATTCTACAGGTGCTGCTGATGTGAAAAACAAAGAGAATTCCAATTCTTTCTCATCTATGACTTAAGTGTTAGATTGCAGTGTTTGCTGCAAGCTTGAAAACCTTTTTGAAAACTCTAACCTAAACATTTATCAGAATTAGAGTAAGTGAACTTGATTATGCTGTAGTAATCACAATAATGCTCTTTGCATTTATGTTCTAATGCATTTTATGAAAGTACTACAGGAATTACAATTCAAATTCTGGGTGTTATTTTCTCTTTAAAGCTAGTTAGAGCGAACAGTAGGAAGGAAAAAATCTCAGTATAAGTGATCTGTAATTACAGTTGTTTTCAAAAGACTGTTTCATAATAGACAAACTTTTAAATTCCATATTGAGTTGATATTTAGCCTACTGGTTATTCAGCTTTGATCGTATTTTTGGAGAGCAGACTTTAATTTTGGGATACAATAGAATGAAAGAAAATATGTCCATAACTATTATAAGAGAATAGCTTCAAATACTAGCCAGATCTGAATTAAAATTCTAGAAGATGAAGGTAACCTGCAGATGAAACAAATTTTACATGCAGAATTTAAAATTCTAATTTTACATAACACCAGATGAAACCGAGTACTGAGTCTGAAAAATGTTATCCATACATGGCTTATCTGCATTGAGATACATAATTTAGATACTTAGTTTTGTTTCATAATGTACACAGAACCATCTCCTGTCAGTGAAAGTTTTTGTGCTCACTTAAATGGAGAGTTTTATTTGTTTTAAACTGACTCTTTATTAACATGTAAAATCACATGTAACATATGCAGTGAGAATACCCTAGAAAACCCCAAACAGCCGGAAAATTCTCCTCCCAAGAGCTAAATTGGAAAATCCTATGGCCACTTTGGCAGAACTTTTCAGTGATTTCTATTTATATGGAAGAATACATTTGAGCGTAAAGAAAGCACCTATCATTCTTATCATTCCTGTAATTCCTATCCTGTGAATAAGCAGAAACAAGAGCAACATTTAGGTTCTTCAAAGTATTCTTTGTCATATTATTTTAAAAGGAAAGCTGTGGAGCTGTTTCACTAGAGGAGTTTCCTCTTTTAGCTCTATTATCCTAAGAAAGTGAATATCATATCAGTAACAGATTGTTTCAGTACCAGTGAATTAAATTTTTGCAAAACAAACCAAAGTCTCCACATAAAAGTCCACTGAAAGTAATTTTTTTTTCTTAATAATATTGCAATGAGTATTTTCTCTTTCTGACAGGGAAAATAAATCTCTGTTGTTAGTCAGTAACTTATTTCTTGATACATTTGTTAAACATTTGGGGGAAGAGGCAAGTAACATGAAAAATCTTATATTTTTAAAAGTCTATCATTATCCATTACCAAGGATCAAATTTTCCCAATTGTCTCATCTTATACAGGTTTTTTAATTACTATTATTCATTTTAAGCTAAATAAAAACTACTTTTTTTTTTCAATTGCTTATCTCCAAAGATACTTTCTAATTTCACTCAGAAGAAGAAACAATAATACAGATTACTTTTCCACTGCAAAGGGTTTTTGAATAATTTCTCTTGCTTTTAGTTGTGTGTTTTGTGTTGCATTTCATATAAAGCTGATGAAAAAAAATATTGTGATGAACTAAAATGTTTAAATAACTATCTCTTCAACACATCCATCCTCTCCTTCATTCAGATTAAAATGCAAGAATGCCTTCTGTTTAAAGATAATAATAATAATTTAAAAAATCCAACAAACAAAACCAGTCAGAGAATGCTACTAAGACTATTTTCTTTTTTAAAGCCTAGTTCATATTTAAATTTAAGGAAAATGTAAAATACATTTAATGGGTCAGTGGGTGCTTCCATTACTGCACAACTGTGAAAAAAACAGAATCCAGAATGGTTCCAGTATGTTCTCATTGCTTTTAGAAGACTAGAAACTTCTCATTTCCTGAAGGATTGGTCCTCAAAATGCAAATCACTTTCCTTGCTGGACTGCTGACATTGAGACAGTAGGTGGTGGCTTTTATCTTCTTCAGTTTTTTAAACACATGCTAAACAAAGTTGTTCCTGGCAGGCATCCTGGTTGCTGTTTTAATGGTCAGTCTAACCTTTGCTGTCAGAAAGATAAAGTACTGCTTCTTTCCTGTAAAATGCTCATCATGTAGCTAGAACTTATGCATCAGCTGAGGATTCTGGAGAGATCACTTTCTACTTATTTATCTGCATAATTTTGCATTGTAATTAGTTATCTTCAATTTCAGTCTTATCATTCAAATAATTCTGATTTAAACAGTAATCTGGCCTTAAAAAGGAAAGGGAAAGGAGATGATTTAGTTAAATTACATTGGGAATGAAGTTAAACATAAGAAGGAATAACTTTATCTGTGATAAATTCAAAGCCCTTGGCTGAATTTAACATTCATGTCATTGTAAATTCTAGTAACTAATATTCTGATATTTAAAACAAAACTCATTTCTATCTCTTTAATCCTGCTTATTACAGTGTATTATGTGATCAATACTATAAATGATTCATTAGCCACCCTACAGTTAATGTAACAGCTAGCAATACTTTGATCCAATACATGGATGGATCTAAAACCAAAGTATAAATTTATTGTCATCATTTTTACTCCTTTTTTATTCCCTTTTTTAAAAAAAATTATAGATATATTTTCAATACTATTTGTGATGTTGAGAATACTAGCTGGACTGCATGTTCTATCTTTTCCATACATAATGTATTGGTTTATATTTTTTACAGAGGTGAAAATTGAAATAGAATTATTTTTAATTTTGAAAATATTTTCTGTCAGAAAAAAATTTGCTTTTATTATCCCAGTGGAACATAGGAAGGAAGGAAGGAAGAGAGGGAGGGAGGGAAAGAGGGAGGGAGGAACGAAGGAAGAAAGGAAGGAAGGAAGAGAGGGAGGAAGGGAGAAAGAAAGACAAACCAAACAAACCAAACCAACCAAAAAACCCAAAATAATTAGAGTTACATACTATTATTGCTAGTAATAGACCTGGGAGGTAATCCTTCAAAATCTTCTGAACTTTCTCATGTCTAAGAGTATTGTTATTGACATTATTAATATTGGTAGCAAGTGAAATGCTTCTTAGTCATTTGATTGTAAAAGCTTTTTGCCATTATGCTTAATGTTCTCATCATGAGCTGTTTCAGCACGAACAAGTCATATCTCTGTCATCACTAATGGTCCATTATTAATAAACGTCCTTGATCATTGATAGATTTAGCTGAATAATTGTCATGCTCTACCTCACATTTCTCTGCAGTCTCTGGAACTATGATAGTATGCCAATGCTTACATATGCTTGAATCAAAATAAAGAACTATTTTATAAAACTTTAAGCACTCTAGCCTGTTAATCAGTATCTACATTTGCAATGCCTTAATATTTGTTCCAAAGAGTCATAGAATCAGGATGGTTAGAATTGGAAGGGACCTTGAAGTTTATCTAGTTCCAATCCCACTGCAATGGGCAGCAACACCTCCCATTAGATCAGGTTGGTTGAAGCCCCATCCAGCCTGGCCTTGAACACTTCTAGGGATAGGGCACCTACAACTTCTCTGGGCACCCTGTTCCAGTGCCTCACCACCATCAGAGTAAAGACTTTGTTCCTAATATTTAATCTAAATCTCCTCTCTTTCAGTTTAAAACCATTACCCCTCATCCTATCACTACACTCAAGTTATTCTATTTCTCTAGGACAGGTGGCACAGAGTCGCTCTTGTCACATTGCTTAATAAATAAGCTTTATATAGAGCTGCTGTATTACACAATATAGCATTTTAAATCTTTCCTACTTTGCCATGTGGCTGTCTAATATCTAACATTAAACTGCTATATGCACACCATGTGATTAAACTGCTTTTAATACTGGTCCTGCTTTGAAGACATCAATATGATCTAGGGCCATTGCCAAGCCAGATTTATCATCTAGTTTGAGCTAGATGTTTCATCATTTCCAGGTTGACGAATCTTAGAATATCAGAGCCTTGCAGAAACTACTCACCTGCAAAGCAGAATGACAAGAGATGTCCTGGATGCTTGGTAGTTTCTCTTTTTTGCTAAGTAGTATGACATATTTAGATGGAAGACCTCCATTGATCCTCTTCAGCTTCATGTGCTGGATTTGAGGTTATAAATCTCCAGCTGTGGGCTCTTCAACTCGTTTTTTTTATTTAAATTCCCTTGACTTCTGACCCTTCTGGACTCAATACATTAGACACATATGATGAGATGCTCAGTGAAGCACTACCTCCCAAATATATTTTCCCACAGTATTTTCATATGTCCCTTCAGGCCACTGGAAGAAACCAAGGAAAACATTAGTGATTTCAGTCATGGCAAGCTGCAATTGAAAGCATGATTACATATGCCCTACTACTTCTGCCATCCAGCTATTATGGTTGCATTTTTAGAAACACACAATTATCATTTGTGATTTATCCTCATTCCCTTAGAACACTTGTATCATCTTGCATCTGCACTTTTGAAGTTCCCTGCAGTAGTCTTTTTTTTTTTTTTTCCCAACAGCCTCCAAGAGGTGGGTTACTGATAACTAATGCTTTATTAGCAAAACATACTCATGCCTACATCCTCGTGCTAGCGTCATTGAATAGGTTAGCACAGAAAAAAAAAACAAAAACAAAACACCAACAGGCTATTTAGAAGATAGATATAGATTCGGATTACGTAGATTTAGCACTTCCATAGCTTTTGAGAGTTCTTTGTGTAGTTGGTTGCAGCTCAGAAATTAATTTATTTTGGAAATACTTCACAAAAACATAAGAACAAAACGCACATATGTACCTGCATCCTTTTAGAGTTTTCAACAGTAGTAAAAGACTTAGGGCTATGTCTATACTGCTATTCAACTACTCAACTTTTTTTGCTGTTGTTTGTTTTTCCCTTCATGGAAATACAGAACTAAATGGTCAGAATACTGAATTGGCATGGCACTAAACAAATAATGGATTTACTCCAGTTTCAATAAATGTTGAATTATGAGAATTCTGAACTGTCTTTTCTAAAGAGAAAATGAGTGACCCCAAACCATCATAATTTATCTTGAGTTGGCTTACTTTTTAAGAGAAAACCAAGCCACCTACAGCTTTCATTCTACATGAATGTACTGTTCATATCCTCAACCTCTGTAATTCCCTTTTACACTGCAAGACTCACAGAAAATCCCAAATTCAGTTGGCTCACTTATACAGGTAAGATTATTGTTGGCTCATTTTAGTTCCCTAATCCCAGTTTGCAGTTACCATAATTTATGCTTCTGTTAAGACAGGAGGCTGGGCGGGAGGCCCCCTCAATTGTGTTGTCTTGCACTACTTGACCAACACTGCTAGGCAATCCAGCCTATCCCACTGAATAAGATTTTTGCAACTTTCTTATTCCTATATTTCCAAGACATTATGGCTGCCTTCAAAGCTTCTCATAAATCAGGGTAGACATACACTTGTCTGTTGACACAGAAGATTCAGAATGAGACCAACAGACATTTCTAGCATTTTCTCTCCCTTCCAAACTGAAATCCTCCCATATATGTTTTCATGTATTCTACGACCTGCTGAACAGGCGCATAGGAATCCGTGTGGAACAGCTGGCATCTGCAGAGATAGTTAGAGTACCAAAATTGGGATGAAATACCTTATAGCTAAGTACAGCTTTGTGACAAAAACAAGCAGTCAAGGGTCCAAGAAGAGCTACACCAATTGCTGCAAAGCCTAGGACCAATGAAAAATGAAGTTAAAATAAAAAGACACCTGAAATGGCATACATCACTGTCAGGCAGACAACATTCTCACTGCTAAGGCTAGAAACAATGAGCAGCCAGGCCTGGAAGTGACGCATGCCATTTCAGATGCTGGCAATCTACACAACAGTGATATAACAGTGTTTTGTATCCCTTATTGTCCTGTGTTTATTTTATTTTCCTTTTCCCTCCACCGGACTTTCATAGGATTTTACTAACCCAGACAATAACTGCACCCACTAAATGGAATAAATTTAATTTGCCGGGTGATTCAATTGTGCAAAATTCCAGGAAAAATGTTGATGAAGCTACAGGTCAAGAGATCTTTATTCTTTGACTGAGTTTTGCTTGAGAGATTTCATTTTATATATTAATAGGCAAGAAGATCTATTATGGAATTCTTATACATTATATTTAAAGTTTCTTTTATAAAGAGTGTGGGGATCGTTGATTTTGCATTGTTTATATCTTCCCTAGGCAAGTAAAGTTTATTTGATTGTATTATAAGAAATAACTCTGTGGGAGTTCATGTGGCTTCTTGATGCTGAGTTTCACAGTACAGTAAACTTTGCAATATGTTGTTGTAAGATCTACCTTAATTGTCTAATGCCTACTTTAGTGTTTGTGCAAATTCTACTAATCTGTTTTGAGTAATTTGGGTAATAACTATCTGGTCTAGTGTATTTTCTCATTTTTTTGTCTTCAGGAAAATTGGAAATGCTGCTGGAGAATATGAAAAATCTTTATCTAAAACGATCTCTCCGGGCAAGCCACACGGGACAAAGTAAAATCATAATATGCCTCAGTAGTTTTAACAAAAATGTTTATCATATGTGCCACTTCTGGTCTCCTACAATAAACACAATCTATTATTAAGTAAATTTATTTATTTTTCTCTGCTAAGTCAAGATGCATCATTTCTACCAAGGCTCACTGCCATTTTCATCAAAAGGATAGAGCAATTTGAGTGACAGTGTTTGTATGGATTTCCTCTTTCAATAGCAGTCCAAAGGCTTGTACCATTAATAACTTCTCTGCTTTATTTATTTATTTGTTTGTTTTATTATGTGTTCACTGCAGGGTTCTGGAATAAAAATTACATTTTGTGGCTTGGGAAATGGACATTAACTGAGCTGCAAAGCACAAATAGTAACTATACACAGAAATTCTTATGCATCTATATGCTGAGAACATACAAAATCAGTATTTTATCTTTCAGCTAGTACAATTTTCCACTTCTGTAATTATTGTAATTAACATTTTTTCAAGTCACTGAAAACTAGAGAAATTATTAAAAAAGACATACAACCAAAGTTTCACTTTTAAACACAAGATTAAGGGGAATCTTTGATAACTATAAATTGACTCTGATTCTCCACTTAGGCTTATCATTAGATCAGCAATATGATACACAGTACTCTATTGCTTCATATTGTCTTCATATTATTTCAGTTAATTAGTGAGGAACCTCTCAGTGCTGTACAAATACTGACAGTGGGAAATATTACATTAGGAAGAATTTTGGCAAGTACCTTAATTTTACCTTTATATATTAAATTTCTGATTTTTATTAATATAACATTAACAATGCTGGGGTTTGTTTTGTTGTGTGGGTTTTTTTTTTTTTGTTGTTTTTTTTTTGTTGTTGTTGTTTTGTTTTGTTTTGTTTTGTTTTCCATAACCTGCCTTTGGAAACGATAGGCAGTTCATTGCTCTTTTGGGTTTATGTGTCCAGGTGGTGGTAGCAGGGTCTGCAGGGATGATCTCTGCAACAGACACATCATAGAACTGCCTCGTTTGGAAGGGACCTTTCAGATCATCAATTCTAAAGGTCCTCCATGTTTAGATGTGTGAATCCGCTGCTGGTCATCCCACATACATAACACTAAAATGTTCTAAATGAACACTAAACTGTTCCACCACTGTAGGAACTGATTTTGCAGGTAAGGAACCTCTTTTCCACACTGGAGTAAGAGGGGAGGGAAACTGCAGCTTGGGTGAGGATCATGGTTGTCCTCTTCTGTGAGATGACAATGACCTGTTCAGAGAAACCAACCGCCCTTATATGATGCTGAGAGTTCTACAGGTCGTACGGAGCATCCAGAGAGCAAGAATTCTTCAGGCCTCAAGCCCAAGGAAGAAGGCAGTTGCCATTTGATCCAAAAATGACATGGACACAAACACAAGTAACAAGCATGACAAAAAAATTGTATATATAACAAGAAAGCATTAGAAATTTTGGAGATCATGGAGAAAACATAGTTCAGCTTAAGCCTAACAAAACTGAAATAAATTAAAATGTATTATGATTTCAAATTATCTTTGCAATTGAAAAAAAATGCCAATGTTTGTATTTAAACAGTTCACTGTAGTTTTCAGGAAATAAATGTGTCATTTTAAAATGTTTGTAATCCTTTTCACTCTCTTCCTTATTGACTGAAGTACTTCTTAAGCAAATGTTTGCATATGTAATTAGAAGACTATGCATGCAATGTGCAGCAATCACATTTGCAGCACTGTACATTTTGGACACTTATACTATTGAAATTAGTTGCCTCAAACAATTACACTGATTATTTTGTTTTAAAATATTATTGGAGACACTTTAGTTGTATCAAAAATATATGCTGTCTGTATTATTAGTTCATATTAACATAGTATGATCTTTCTTTTTTTTTCCTGATGCTTTTAATTCTTTTTATTATAAAGTCAAGCTAATTAAAAATTACTAAAGATTTTCTTTTATAACAGTTTAGGGCTTTTTCGTTGTGGGATGGTGAAGAAATACTTCATTGCTTTGAGTGACATATATTCTATTTCTGTTTGAAAATTGCCTTATTCTTGTATTCAAAGACTTAGCTGCATTCCCCAAATTTTTTAAATTTCAACATATGCATGACTCTGTCTTCTGTGTCATGTTTAGTTATTATGTTCGTTGAGAAGTACATTAATATATAATTTGGACACATTCACATTTATCTTCAAAAATTCTTTGGAATTCTTGTGTATTTCTTAATGAACTAATGCAATTTTGAAATTTATAATTATGGAAGAGAGGTGCAGGCTGGGTGTAATGTCAAGAAAGACGGTTTTGTCCTCTTTCAAATTTGTGCATCTAAAGAGCTGGAAGGCTGTTTTGATGAAGTAATGATTTCTGCACTAATCCCAGACTCATTAAAAATGAAATATGATAGTTCCTTATGCTGAAGTGGGTTTTTTTTTGTTTCACTGGCTGAAGTCTCTTTGGCTGTTAAACAGGGTCTCATGGGGCATATTTTTGTTTGCACTTTGACCGCTCAAACTTCAAACCCAGTTGCTAGAATTTCTAATAGATTCCAAATCAATGGTAAACGTTAAGTTTTCCATTAACCATGATTGCCATTAACCATGATTTCCATTAACCATAAATGCTTTTTAAGTTTTACTTTTAGTATGTCATTTATTGACTTAACCACTCACTAACTTTTCTCTAGTAATAGCAAAGTGGCTCTGAAATACTATATTTTGATAGCATGGTCCATTGCCAAATATGGTTATAATTGAGAATTAAGACAAAACTCAGCGTTACTTAGATGATGACTCAATATGAGTGACTTACTAAAGGAACAGGAAGTCAATGACTCTTCACTTTGATAAGTGCTTTGATGAAAAACTGAGAGAAAAAAATATGTGTGGATGTATTTGTGCTATTCAAAGCAAATGAATTGAAAACCGTGAAAAAGGAACTTTTCTTCCCAAGGAACAAAGGCGATCTGTGCATCTGCAGTTTGAGATTAAAGGTAATACAAGGACAATAGTGCTTTCACTGATAATGCTCTTTCCCCATTATAGCTTGGCCCCGCAATGCTTCATTTATCAGGAATGTATTATGGGAGACAGTTTAAAAATATCCTAGTGATAGATACTCTTTTTCCTGTTGTGTTTAGAATAAATGGCTTACTGTAATACTGGAATTACAGAAGAATTTGTTTCAGAACTTCTGGGAAAATGAACTTCATAAGTCCTTAAAAACATTTATCTATATCTAATGTCTTCTTTTCCGTTTTTTTTGTTAAAAGACTAAGCAGTTTTCAAGTATTAACCGTATTTTCCTAATGTGTTTGAGGTATAAGAGTGACAAATGCATATTTTCCTCACTGATGGTCCATTTACCAGAATTCCAGGAGTTTGCATGTATCACAGTTCTCATTTCTGGAATAGGAAGCCTGTATCTTTATTTGCTGAACACAAGTACATGCAGACCGAGACTCACGAATTATACAGCCTGATAAGAATCCTACATACCATTTCCTTCTGGAAAATGGGAGATAGGAAATTCTGTTGAGAAAAAAGGTAAGACAGAAGAGTTTACCACAAGCATTTTATTGCCCTAACCATGCTGAATCGCTGTCCCTGCAACCTGTGCCATGACCTAAAGGAACAACTGGGTTCATCAACCTTTCCATATGAAGCTGTTCTGGTCCTGCTTATTTCAAAGGAAAAACAGTTCTGTATTAAGTTTGTCGTGTAACATGAAAGTAACATGAATTTCAATTGTGAAAAAGTTGTTAGTACTCAATTGACACATTATATTCTTTTGATACAGTAGCATCAAGAGTTTCTTTGGGCCGGGCTAAACATCGTCTGAATCTCTAACCATTGCTTGATATAACTTAGTACTGTTCTTATTACTAAAAATAGGAAAGAAACTATTAAAAGACCAAATCTTGATATCATGTAGTTCTACAGTCGGAATCTATAAACCTTCACCGTGACTTACAGTCAACAAGGTTCAAGTATCACTACTCAAAAAGGGAGAAAAGCTACATTTTTATGACTAAGATGCCAGGAAAAGAAAAAAAGAAAAACATAATGTTATCTCCTTTCTTTTTTCTTTATAACTTAGTATTAAGATGGAAGGATAAAGCTGTTTTGCAAGGTACTTTAGGGTTATCTAGAATTATAGAGCTGTCTAGGTTGGAAGGGAACTTTCAGACCATCTAGTCCATAAGACCTCATAAGGCTTGTGCTCTAGACCTCTCACCAGCTTTGTTGTCCTTCTCTGGACACCCTCCAGCACCTCAATGTCTTTCTTGTAGTAAGAAGCCCAAAACTGGACACAGTACTTGAGGTGAGGCCTCACCAGTGCCAAGTACAGGAGCATGATCACTTCCCAAGTCCTACTCACTGCACCGTTCCTGATACAGGCCAGGATGCTGTTGCTCTTGGCCACCTGGGTGCACTGCCGGCTCATATTCAGCTGACAGTGGACCAACACCCCCAGGTCCTTTTCTGCCAGGTAGCTCTTTAGACACTCTTCCCCAAGCCTCTAGTGCTGCATGGGGTTTATATGATGGAAGTGCAGGACCCGGCACTTGGACTTGTAGAACCTCATCCCATTGGCCTAGGCCCATCGATCCAGCCTAATGAATAGGAGAGCAGGAAAATATATTCAATTGCTTCACTAGACCTACAGAAGTAAGTTTCAGTGGAGATTATGTGTGTTCCACTCTTCATTCTTTCAAACTCTCTAACTCAGTGTGTCTTGCTAAGTGAAACAAGGGTGCATGGAACCATATAAATTGTTACTAGTAATTGTTACTAATTGTTACTTAAATTCCAGAACTTGGAATTGTAGCTCACTGTGTAGTATTTGGGATGAATTTACCAGAATAAAATTTCATGGTCATTCAGTGTTAACTATCTTAACCTCTATAAACAAGGAAACATAGGAAAATTAATCTAACAAGTAAATATCAGAAAAAGTAATTTTGATTGCCTTAGTATTTGAACTTTTGTCATAGAGTTTACATGTTTTCAAATCATTAATCCTTTCATTATATACAGCAGTCAAAAATCCTGCAAATGAGGCTGTAGTTCAGTTAGTTAATGTGTGATATCGATATTTTTATTTTTGCTTCTGTTTGAATGCATATTCTTGTGCCATATGTAATGTTTCATTGCAGTACTTTTCCCTTTAATAGAAGGAGAAATTAATCTCTATATTTAGTTAGCTATGTTCTTACAACATGTATTTCAATGTAAAGAGAAGACTTGCAGTCAAATGAGTGATGTTAATGTTTTATTCCTAAACACTATCTGGTTAATTTTCACTCAGTACATACAGCTGTTGGGGTTGTTTTTTTTGGTTTTGGTTTTGGTTTTTTGTTTGTTTGAGTTGTTTTGTTTTGTTTTGTTTTGTTTTCCACGTGTTTTTTTCTTTGTTTGTTTGGGTTGTTGGTTTTTTTTTTTTAGTTTGAGTTGTTTTGTTTTGTTTTGTTTTGTTTTCCACGTGTTTTTTTCTTTGTTTGTTTGGGTTGTTGGTTTTTTTTTTTTAATTTGGGTTTATTTTTTGGTTTTGTTTTGTTTTGTTTTTTTTAATAAACTTGAGTAGAAACATTATTATTGGGTTAATAAATGTTATATGTGTCCTGGGTTAGGGATAATAATGGAAATTCTGCCACAGTAATATCAATATTCTGTTCTTACAAAGTAATTCATATTAAATGAAAGGTATTCATTTAAATTCAGTATAAGCCCTTTACCAGAAAGACTGAACAAGTGAAGTTTAGCATCTTTGCTAATGGAAAAAAAAAATAAATTATTTTCTTTAATAGTTTTATGATGTAAGTGAAAAGCCATTTTGGTAATGAACTGATAATTCTTCAGCAATATTAATCTCAGTGGATGCCAAATGAAAGGCTACATGAAAGGAAAGCAGAAAAAATTACACCTACAGAATAATTGATAGTTGTATATATATGACTTCTGCTCAGGTGTTATGAAGGAGGAAAATCCACCAATAGCACCACTTTTCTCCAACAAGAGACTGTATTTTTCTTGATCTTACATGTCTAGATTTTACAACGCAGGAATTTTATTTTATTTTTTTTAAATAAAGGCTTATTAGGTTTACAAAAAAAGTCATGTGAAAATGACCATTCTAAGCAGTCAACAGAGCATCTTCTGCTTTTGAATCTTCTTACGTTGCCTTCAAGGTGTGCTGTAGTGTTGCAATTCTGAGCTGATATGAACAGCCATAAAGGCGATCCAGTAAACACACTGACAAAGATTAAGGTCTACTTAGCAAGGAGCTCCTTAGGCTTCCTTGTTGACCTCAGCACTTTGGTGAACTCAGTGGGAGTCTGAGATGTCTCAGATGAGGTCAGCGAGAGAGTGGAACATCCCTGATAAGGATTTCATTGTGTTTTTAATTTTCTGTGGTTCCAAAATAAGGTATAACGTTTGGTACTTCTGTTTCTATTTTGACTGTAAGATGGGGAAAAGCAGGCAACAAAGCATGTATTAAGGAAACTGTCTAGATGAAATATGAATGTTACCTGAGTTGAATTGAGAAAAACATGGCAAAAGCACCCAAATATGGAATCATTCTTGAGAAAAATTCAGCTGAAAACATATTACCTGGTTCTATTACACCATTGGAACTGTTAAGGTCTGTCTGTAGGGCTTGTAACTTGGATTTACTCAATTTTGTAGTCTGTTTAAAGCAGATGTATAAATATTGAATAAACATTTAATAAAATCCAAATAGAAAAATATTAAAGCAGTGTTTGGGATAGACAAGATTGAATTTTGGAAATATTTATCTTCCCTTATGGTACCCAATCCCATCCTACTTCAACACATGCCAGGGTTTAAAATTCTTCACAGCTGATTTTTTCACAAATGACTGTTGTGAAATGTCAAAAAAAACTCCACAAAGTAATAACTAGGTGGCTTGCTATTGTAGTGCATTTGTTAGGGAATAGAATAAGTTGAAGTGACTATGTAAGAATAAAAAATTTAACCCATTGTCTTTGTTTACTTAAAGTGAAAAGTAAAACATTTAAGTGAAAGTGACAATTTTTCAATTTTTTATATCAGTGGTATTTATATTTTATATCTTTGGGGTACAGAGGAGCCTTAAAACTTGTTTCTTTTTATTTAGACTTTTATATTAAGGGGATCACAGGCTGTAATGCACTTTTCATTAATTTGGGAGGAGTCTATCTTTTAGGCCTGTAGTACTATAACATCTGTAGTTTTACAGCAATTTCAAAAAGGAGAGTAAAAGCAGGCAGAAGGAATACTGAAAGAGTATTAACAGAGGAATGTTTTAGTATCTAAACCAAAACTGAAAAAGCCTTCAAACAATGGTCTACAAGTTGGAGCTATATCAGTCTTAAAATAATGTCCCTCGAGGTGTGTGTTAATACAGAGGAAAAGAAGAGCAATAATAATCAATCTGGTTTCTTTTTTACCCATAACCTTTCCATAAGCAACAGACAATTTCCAGTCTGTCATCCTTCCACTAGTTGAAGTAGATTCTTTCACAGTGCATCAAACATAGTGCATGTAAAGCTGACATGGAAAATGAAAACAGCAAATTGTTCCCACCATTGGTAATGTAAAACAGAAGGTGAATGATTACAAATAAACGGTATAACAGAATATATTTTAAATATATGTGAAGTATAAAGCAGCTTCAAGAAAGATATTTTTTATTGAGAAATGTAAATTAAATTAGATTCTGTTGCTCATTTCCAAATCTTCTTCATCCCAATCAATAGACCCCCCCCCAAAAAAAAAAGGTTTCATTAAGATTTCTTTAAAAAAATATATTCACCTATGTATAATTTTAAACAGCATTCTTCACCCTTCATTTTGTTTCCTTTTTATCAAATAGTTCTCTAAATATTAATGAGGAGGATATTATTTTTTATTTGGCTTTCTTTTATTTATAAGACATGAAACTGCTATCTTCTTAGGAGCTGTAATTGTTGTAGTCGATGAAATCTTTACAAAGAAACATTATATTAAAGGTTTCTCTAAATATTCACCAATAAATTATGAATGATAAATAAAAATGTAGGACTCATGTATGGGATTTTTTTTGTTATATTAAAATCCAGTTGAGTAAATCTGTGAGTTTCAAACATTTCATAGAGTCTAGACATCCTGATAGTCCAGAGACAATAAAATTAGTGGTATTCTATAGCTTTCCATTTGCAATGGAAGCTATGTCTCTTTCTTTGCACGTAAGGGATTTTTTTTGTTCAAGTTATAGTAATATTTGACAGGAGATGGAAAAATCACATTTTCATAAGATCAGTAGTAATTTTATTTTAAATTTATTAAGTCTATAATAATGTTAATAGGTGACATTTTAAAAACAGGAAATTGATAATTTATTTTGAAAATCAAAACACTTTATACTAGCACATACACCAAGGCCAAGTGCCTGCACATGGTTCACAAAAACCCCATGCAGCCTGGAGGCTTGGGGAAGAGTGACTGAAGAGCCTGACCTGACAGAAAAGGACCTGGGGGTGCTGGCCCACTGTCAGCTGAATATGAGCCGGCAGTGCACCCAGGTGGCCAAGAGCAACAGCATCCTGGCCTGTATCAGGAACGGTGCAGTGAGTAGGACTCAGGAGGTGATCATGCCCCTGTACTTGACACTGGTGAGTACTGTGTGAGACACCTCGAGTACTGTGTCCAGCTTCTTACTACAAGAAAGACATTGAGGTGCTGGAGGGTGTCCAGAGAAGGGCAACAAAGCTGGTGAGGGGTCTAGAGCTCAAGCCTTATGATGAGTTGCTGAGGGAGCTGGAGTTGTTCAGCCTAGAGAAAAGGAGGCTGAGGGGAGATCTTATCCTGGTCTACAACTACCTGAAAGGAGGTTTAAGAGAGATGGGGGTCGGTCTCTTCTCCCAAGTAACAGGCAATAGGACAAGAAAAAATGACCTCAAGTTGAGCCAGGGGAGGTTAAGGTTAGATATTAGGAAAAGTTTTTACACTGAAAGGGTTATTAAGCATCGGAACAGGCTGCCCAGGGAAGTTGTTGAATCACCATCCCTGGAGATATTTAAAAGGTGGGTAGACATAGTGCTTAGAGATATTGTTTAGTGATGGTTTTTGTCAGTGCTAGGTTGACGGTTGGGATGGTTGGACTAGACGATCTGAAAGGCCCCTTCCAACCTAGACAATTCTATGATTCTATGATTCTATATATTAATTTACGTTTAAGCAAGAAAGATCTGCAATTCTGATTTTGTTTTGACCTTCCATGCTTCTTTAATAACATAATGTTAATACATTCACATGGTGACTAACAGAAATAAAGAAATAGAACAGAAACAGAGCAGAATAGCTTCAAACATCCTAGTGGTAACTGTCTTGTGAGAAATACCTCTGTTGTGTAAGCTAAATGATACTGACATGATAATAGCAGCTTAAGGGTTACAAAAGCTACCGTTTCTTTATTAACCATAGAAAAAGGCAAGAGTAGGGGGTTACATTCAGTGTCTTGGCATGCTTCTTATGATATAGATCAACAGTCCCCATCTTCAAATTAGTAGTAATTTCTCCACAGACCAATAGAATATTTTCCACCCACCTCTGCTCGTTCACAGATCACAGCTGGAGAATTTCTACTCAAGTTTGTAACAAAAACAAAAGAAAAAGAGAAGAAAAACATTTTGGAAGCACAAGAACGAGGGGATTTTCCTACAAGTACATAAAATAATTCTTGATTTCCTTCTGACACAGTAATTTCCTGGAGTGGCTTCAAAAAGGTCTTTCTATTTTATTGTGATGCCTTCTACGGAAGAACTTGTTTTATCAAAGTGCAGTTTGAGGTGGAGTGGAAAGCAAAGGGAGAAGTAGATTAAATTAAGTAGTTGCCCTGAATAGAAACAGTGGTGATATGGAATTCCATTCATGATTGTTTTCTAACATAGTTCCATTAATAAAGTAAAAAATGACAAAGAATTAGCATCTGAAATCCTCAGTAACAAACATACACCTGGTTTAGGATGGTCATAAAAATACTGTTACTGCTGAATAACTATTTTAGTTACTTTTACAATGCTAACAGATCTCTTCATATACACACACTGCCTCCAAATTTTTATTAGATTTCCAAAGAGCCTCAACCTGACCTCCCTTTGTAACTCTATATATGCATTTTTTGCATGCAAACATGCAAAACGAGTATAGTTACCTAAACTATAGCTTAGTTAGAGCATTGCCCTTAGTTCTATCTTCTGTGTAATTTCAGAGAATAATCAACCATGCCAAAATGCAAAAGTCCTCTGCTCTTAATTGAGCTGCTCTCTTAAAAAAAAGATATTAATAATTAAGGCCATTTTAGTTGAAAGAAGGAAAAAAGCTGGCACCAAAGCATACTGTTCCCAGCAGAAAGTAGAAAGTCAGGTGAGCTCTCTGCATTCACTGTTGTCTACTTTTCTGCTGTAATGAGAGAAGAAATTATGTTCACAGACAAGACACGATTGGCACTTTCTCCCTGTAATCAACTAATTGTGTGGGCTCTTTTGTGCTTTATCTATTATCTTCAATCAATGAAATCCTGAGGTAAAGAGAATGGTAGATAGCTGAAACTGGTGCTGGAAGTCAATCAATCACAAACTGGACATAAAGAGGTCGTTGTTCATCAGTGTAACAATAAGGTTCATACTTATTGCAGTAGTCCTATGAAGTGTGACTGCTGTTCTCACTCTGGAGATATGAAAGGAAAATGTCTCTTAAAGAAAGTAAGTATTCTGTAGCATTTACTTCTGACAAAACATACAATTTTATAAAAGAAAGAACAAATATCTGTAGAAGACCTTAAATATGTCAATAAAATTTTCAAACACAACACTACTGACACAAGACCTCAAAAGTGAATAGAATTTCTTCATCGTGTGCTTGATCTCTGCAGGTCACAGCTCTTCATAGCACCTCTCTGCTGGTAAGTCTGTTCCAAGTCTGTTTCATACTGTGTTCACGTTAGAAAACCAGTCTCAGTATTCCTGATTGGGCGCTACTGAAGCAAACATCACTGTCGCATCAGTGAGATTCACTATGTAAAGTTGCAAATAGCCATCCAATGTTAGGAATATCCTAGTCGTATGGCAATTGAAATAGCACCATGAGTGTTATTTATAATCTGCTGACTACAACTTGCGCAGGTGGGAACAAGAGCAACCTGCTGATCTCTGCAGAATAGTATTGTTAAATGAATTGTATGACATGAAAAATTTTAATGTACAAACAGATTAGTTGTTATGTTAGTGGCATCAAAAAGTCAAATAACACACTTGATGCTCCTCAGATCTTCAGCTTGGCCTCACTAATACAGTATTGATATTTAGTTACTTGTTAACTGAAACAGGATGGTCACACAGTGATATTGTCACTTTGGCATTTGCTCTGTAAGTTATACATGGTGAAGATTTCTGGTCTGATCTTTGATTAAAGATAGGAGTCATATCTCAAAAACTGTCTGATGGTTTCAAAACAAGTAAAACTGAAACTCCTAGAAGGATAAAACACTGAAATATTTAAAGCAGCAGATGTCTACCTTGATCTCTAGACACAGCTATAATTCAGTGACTGAACAAAGCTGAGGTTAGTGAATTGAAATGAAAAATCCTGAGCAGCAAAATGTAGCACCTCATCAGAGATTTCAGCTATAGTGTACATTATTTATTAAACTGTCAGTCTGCCATAACTAGAAAAGCATTAGATTGAGTTCCACAGCAACCAGCTCAGGATCATCTGGGAGTGCTGTATCAGTAAGTCTTGAAATCATTATCCAGATGCTTCAGGGTAAGGCAGTGACTGCCAGTAAAGTCAGTGATAATTCTGACTAATTCTGACTAAATAAGAACATCTTTTTTCTTTTCACACCAGAGCAACTGGTAATCACCGTACGGAATAAAGTGAGAATAGATTGGGAGTTTAAAATGGAAATGTCATCCATCCCTACAAGCATGATAGTGACAGTGGAAACTACTGTGGTTTGTTGTTTCTCTCAGGTTCTGGAAAATGTCCTTGACAGAATAACAATCTGTAGAATCTGTTGGAAAGAGTCCTCCCTAAAGGTAATCTGACTGGTGAAGAGCAGACTGACATTTTTCTGCTCACAGGCAAAATCAAGAAAAGTTCAGAGCATAAAGTCAAAGTCTATGTATGCTCCTTGCCTCTAACAAAATTAATTAGTATTGGGGTAATGTGAAAGCATATATAGAGATTTCTGTCCAGGCAGATCAATGGGTACTCATTTTAAGAAGGCAGGTTTTGGTAGCAAAAGTGAAATGTTAGAACCATTTTTTACCTAAAATGGGACCAGGCAGGCAGTATTCTTGGACAGGTTTAGTTTATCATTATGTGGGTTTCTAAGCATATATGTGAAAGTATGTTACTCATTACAAACGTTTTTACTTGAAAAGAGTCTTATTGTTGGTAGAAAATAGGTTAAACCAATAGTAAATATTGACATTTGAGGACAATTTCAATCCCACAGCAGTGTGTGCTGAGGGAAGTATGCCTGAAAATGGAGTCACGCAGAGGACAGCAAAAGCCAGTACAGTTATTGGAAAAAGCGGCATGATTGGAATGGAAAAAATCTGGCTTCAGACAAAAGTGAGTACCATGCAATTGTTCTTACCACTTCTCTATATGTCTGTGTCTTTTTTTAAAGCTGTCACGTCAAATTATTAAGCCAGTCACCCATCGGCTGCCTTCGTGCTCTTGGCACAAAATGGTTAAATGTCTTGAACAGCGCGTCTCAGAGCACTGCCTATAGCTGGTATCAAAGCACTGCTCCTGTGAGCTGAGCTGAACCAGACATCTGGTGCATATATCAAATAACCAACCATCCATAAGCATTTTGTATGGACAGTTTAAATACAATGAATGGTTAAGACTGACCCATTAAACATTACTGAGATGTTCTCAAGGTAAATCTTCAATCATATAACATCAGCCTCACAACATGAGATACAATTAAAGGTCATCTGCTATGGCAGAGAGCATATGCTGATGTTATCAAACATATGGAGGAAAAAAAAAGTAAAATTATGCTGAACAAAATGAAACAAAATAAAATAAAGATAGTGTGTATAGGAAGCAGCATCTGTCACATCCCCAGCTGTGAGTGTGCTGCAAAAATCTAACAAAAATCCCACGAGTAAAAGTGCTCATTTTTTAAGTTGACTGGGGATCTTTTTGACAGGGTAGAATACGCTATCAGTATACATACATTATCAAAACCTCAAAAATGCTAGCGTCATTATGACCATTGTACAGACAACACTACACTACCAAAACAAACAAACAAAAATTGATTGATTGCAAATGATACCTGCTGAAATACAGGAATCCCTGACAAGGCTTCCCACAAAACTCAAGCATTTTTGCATGGAAAAATTTTCTTTAGGGAAAATTGCCCCTTGAGTGTAGCTCGGCACTGAAATGAAGAGATTATTTCTAACAGCCAGAAAGTAGATCATTTATATATGTAGCAGCTTTGTCATCACTTTCACAGATGTTTGCAAATCTTAGTTGTCATAGCTGTTTGATGGATATTCACGTCTTCTGGGGCCCAAAGGAATGAACTGCACTTCAAATTCTCACTCTCTGTTGTATTAGTGTGATCCTGTGTGGTGTCAGGAAGCCACAAGGGTGGACAGATCCATGAAGAGGATTACCCAGGAGCATGAGCAACAGTATGGCTTGCAAGGTAGGGATGTCACCAAAAAGAGCTCCAATCCCACAGTACTTTAACAAGGAGAGCAGAGAAGGACCAAGGTCAAAAAAGGTCCTGGAGTCACTGAAGAGGTCCATAGGGACAGAGACAGGAACAGGCCTAGCCAAGACAGCAGATGGACTTCGGGGCCAGTGAGGAGATGTTTTGGCACAGAAAACCCTACAGAGACAACCCAGGTGAGGTCCAAGGCAAAGACCCTGAGCTCCAGTGCAGCCCCTGCAGGAGGAGAAACACAAAGAGGCTGTTACCCATAACAGAGCTGGCCCTCACCACACTCATCCCAGCCCTGGGAGGACGAAAGAAGTTGCAAAGTCCCTTGGTACATGCAGGACCCTGACACATGCCTCCTTTTCTTACTTAGACAGTACTTGAACCTTTACCTCACTGTAATCCCAAATGAAATGCTTTTGCTTTTGGGAGGTTTACATATAGGCCAATATTCTTCATTATTGGAAGCAGAAAGTAGGAGGTGTGACTATATGACTATGACTCAAGTTGAGTGTGAATCAGTCCTGGTTATTATTAGGTCATATAAGAACTGTGTCCTGTATCAAAAGCCTGCAAAGGTTTTAACATACTGTGAGCTAGCACTGCCTCCCTCCACTAGAAATAAACTTGTATCCCTGAGAAGAACCACTAAGGGCAAAGTGATATGAGAAAACTGATTGCCTTGAATATAGACTGTATATTCAACAATCTACTCCATCTAATGTAACAGATTGTTTGCTGAGGTTCTTTTTAACTTCATCCAGATGTACCTAAAGTGCATTTTTTGGCTACCAACTGTACTTGTTTGGTGTGCGAAAAACATCTCCTGTGTTCAGAACAGAACACAAAGAACTCCTCTGTGACAGCTTCAAGGACTTGCCAGGAGCCTGTTTCCCCATGCCTTGAAGGCCTTCTTAACAGCATAGATGAGACTAGAAATACGGGACCAAACGCAGTCTTATGAACAGTTTTACTACTGAATGCACCTCAGGTGTTCAAAATAATCCTATGTGCACACAAATGGTGACCCAGACCTTCAGTTTTTAATTCAGTTTTAATTTAGGGGTATCAAAGGAATAAAAAGAATGTTGAAAAACTGAGCCTTCTGTACATCTGAATTTGATGCCTCTTTGTCTTAACCCTATAAAATCTTTATATGCTACATACAGGGTTAGGTTATGAACACAGTGGAACATCTTGTGACTGATTACAGAATCATAGAATTGTTTAGGTTGGAAACAACCCTTAAGATCGACCTAACACTACCAGCTGATGGCTCAGATAAAAATGGATTTCAATGTTGATTAAAATCCAGGGGTCTTTTTCCCTTGGTCAAGTATTGTGTCCAGAGGATTTCAGAAAATCTTCAGGAAAGCTTACCAGCTAGTGCAGAGAATCAAGTTATTGTTTATTAACTTAAAAATGATCATGAAAAAAATAGTTTGTTGTTCAAAACCATGATTTACTACACATAGGATGGGGTGGGGAACAAGCTTGATTTCTCATAATGAAGCACTGCTTCTTAGATATTCAAGCTGTAATTGAGAGATGCCTTCAGAACAAAGCTTCAAAACAAAATCCAATGTACAGAGTCCCTGATAAAATATCTTGTAGTGCAGTTTCATTGAACTGCAAGCTGTTTATGAGAATGGAATCATTTTCACCATAGAGAGAGCAGCCATCAAGTGCTTTCCTTGTTGGAGTTTCATAATTTAAGCACTGAATAATCAAATAGGCCATTAAAAATTGTGTTTAATAATAACTATTTGAAAAGCTCATCTGAAAGCAGATAGTGCTTCTATGTGACCGTCTGCTTTGTATATGCCCTGGTATCAATATACCGTGAGAACAGCATACGGTTTCTTTGATGGAAAGTAATGGAAAATGACAGACTGTTTGAAGATGCTGTGGTGCCAATTTCATGAATAATGCATTAGGGTAACAGGTATAATCAGTGCAGTTTAATAGTCTGCAGCGTCCAGAGATACGACAGAAACATACAGAGGAATTATCCTTGAACTAGGACCACCAGACACTTATCTTTTTTCCTTGACTTTAGTTGATTGAGACTACACTAAAATAAAGTCCTTAAAAAGACATAGTCAGAACAAAAAATGTTAGGTCCTGAGTCAGAATGAGTTTACTATACATGTGCTGTGCAATTTACCTTTTAATAATAAGCACAATTTTTAAAATCCTTTTTCTCTGTTTCTAAATTGAATAGGTTTTAGAGCTTCAACTTTTATAGGAAAAACAACCTTATGCTTGTCTTTCATGCATTGAAATCATTTCCATTTTGAAGGAATGACTTCATGTCATTTCAAATGATGCAGCACATTGATATACACCAAAAATGTTTTTAAATTTAATTATTTTCCTATTACAAAATTAAATATAAGATTTATTTACAAAAAAAATTTTTGCAGACCACCAGTAAAAAATTTTGTATGAAGCATGTACTGATTTGTATCTAAGTTATAGATAACTTACCAAAGTTATAATTACATATATAATTGCATGTATAATTGCATGTCTTGCACCTCTTAGCAAAACAAGTATATGCAAAAATACATTATAGCATAGTAGGAACAAAAAACTATGTTTTCATTTTATAACAGTTTCAGAATATCTAGGTTTTTAACTATGAATACTTAGCAATAAACCCAAATAGTGTCAGTCATTCTTAGAAGCATGATGCTTCTTATGCTGGAAGTATTTCTTCTTCTTCCAGTTAGTAAAAATCTAGTCTTGTAAGTAGGAATATGTTTGAGTATGGAAAATGTAAGTTTCTGGTTTCTAAATTGGTCCTGGAAAATATATATTACACTTCCCACAACCTGGGAAATTTAGCATACAGGAAAGATGAGCTCTGTAACCAGCCACCTTTTTTTGCAACTTTTTTTCCTACAGACTGTGTGAACACATCAGGATGTTTCAGCTACCAAGATAGTTTGAATCGTCTAATTAAAACCTCCCTTTTCAGTCCCATCTAATACTCAGGCCCCCTCTAGCATCTTTAGGTCAGACATTACTGGCAGATTTGAGGCAGATTTTTATTGTCGTTGGTTTCTTTCTTTGCCATCAAGATTCCATAATGATAGAAAGTTCTGCTATGTTCCAACCACAATGAAAATCATAGCAGGTACTGGAAAGCATAGCAGATACAGAAAATATAGTAGATGGAGGAAATCATAGTAGGCACAGGAGTGATTGTAGGCCTGGGGGAGCAGGTTTTGTAATGAGATCTCATCATTTAGTAGATTCAGAATAAGTGCAGCATCCTTTATGAACTACTTTTTCTGCTTGATTAGGGAAATAAAGCAAAGCAACACATGACAGACTGAATGATTTACCCATCTATTTGATTAGTTCATTTTCTGGACTTTTAAAAAAAACTTCAGAATTGTATCACTTGTCTGAACTTACTCAAATGTAACAAAATAAATGCTCAACCTATAGAGTATCGATTGCCACTTCCAATGGTGTTACAGTGGCATAAAACGGGTGCAATGAATAGTTAGCACTAGAATAGCTGATAAAAAATTAATTATGATCATCCATTTGGTATTCATACTTATTCAGCACATGTCCTCCAAGTGCTTTGCATGAATATTGGAAGAAAGAAATCTGAATGCAAGGAGCACGGTGTTAAATACAGGGAATTCTGGAAGTTCAGGTTTAAGCATGGGGTCAGACCGCATCAGTTTATATGTGCAATAGATCAAAAATTAAAATAGCAAGTACATTTTTCAATCTGAAGATGTGAAAAGAGAAATCACGGTTTTCCTAGGACAACCCTAAATCAGTCAGTTACATTTTAAACATACTGTGTGTGCAGAAATGTCTATTGATACTGTATTGGTTTTTTAGTTTGTATAACCAGCAACAAAAGAAACAATTCCATGCATACAGGACTGCATTTGAAACCCCTTAAAAAATGCCCACCCACAATATTGTTACATGAAGTTCTAGGCATAAATAACAGCAGAGAAGAAAGTAGTAATTGTCAACCATTTACCGATCCACTTGCAGTAGACTTCCCTCCTGTCAGGTGCCTACTGATCTGTACAGTACCATGGAGACCACTTGTTCTTATGAAGTAGACATTGCTAATTCACCCTGCCAGCTTGTGCCTACCTCAAAGACTGCTATTCTGTGGTTGTGGGATCACACACCATCAAGGAAGAGTCTTCATCTCTCTGCATGGAAATCTAAAACTATATGCAGAGGCCAGAAAACAGTTCATGACATACCCACCAGAACTGATTCGGGGATTAGTACTCCTTTCACAACAAGCACATCTTATGTCAATGTAGTACAAGCATTACAAATTCATAGCCAATTAAATTGTGGTTAGAACAACTGCAGAGACCTCATATGCCAAGCTTGCATGGGAAGGCTAAGACAGCCTTTTGTAAAGCCCTTGGCAGTTCTGAGGACAGATGTGGCAGGATTGTATGTAGAGGCAATAATTTTCCACAACAGGCCAGCACTGAGTTCTCCAGCAGAACTGAATAACCAGCTGGCTCCAGTGGCTCTTATACACACGCGCACACACACACGGTAACAATTGCTCCAGAAGTAAATCAAATCTTGGTGTAAATCAAAGGGTCTTTTCAGAAAGCTATGACTTATGCAATCTGAAATAGCTCTGATATTTCTCCATCTGGGGAACTTAATAGTCCTCCATAAACTGGTAATATTGTTATGTGCTCTGCTCAGCATCCTTAGTTAGTTGTTGCCTTAGCTGAGTGTCCTTTTTTTTGGCTCTATCTTCTCAGTTCCGTGTTCCAGGGTAGACACAGGACAGATGGCCTGACTATCTTCTCTTTCCAATTTTTCCTACAGCAGGGAGGAGATTGGATGGGAAGAGCAGTGCAGCAGTTCCTTTATCACCAGAAAAATATGTGGAAAGATGAAAAGCCTTAAAGTTCTGTGAAAACACAATGAACTGCTCTGTTGCTTGTACCACAGCCTCTCCACAGCCCCCTGACTCTCAAGGGCAAAGACTTCTGTAAGGAGTGCAGACATAGACTCATTCCTTTGTTGACTATCTCCAGGGATGACTGTTTGAATAAGAACTGTGAATAGGATGATTCATCATCTGATGAATATCCCTTATGCTTTCCTTCTCACTGTGGCATAGAGAACACAGCTGCAGGGGCAGGACAAGAAGCCTGAGCTGCCGAAGAAATTCCAACAAAGAGAGGATTTAATGAGACTGGGTTATGTAATGTGAAGGAGAGGGCTGCTGAAGAAAGATGACTGAGATGCCCTGTGGAAATGTCAATGTCTCACTACTCTTCACTGAGTGAAGAGGGAGTCAATAACTGCCCCCAGAATAGTGGGAAAGGCCTTTGAGTCCGTAATCTGTCATGATGAAGAAGGGGAGAACCTATATAGAGCCTACTATGGGTGCCCTTGGGGACTTTAATGCCTCCTACACCCTCAGCATCCAACATCAATGTTGAGCAAGCTGGCTCTAACTGACTGAGACCGATGAGCTGGGTTTCTGACACAATTTGAGACAAGTTATGGCACTGTCCTCCTTATCCATCCCCAAACTGCATACAAGTATTAGAAAGCCGATCACTCAGAAGGATGGGCCTTTTCTACCAGCATAGAATAAGACATTGATAGGGGGCACAATTCTGGTCAGGCTAGGAGGAAAGCTGACTTTTACTTGCAGTGTCTATCTCCTCACCAGGATGTAAATGTCTGGATGAGTGTTATGATTTATATGATTTTTTTTCTTCCCCTTAGAATGGACCCAACTGCACAACAGCACCCAGGAGCTGACAGTTGAGTGTGGACAGTGTTTCACTGGCTGGTGGCCCAGTGAAGCAAGTATGGTGTTTCTTCACTATTGGGAACATCTTTTCCTTAAATGAGAAGTAGCTTTGCTCTCCTTTCCTCTCACACCTGGCAGCTGAAGATCAGAAAATCCCACAGATCACAAATTTCTCAGGCCTTTCTTGTCACAGCATTACAAAAATAATCATTTCCTTGAGTCATTTTCACTTCTGTGAAAATGAACACTGAAGTACTTCCATTTTTTGTGTTTTGCCTTTTTGTGTGGTTTTGGGTTGGGTTTTTTTGGGAGGGATGGGGAGGCAGTAGGGGAGAGAAAAAAGAGATAGGTGAGAAAAAAAGAACAAGCTAAAACAGAAAACAGAAAACAGAATGGAAGGTGGACTCTGTATCTCTCTGTATATAAATATACACTGGAAGTATGTTTTTTTAACATTTCTGTTTCACCAAAAAGTAATTATTATAAAATTTCTTTCTATGCACAGTTGTAGATGCTGATAAACTAGTTGTAGTTCCAAATTTTGAGGAAAAAAAGAGAAAAATGCAACTTTTATGATCCTACCCTCCTTTTCTCTTCTCCTGGTATCCAAATTTAGTTTCGCTGAAGGATCTGTGGACTTTTACTTACACGTTGTCTCATTATTGAGTTCATTATTGACCAAGTTCTGCACTGTGAATGCATAGAATTACTGGGTTTGATAGTATAGAGGTCATCCTAAATAGGGAAAAGTACCTAAAAGTCATCTGGAAAATAATTATATCAGAAGCAGGTAAATTACTTCAGCATTTTATGGATGGCGACAAAACCAGCAAAAAAGATGGCAGACAGAATGAAATAAGGCACGGAAATGGGTCTAAGATGATAATATGAAGAGGCAAGTTAGTTTTCAACTTAAGGGTAAAAGAGGAAGATAATAGGAAAATAGAAGAGACAGTGCAAAAATTGTAATTGAAGAGGTGTGTGGATTGTAATTAAGAGATGGTAATTAAGGTGATGAAAGACAGGCTGAATGTATTTAACATAGCCAAGAAAAATATACACTAAAATTTTGCAGGGTTTGAAGCATAGCTAAGGGCAATTGAGAACACGTACAATAATTTGTTAAACAGGGACTGAGGGGAAAGGATATAAAACACCCTTGTTAAAATTCTCTTAATATAAAAGAGTTAATCAATGGCTATTCTAGTATAACTCTCAGCAGACTGCTCCAGGAAAAAGCTGGCACAATGCAACCACAATTTCCAAGGAAAGTCTGAAGTCTTCTTCAGCCAGACCTATGCATTAAACATTATAAATAGGTTCCTTTAAATAGTGTAATACTTCCCTTACTTTTTGGAAAGCAGAACATAGTGTACAAAACAGTACTACAGCATACATTGCAATTATCACACTAAAGATTTTGCATTAAGGTCTGGAGAAAATTAGCATAAAAAGAGTAGAATGTAGTGTTTGGGTTTTTTTGTTGTTGCTGTTGCTGTTTTGTTTGGTTGGTTTTTTTCTTTTTGTCACAGGAGTTGCAGTTATAATCTTGTCTTCAGTTGCCGGGGAAAATTTATCTAGAAAAAACATTAATTGGAAATAACTTCACTGCATAAAGGTTCCAATTTTTAACAGTGCTAATTCAGAGTGTAAACAGGATGTTGCCACAATCTAAACTTGTAAAATATACATCATTTGTTGGGGAAATAGAGGGAGATACATATGTATGGCATCTCTTTTTTTTTTTTTTTCTGTTTTTTTTTTTTCCCCAAAATCAAAACTACTTGATGACCTTTAAAGGTCCTTCCCAACCCAAATGATTCTATGATTCTATATGTCCTGAAATGAATTAACACTGTCACAGCTGGGGTTAAATCAGAACACTGCTTAGTAAAACATCAGTGATGTTGTTACAGCTGCCCCAAAATGGTGCCGTTCAGTGAAACTCACTTCCCAAAATAAGTTATTCACTGTTTTTTACTACATTTTTCTCCCTCTCCACTTTCCACCTCCCACACAAGCAACATACAAAAAAGACCAAGAGATAAGAGACCAAGACCAAGACTGCCATGACTATCAACTTTCTCTTTAATTGAATTCCACATTCTTTAATAACTATATAGATCAGTGGTTTTGTTTGTTTGTGCAGTAGAAAAGGAGGTCCATCAAATGCATTATCTACTCAGAATAAGTATATGTAGTATAGAGTGGGTGGAAGCTGTATTTTTTTTCCATAGCCAAAGATTAATTAACTGCTCAGAAACATTGCATACTGTGAGACTCTCAGTTTAAATTCTTTTATTTTCCACAATATGAGGGCAAGATTGAGGACAAATTTCACTCATTTATTTTCTGTTTTTTTAAAGCACAGTTCATTTGCAACACTCTTGAAAATATCCTTAAAAGGTAGTTTGAGTTCATTTCTCATTTATTACCATCTACGTCTGCCATATTAAATTAGCATCTGTTCATTACCTAGAAGATATTTCATATAGTCTATGGAAAGCTATTTGCAGATCTGCTGATCTATGGCAACCTGAAAAGGATGGGATTTTTTTGACCTAGGAAGTGCTTCACTCCCCAGATATGGAGGTGGTTTTAGGTTTTTGTGGGGGGAAGATATTTTTTGGCTGTTGTTGTTTTTTGTTGGGGTTTTGTTTTGTTTTGTTTTTTAAACAGAACTCCAGGAAAGGTAACATTTGTGTATTCAGTGTTTTATAAGGACTGCCTGATAGTTCATGTCTTCAAACTACTTCCAGAATTAAACATGTCTGTTATGAGAGACATGTTTGAGGAAAGGTATTTGAAAGCTGAGAAAGTAACTGCAGGAGACTGAATCAATAGTATTTAGAAGGCAGGGCAACTTCAGGTTTCAGTTTGTGACATATTCATAATAACTCTTGCTTCTTTCCTAATTGATCAATAAATATATCTTTCGGATTAAGCTTTTAAAAGCTTAAAAATAAAACAGTGAATGCAAAAAGAAAATGGTTTCTTTCAAATTCATAGGTATTGTAATAAAATTTAAAAAATAATAGTAATTACAGCAAAACTCTTACAGGTCACAGGTGCATTTACAGACTATTGTCCAAATGGATGAGTAAATGACAATTATGGAGGCATACATAACCTGATTTTTCAAAATCTGACTGGGCTACACTACAGGAGTTCCATCATGATTGGTTTTGGGTCATATTAATAGAAATACATTAGCTTAATATAATTTAAAAGCCCACTGAAATGAAGACTAAACTGTATTAAATGCAATTTAAATTATATTATTCTAATTTTAACAGGTAACACATTTTAAAGTGTAGTAGTATACACTGAACATTTACTAAGATACTATTAGTGCAAGTAAAGTCCTTGATTTACTAACAGTATCTCTTGAGGATTCACATCACAGCACAGCAGGCACATTTGATGTATCATCATGTTTACTATAGCTTTAATATACTCCTAGTGCCCACTATTAAGTGTCAATTATCAACTTAGTCTAGCACAGTCTACGAAAGATTTTAGGAAGAAAAGAGACTAATAAACATTACTTTAACTGTCACTTTGAGACATCCTTGCATTCAATAGTAGAGCAAATGAGCAAGTGGGTGTAAGAATGTCTAAAATGAGAATATGTAAAGACCAGCAGTTTTCAGAAATACTATAAATTACTTAGTTTTATAAACCAGTCCATTAAAGCTGTATGACATTTTCCCCCCACCTGTCATCCATCCGCTGCCCCCAAAAGTTACATTAAACTTCACTAAGAACTGAAAGAGACACATATATGTGAAATATAGGTATATGTGTCTGTGCACACATGTGCATGTGCACATGTGCATATATACAACATACACATACACACACAGAGCTCCAAATCTGCCTTTTTAAGATTTTGTGCATAACATTGTGCACCTATGTACCTAAACCTGTTATACTTCAGATTGTGCACCATAAAGCTTATTATTAACTTCTATGAATATATTAGAATAGGACATGACAGATTGAGGTTTTATACAGTAACTTCAGCTTCATTGCTTCTGCACTCCACTGTTTCAGTTACAGCCTCAACACAGTACAGTGTTGTACAGTTAGTACAGTCATTGAGAAATTCTATGACAGTATTTCTGAATCCTTTCTTTTCATCACATTCCTCCTCAATAGTTCATTTTCTGTCTCCAAAGCCTATGTCTCCTTCTAAGAAAGAATTTATTTCTTTTACACAGAATAGATTTCTTAATATTGCCAATATTCCCACTTGAAGTGGTCAGGGAGTGGGAAATTGAACAACGTCATTGAATCTTCAAGTGTCTAATAATTAATTGGAAACATCATAAAAAATGTTAGGGCTAATGAAGCTTCGCAGGAAAGGTGAACTGAAGATGCTAAAAAAGAAAGGAATTGCAAATCACAGAATCCATCACTGCAAAAGCTGGTTTTACTCTGAAAACATAAGGTAGAGTGAATTCAAATTGGAATAAGAAAATTCAGATGGCTAAAGATGAAAGAGTGGCTAACAGTGGCTAGCACTGAAAGAATCAACTGGACTGTTAAACATGGGAAAAAGAACAGAAACATTAAAGATGAAAAAAAGTTTCTTCTGAGATGGACAGTGACCTGGTTCAAATTGAGCCATCTGATCCTCCTCTTGATTGTTTCCTTTGTTTGCAGTTGTCATTTTTGCTTGGCTTGATCACAACAGAAGCACAGCGGAAAATATGGCCTATCCTCTGGATAAATTAGTGTATTTTAATCCATGACAGACTTATATGGCACAGAGTATAGAGGATTACAATCAGATGGTCTTTAGAAATTCAGTGAACAATTGGAAGTGTTTTCTTCATAACAAGGAAGGCATTGCATCGGAGAAACAATAACATCAGTCAAAATAATGCAATACAAACACAATAATTAGCTTAGTTTTTTACATTGTGTTTAACTTGTTCTTCTAAAATTACTAAATACAGCTAAATATCATAAAAGTGAACTTAATTAATGAAAAGTAATTAGTAATATCATCTACATAGGATCCCTATTGATTGTTTCCTGAAATAAGAGATAAAATTCAGGCAGAGGGAGAGATGAAAAGTTACAACAGCTCATCCGTGAAGAAAAGAATCCCTCTGACTATATGTAAAACATAATAATAAATAGCTTTTTCTAAAATATACTGTATAACAGTCATCAACAATGAAATAAACTGACCTGATAAGACATCAGATGACCTAAAACATTTTCCAACTTTATGTGAACAAAAAAAAACAAACCAGACCCAAATTCCCAAACTTTTACAGTTTAAAAAATGTGGCATGTATTTTAAGAGAAGTTCTGTTAAGCTTTGAAGAATTAATTATTTCTATATCCTGGAGAACACAAAATTAAGAATTTCGGAATATTCTGTTTAATATTATCATCTCCATTTCAGACATTCATTAAACTCAAAGGAATCCAAGACATAAAGATTTCTGAATTATCTTATTTTCACTCAGATAATCTTTGAGATTTATATTAAAAAATCCTCTTGGATTCATATGCAGTGTGAAATAAATTCGTGCCTGAGCTAGCTGTATGAAACTCTTATATGGGCACTTCTGCCTTTTTTTTCTCCCACTCTGTGTCTCCCTATGATTTTGTTTGGACTATCTACGCACTTATTTTCAAATAACATTATTTTAATTTTTAACAAGTTATTAGAAATTTAGATTATAGGCATGCAAATATTGGAAGTAGCTAAAAATTAAAGTCCATCTGATTTTTGAGCTTTCTTCATACTTCAATTTTTGTCAATATTATTTTTTTTAATTAAACCCTTCAATATTAACAATAAAATACTGCAATATAAAAATAATATAAAAGAAGAGTTATACAAGAAAGAAACTGATCAAAAACATCTCCAGTTTTCTGAAGGTGACATTTTCCAGCTCAGGGGAATTCCCAGGGAATCAATGGACAGCTCCTTTGGAAGTCCTTTGAATGCTAATCTTCCCAGGGCTTACAGAGTGCATGCATAGCGTGAAAAACATGCAAAGACCACTTCAAGAACAGCTATCCAGTTACCTGATTTTACTAAATTGCAATAGAAAGCATGGCTCTCCTTTCTAAGATATAAGTATCTTCACCATAATTGGGACTAAGCTGAAGGCATTTTGCACTAACAGGTCTAGTTACATCCTGGAAAGATTGTTCATGTGAGTGAGTTATTGTTTATCAGCAGGAAACTGGATGTTGGTAAGGGTTTACTTTAAGAAACGCAAAATCAGGAAGAATTATTTGCATTATAAATATCACCCCTGAAACTGCAGACAATCAGGGACATATTAGCTTTGCCTAGGTCTACCCACTGATGCACTTTCAGAACTCACTGTATGACAGAAATGTGATTAAGGTTGTAGTTTTCTAAAGCTGCTACAGTTTCTGCCTCTGTCATGGACATCAAAGAGATGGAAGGTGGGGGGAAAACTAGTTTACAGTTATGCTGAAATCAAACGTGCAATATCAGGTTTCTTTTGTTGGCCTGGCCCCTAATTTTTACCCATAAGCTCTCAACCTTTTCACTGCTGTTTTTCAAAGATAGCCCTGTGTGGTCAACCCACTTTTTTTTCTACATAGAGGGTAACACCCTCACCTTTCCTTCCTTCCTTGTCCCTTCCAAACAGTTTATAACCACCAATTGCAATGCTCTAGTCATGAGATTCATCCCATAAAACTTCAATTACACTGATTAGATCATAACTCTTTAGCTGCACAGTGATTTCCAGCTCCTCCTGCTTGCTATCCATGCTGTATACGTTAGTACAGAGGCACTTCAGCCAGGCTAATGACTGTGTCACCTTTTCAGAGAAACATGCCCTAATTTCTTTGAGGCACTTCACAAGTGTTTTCCTGTTAATTGAATATCAAAGGCCTTAAAAATTATGATTTGTGATAAAACAAGAAAGCAGACATCAAAATGATCACCAGTGTTCTTGGTGCCTGTAGCAGCAGGGAGTCTTAGATGATGACATTATGAAGAGTATTTTTTCTTTCTTAGTTATAAGCTTCCAGGTGAAGCTATCTGGTATTAAGTAGCCATGTTTCATTAACTGTAACTTACAAGACAGCAAAGAGTATCACAGACACATTTTGCATGTGAGATAGGGAGGACTGGCAATCTGAAGAAGAACATCAGCGCTCAAATCAAATCCATTATCAGTTCTGGAAAAACAGAGGAATTTACATGCATTCTGCTCTTAGTACGCATAGATAAATTGTTAATTAGTCTCATTGTAAATTTGCAGTTTTCCCAGTTCAAAGCTTATGCTTTATGAAGCAATCTAATCCAACTGACACTTAAAAATACATTTTTATCCTTTTGTATTTGTTTTTTTTTCTGGAATTCAGAACAGATTAAAGTTTTATTACTTTCATTATTTCAGTCCGTTATCTCCACAGAACTTCTTAATGTGAACATCTAAGTTTTACTGTGAGATCTTCAGTGATTAAAGCACATTCTTCAATGAGGCACAGACTATTTTTGTTGTGCTTTCTAACATGAAGGCAAAGATTTATGCAAAAGTAGAAAACCACTTCTGAGAAGCAGTACAACAGGCTTGTACAGAAACTCCTAAACTTTCCTTAAAGGTTATTTTTCTTCTCTTGACAACTAATTTAAATTATCACATTGAACTAAAATTAATATTTTGTAACCGAAGGCCATGTTATGAAAACATGCCTTAGGCTAATTTATGAACACATTTGAGAATATATTTTTCCTTAGTCATGTTCATTTGAATTTTACACCATGATTGCAAGCCTGTAACTTACAATCAAATTCTGACATTCTTGCTTATAATGATTCTTCTTTAACTCTTAGATTACTAACTCACATAGTAAGTAATTTCATATCCTCCACCAAAACCAGTTCTTATTAGTTCAACTAATGGTGGCAGAATATAGCTTTCCTTTTGCCACATGTAGTCAATACAGAAATTGCTAAAAATAGTGTTGGTTAATGTGAGAAACTGGACGTGAGAAACTGACAGGACCAACCAGACTGGGAGCTAACAGTTAAAACAATTATTTCACATAAAGTATTCTGGAATGTCTAATTTTATTTCTTGCTTTAATTTATTTTCTTAATTTCTTTATTTATTTTCTTTTATTTTTTATTCTGATTTTATTTTTTTTCTACACTCTTAACAGAGTTAAGAAGTTTTAATTTAAAAGAGGTGAATAAAAACCATATCTTCTATTTCTGTGCTGGCAGATACCCAGAAATTAGTGGGTCCTGTTTAAATCAGCTTCTTTAAAAATATGGATTTTACTCTCTGTGTATTCCTCATACCTGAAATGTCAATATGTAGCATAAAATTTTCTCTTTTAAATATAATTCTAGAATTCCTTACAAGTGTTGTTTGGGGGTTTTTGTTGCTGTTGCTATTGTTGATCATTTCTTTTTAAGTGTGAGAATATGAGAATTTATTGCATAAATATATCATGTTCATTTTTATGTGTATACAGGGGCAAATTATAAGCTGTTAGTTTCATCAGATGAACTGCTTAGGCATTTAGTTTTTTTAAAAAAATTATTCTGGTTCATAGTGACTTGGGTAAGCAGAGGATAATTACCCTGAGAATTGATTCTGGTTTGATTTGTGTGTAATAAAAATAGTTTAGCTAAAGCTTTCTCTATTTGTCTTTCTACGCCGAAGATTTGTCAAAAAGACCCATTTCTGCATAACTAGGAGTGTCTGTATACAGTGTCATTGTATAGCTGGACACGGCACATAACAGATTTCAGACAGAATGAACCTATACCCATGCTTCAAAAATTACGGGGAGGTTCTACAGAAGTTATATAACAGATATAAAAAAGGCGATCTTTCTGAGCAGTGTTATCTTGGACTTGCAGTGATTGATTGTGAAGCTGAATTTTGCTTGAATTACTTATACACTTTCATTGTTACATTTTGTATACTGCTCCTAGGTGGTAACAGAACCAACATATTTGTTTCTCAGTTGTCAAGGAAGATGAAAACTGAGTGCCTGTTAAGCAAAATATTACTGGGGATTCCATATGGTTTGGTTCAGTTCACACATTTCAAACTTAATTTCCTTTTACTCCCATGAGCCGTTAGACTCATAATTGCAGGCTCACAGTAAGGTGCTTATGACTGGCTCTGCAAAAGCTCTCAAAAGCTTTCCACCTATGCATTGTTAAGCCTATCATGTATATATTCAGTCCCCTACAGCTACATCTGTGCAATCATAATAGTGAGTTATGTATCTCTTGAGGAAATTCAGGAAGATTAATAGAGCCCTCCTAATGTTGAAGGATACTGACAAAAAGGGTCCTTCTAGGTGCTAGTCATTATGTTTAGTGTTTGAAGTATGATTTCACATTTTTTTGTCAGGTTTGCTACTAGACAGCTTGGGGCTTTAAGAGGTTAAGACAGCTGGAGTAACTTGCATATATGTAATACCATTTTTGAACTATATTGCAACTTTTTTTGCATTATTCACCTTACCCTAGGATGTATGAGTGATTCTGTCTACCTGAATAATCTTTAGCAGAATAATAATTCATTTTTCATCTTGCAAATGTTGCTCAACTGTAGATGGTTTACAATCTCAGTTTCTTTTAGAGAGGCCTATGTTATGAGCCAAAGGCCACTGGATAATGGGTGCTAAACCTATGAAAAAACTGGAATGAAAGGTTGCATTTCCATATTAATTTCATACTCTACTTCTGCAAATAAGAGTGTTTTAAATAATTTAATTTTGATTTCTTATATTGGCTTTATTGTAAGTAGTAAGCGCACTTCAACATGATAACCTCCTTGAGTTGCATTTTTGGTGACTGGATTATTCTACAGGATATAGTACATGAAATTATACTGAAACATTTATTTTTCTTGAATTATTGTTATACCTATTTTGGAGTGATTTAAGTTGTCTATAACCTCTGCATGATTGGGCTGGAGATCAAGAAAGGGGCTGATTGTTTATTTTTTTAAACCAATTTTTGTTCTCCCTATAAAAAAGCGTTCTTATGGCAAAAAGCTGTGCTGAAAGAACATAGATAGTATCAAGGATAGCTTCTGTAGCAGTTATTTTTGGTATAATAGTTGCTCTGTCTCTGTCACCTATCACTTTACTTGCAATATGTTGAATGCAAGCCATTGTCAAAATGGTATGGAACACAGAAGATTCCTGTGAAGGTGTATGCAATGCTACTCTGAAATATTTTGAAACACTGGAGTAGTTAGCTTAAATAACCAGCCATAAGTGTTTCATGGATACTAATTTCATTTTAATCTTGGATATCAGTGACACTGACTGATACGGAGGTTTTGCTGTTTCCTTACACTATCATACTTCCAACAGTCACCAATTAGTACTGCTTGCATCTATTTATTATTGGAGTGTTTCAAAAGTATTTCTTTTTTCTGATATTTTATCCAAATCACTAATGTTATCATCTGTGTTTGTTTAATTTCAGCACTTTTTAGTCTTGTTAGGAAAAATTCATTCCACCATACCAAAGCTGTAATAGTAGTGTCCCACAAAAATGTCTTTTGCTGCTTTATGTAATTCTTCTAAATTTGAAAAAGGTAACACATTAAGAATCCCCTTTGACACATTACCTTAACCATGATGGTGTTTCATTGGCCATTGGAGACTTAGCAGATTTCATTTAAAAACCTAACTGCAAACCTAAATGTTGATGTGTATCTAAGCAATTGGTAGGCAATTGACATCTTTATGTTCCATAGCACTTTAGTGTGAAAGATTGGAATACTTTTTTTTTTTTTCTCATTTTGTTGCCATTAAAGTGATGGGAAATGAGTCATGTTGTTTGTAACATTAACTCCATTACAGAGAATATCATTACCAAAAATGATCTGTGATTATAATCAGTAGTACAGAATGATACAAAATTTTTCATGCATAAAATGATATTGTCAAAATGCTGGGGCTTTCTGTAACATCGTAGTAAGTAATTTTTAATCTTTCTATCAAGAATTCTTTAATTTCATAGTATATTGGCATGTGATACTTTTTTGTATTTATAAGGACATTGTTTTTTGAATACCAACTTCATATCCAGGTGAAAATCATACAGAAACACAGTGCCAAAGAGCCTTCACAGGAAAAAAGATAAAAACAAGTCTACCACTGCCCAACTATGCTCAAAATTAAGAATGTATGTCATATCTCTTTGTTGAATATTAAAATCAGTGGACTATTAGGTTTTCCGATGTAGTGTTCCTTCATTTCCTCATGTCAGAGCTTCTCTATTTGACAAAAGTACCTAGTCAGCAATTGCAAGAGAAAGATGGTCTCATTTGGACACTTGGAGTTCATCCAATTTAAATGTATAAAAGACCAAATGCCTTGTAGCCAGCTGTCTAACGTGCAGCCTCATGAACTGAAATTGCCTTAGACATAGGAGAGAATTCAAGGAGGTCTCCTATATCTCAGATAAGTGTCCTAATCACTAAGTTATCAGTAACTGAGATTTCCAGCACTTTTCCGCTGTTTTGAGAGTGATGTAATAGCAACGTGCTGCTGTTCACTTTGCCAGTTTTTCTAATCCTCCTACAAGCCACTGAACTTACTATCAGTCCTCTGAGGCAATCCTTGTAAGTCAAGAATCATAACTTTTTCAGTTTCTTCAACAGTGAGTATAGATGCAAAATATTCATTTAGTTTTTCTGCTATGACCTTATATTCTCAGGGAGCTTCTTTTTTTCACATGTCTATGCAGGTTTCCTGCCTCTGTTGCCTTTGGGAAAGAATTGATTAATGGCTTTTATGCCTTTTGAAAGTTGTTCTCTAACTGTTGTTTTAGTCTGCCTTTTATATTTAACCTGCTAGAGTTTATTCTTCCTCTCATTTTCTTCATTTGCACACAATTACACTTTTTTGAATGATGCCTTCTTGAATTAAGTATTTTCTAAGACTAAGCAATTTAATGATGCCAACTTTATTTGCATTTTTTGAAGTCCCCAGGCTATTTTTACGTAGTTCCTCTATTTGAAATTATGCATACAGTTTTGGATTTCTTGGCTTTTGTTCCTTCTACAAGGACGTTGAATGCAAGTACATTGTAATTTCTGTGCTAGAGTGGCTTTTTGACAGCAACATTTCAAACAGTTTCCAATTCTGTTGAGGACATTTCTTACCCAGCTACTTCATTTTTATTTAGTATCATCTATGTACAAAATAATGGCTTTCTCCAGGGAAGAGATTCAACGGCAGTGAAAAAGAAATGCATTAAAAAGTTAATTTTCACTGATTCCAAGTCAATGAAAACAAATAATGCTATGTTGAATGTAAAGTTTTATTGTCTTCTACTTATAGAATAGTTTTTTTATTTAAACTTCCTCCTGAAAGCAACAGGAAACCTGATGAATATAACATTTAAAAATTCTCCTTTCAAAAAACTGCAATATACAAAATATATAAATCCCCCAAATTTCTTGGCTTACCCGCCTGTGAATTTTCAGCTGCCTTCCAAAGAAATTCGGTGAGAAACCGAGAAAAGTGAAATCTATGATTAAAGTCAATACATGCAAGAAGTTGGTTATCTGCTGTTAACGTAAGATCTATTAAAATTATGCGATTCTTAGAACTGCTGAGAATGTACTAATATTCATACTCCACTGGGAGTAAGGTGTGATCAGTATCTCCGAAAAGAAAGTCATTTAAAATTGATCTGGATGTCTAATAATGTCTAACAGAAGACATTAAAAACTTGGAGTGTGAAGGAAAACATTTGACATCGGGGACCGAGGTTTAGAAAAGTGTTGAAAATTGATTGAGCTGAAGTAGACACTTTTATTCATGGTTTCTTTTATTTATGTAACTGCGCTCTCTTTATTTGTTTTGTAATAACAAGTGTATTCCAGGTTAAGTGTGGAATACACACAAGCACAACATGGAGAAAAACATCTAAAACTAGAAATTAATGTTCTTTAGTTGTAATTTAGCATACAGACTTCATGTTTTTCCTTTGCAATGACCGAGATTTATATTATTACATATTTTAACCTCTTAAATAACATCAAGCTTAGGTAAAAAATCTGATGTCATTATTGCAAAGATTCAGTATTTCCAGGTCTGATTTCTAGAAAAGAATACTCTTAGAAACTTTCAAAAAAAATAGCTACTCAGAATTAATAGGAACAACTGACCCTAGTCTGAAGGTTTGTTAGCATTTATGTATTATAGTCCCACATATCTGAGATTTCATTTTTTAGTTATGTATTTCTCTGGTAAGTATCATGTTTTAAACAAGCAATTAATTGCTTGTTTATTCACTAAGTTTTGTCATGGCACTTTCTTTGTAATTATACCCTTTTGAGTTTGTGATCGTGTAAAGATCAGATTCCTGACAGGTTTCAATGCTACTACCGACAATAATGCACCTCGCTAACTCACACCTCACTTGATCATTTTCATTATATAAGACTTGAAGCAATTTCTCTACTCCTGTTTCTGCCTTGTTTCTGGTGTTCTGTGATCTTTTATGTGATCTTTTGTATACACTCATATTAGATGATTATACATTTTCCAGCTTTGATCTATGCAAGCTGCAATTGGGCTGAGTTGCTTGATATTAACATTCACTTCTGTTTGAGCCAGAGTTTCTAAAATGCTTGTCCAAAATTCTATTTTTTTATTTTAAAAGCATATGCTGTAACTGAAAACAGATATCCTAATGACTTCAAAATTATATCTATGCAGCTTGTGAAATGGCAAATGGCTTTTCTTTTCAAGCCTTCTTTTTCCCACTGAGCATCCTATCTCACACTTTCCCTTGCAAAGCCTTTTGCTTCAGAAAACCCTAAAACGGATTCCTGTACTGCCTTTTAGGGTATAAGAAGCTAACAAGGGTATGAGAAGCTAACATGTTTGCAAGAGTAAACTGCTGCTTACTGTTTCTTTCTGACAATGTTTGACAATAATATCAATGAATGTGAGATAGTCATGTATGTCTACCACATCTGTAGACCGAAAATGCATAGTCCTTCAGTCCTTTCTCTATTCCATCAGGGTATACACAGTCATTTTGTTTGAAACATCATAATTATTTTATAGCTCAATATCTTTAGTGCTTTTAGGAAAAACATTATTGTATATTAAACCAAGATGCCATATGTTCAGTATTTTCCAATTAAGGTCCAGGCAAAATGTCAAATTAATAAAATTCTGGTCTAGTTCCTTTTGTTCTAGAAGAAATATTGAACACAGAATGAATAGTAACAATCTCTCACATCAGTTCTTTAAATTGTTTCTTGCCCTTTATATATTTAAGCCATCTGTAAAATGAGAGAGTAGATTACTTCTTGTACTTATTCAGTTACTTCCTGCTCCACTTGAGCATATTAATATAACTACTAACTAGTGCAAACTTATGATGGACTTTATTATAACAATCATCTGTCAAGGACAAGACAAAATCTTTTTTCCGTTGGTGGCATATCAACCTTCAGGTACTACCTCTTGGCAAGAATGTGACTACTTAGCATAAAAGGGAGTATGTGCTCATGTTCTAGGGCTCTTTTGGTGAGACATCCTGCACTTCTTATGGAGGTTGTCTGGTTGAACGCTCTGGTCAATGCAGAGCCAATTACAAAGCCAGATTCAACATCAAAGTTCAACCAGGTTGCTCAGACTTATACCCAGTCAAGTTTTGAGTATGACTGTGGCTGGAGCTTCCACAATATTTCTGTTCTACTATTTGACCACTCCTCTAGGATTTTTTTTTTCTCCCTTAACATCTAGGTAGAATTTGTCTTTTTAAAATTTTTGTCCATTGCCTCATATTCTTAATTGTGCACCTCTCAGAGAAGTCTGGCTCCAGCTTCTCTATGACTTTCACTTGGTATTTAAGGACCTAAGACCTACCCAAGAAGCTAAAACACCCCCAGCAAACCAAAACCAAACAGCTAGTTTTACATGTCCAAATTGACTCCATTTAAAGCATATTCAGTTCTTATATTGACATATTTTATATTTTGATCATTTCATAAAATATTAATTTATTCAATGGTAGTGAGAATGCTGGGGAATGACCTTTTAAAGAAGGAAAAGGTCATTATTTTGTAAAATTCAGAAGTATCTATGAGAAGCATGTGCATTTCTAATGCAAAAATGAGGTATCTGAAGGATTTGAAGAAAATGTAAGATAATGTTTTTGCATTAAGACTAGAATGCTATTAACTTCAGCTCTCACATGGGCAAATAAGTCCTCATCCACTTCTGCAGAAATATTTTACATGAATAATACTGAAAAAAGAGTCTGCGAACCAACATGTCCTTTCTAGTTAAAGTCTGAGAACTGGTGATTCTTCACCATTTCACAAGAGTAGTTTAGGATCTAAAGTTAATTGTGTATCTTCCTTGCCATATCTGCAGATAAAATGTTTGCTGACTTTCCTCCAGCCATCTAAGAAATTTACATGTTTCAAAACTGCATCCTACAAATGTAAGTTTGTACTTTTTATATGAGTAACAAGACAAGACATGCATATGAGTTGTACAGCATTCTGAGATACAATACTTATTGAGCTTCTGTTGTACAAAAATGCAGCCTTACATTGGTGAGTTATGCCTCTTACTGCTGCGTAAAAGGTAAAGGTTATTAAATTTATCGAAAGGAACTCAAAGCATAAACAAGATACTTCATAAAATGTAGCATTCACTAAGAGTTTTTTGTTCCACTTAATGAACTGTAATACCATTTCTTTTAATTATCATATTGAATGTACCTGTACAACTCCAGAAGATGAAATGTATTCACTAACCAAAAACTTATACCATAAATACGTTTGCTGCAATGCAGCACTAAAGCAATTCCATCAGCTCATTAGCATATCCCTTCTGGGCATTTTGACCTTGTTCCTGCTATTACAAAAACTAAAGGCCCACAGGCTATCTTTAGAAATTCTTCCGTTTATTCATTTTGCAGAGAAAGTTGTTCTGCAGTTAAACAGTCCACAGGGGGGCACAAATTCAAAATGGAAGCAGAAGTATAATTTCTAAGAAGAGCAGCAATCAGAGGCTAAGACAATACTGATTTCCCAAATCAGCCTCCTTTTCCTCACTTGACTGATCTCATGTTATCAGTATTTTTACGCACTATGGCCTGGATCTCAGATTCTCCAACAATGATTTCAAGAGAAACAGATCTTTTATTCTGATATAAGTCCCCCAGTTTTGAGATTAAAGTAAATAAATGAAAACTGATACATCAGTCTAACTATATTAATATGGAGAAATACCGTACTTAAAAGCTATCTTAATATTTCTGTCTGTAAATGTCACTTTCTGTAATGATCTCTGGGCTGCCTGGCAGATCTGCGAATCTGATCAACTTCAAAGAGTCCCTGCCAAAATGACAGAGACGAAGGAAAACAGAGGCCAAAACACTTCCACTTATACAAAATAAAGAGCAGACATCTTATTTGCAGACAATTGTTGTGATTTTATCTTCTACTAGGTGGACAGAATCTTGGCAAAAAAATCTATGCCTTATCTTATGGATGGCCTACCGTGAATGAACATTGACCTTAGATATATCTCAAATGATAAATGATTAATTCTTCAGTGAAGGTTTCCAAGCAGCAAGCATTATCAATTTTAAAGTAGCTTTACAAGTACAAAATATATCAGGAGGAGCAAGATCCTGCCAGCTTATCTATATTCTTGACACTTCATCCCTTGGGAAAATCTATAACCATGGTATTCTTCATGCGGGATTAATAAATGAATAAATAAATGAATGAATATGATTTAATACCTACATGTTTTTTGTTTTTTTTTTAAATCAACAATATGCTTAGACATTTTTTCGTAAGCACCTTTAAACGTTAAAAATACTCAAACTCTAGAAACTTTACTGGATAAGTAAAGTAACTTTGGCAATATTTTATTGTTGTGCGGTACGGATCTATTCTAGAAAAGTAGATCAATGCAGTTTTTACATACTGCAAAATACTACTCTAACAATACAACAACTATTGACTAAACCTTCGCAGAACCTTAAACATCACCCTGGTATTTGTCTCATCCACAATTCGTACAGGTTTAGTGTTATTTGATTAACACTAGAGAGCTAGAGCTGGTTTTGACATACTACAGCTTCTCTGGAATTCTTCACTATAGCCAATTCATCCCGTCTCCTCAAATGCATGCATATGTCTGACCTTTCTGTCCAGTGGGCAGCTACATTCAGATATTTCCACTTTCAAAGGAAAAATGAGTTCAATATAGGCAACTCTCATTCCTCACAGTTCAAACACTGCTCCTAAATGTCCTGTTCTTTGATGCCCACACACCCACTACTGTGTTTTGTTATGTGCAACTGGTGGAAGGAGTTGGGAAAAAAAGTTTCTTTGCTCTTATTGAAATGCCACTGAGAAATAATCCAAGTTGTAAAGAGATATGAGAGTTTTTCCTTTATTTGAAGTGTTTAGATAAAGAACTGAATGCTCCATGAACAGTGAAAACTGTCAAGGAAAAAGAAGGCAAAAGTATATGAAAAAAAAAAGCTAGTTTTTTTTATGGGATGACTTTGTGTCTACCCTGTAAGAGGCAGAAGCAGGTAGGCATGGCCAGACTTAGTATCTTCATCACAGAACTGTGTCCTGCCTCCCTGAAGCAACCCTGCAGGAGCGGTTGTCTGGCTTATTTAAAGAAGTGGATGAGGAGGCTCTCTGGGACAGGTTGGAAGTGGCAAATATAATTGTATTTGCAGAACAGTTAGCAAAGGTCAAGACAACTTTGAGAGCCTCCTCACTTGGGCTTAAATAACCAAACAAATTTCGAGGCATATGACAAGTGTATGACAACCACCTCCCCATGATGGGGGGCTAAGAAGTTCTGGGGAGAGACTGGACACCCCTAGGAGCGGCCTTATGGGCATCCCATACTTTCCCTCTCTGAAGCACAGCCCTGCAGGTTCTAGACCACCACCTAGGACGTATGAATGGACTGTTCTGGGGCACAGGGCTCTAGATGAGTTCCTTTCTGTTAACCATGTGTCACAATCCAGCAATGGAAGAGGAAAGAGAGAATGAGAAAGTTAGCAGTGTGTGGAGAGGAAACAGATAGGTAAAATGTCTGGAAACAGCCAGAAGCCCACTTGATTTGGAATTTCTCTGCCTATGCATTCACACAAGTTAGATGCAGACAATGTTGATGTTATTTAAAGCTGGGCTTTCTGTTGTTTTGGGAGGAATAGTTGGAAAGGATGCTCAGAGTGGCACCAGGAATGACGTAGTCAGACATGCTTAGCAAATGTCTATGTAGTTTGTTTGAAACTCTTAAACCTTTGTTTTGGTGCATTAAAACACTGAAAAATGTGATATATTTTTAAGAACATTCTTTTCTTTTTTTTTCTGAAATTTCCTTATAATGTAGGTAAGCATTTATCATAAAACATAAATTTTGTGTGTGTGTGTGTAATAATAATGTGTTATAGTGGCAGTTCTTGGGAGGTTGTAGCATTAATTTATTCTATTTCAAGAAAAGAAAAAGCATAAGCCATTGAATTTGTAGCCTAAAGGAAAATATTTTTATCATGAATTTTTAAGTACTTATTTTTCAGCTTTCAGATAATGGAAAACAATCTGAAAAGAAAGCTTTCTACTGTTTATTTAATTAGCCAAAGAATTAGAAGGCATTCTTGCAATGAATTCACTCAATTAACAGGAAGACTAACATTCTTAAAGTATTCTGACATAACTACCTAATCATGAGAATTGAGTATGGTATATTTGAGCTAATAAGATCATTACAAGTTTCATCCCAAATAACAGTCCAGTAATTGTAAAATATTATATATTTTGTAATAATCTTTGTCTTATCAACTGAATATATCTGAAAAGTGTGCAAGGGCTTATGAACACCTGAGAGGCTGGTCAAAAGCTGTTCTGAATGGAACCAGGTAGAAACTCAATTTAACATTCTTTTCACAAAATGCTTCTTAATATGCAATAAACCATTAGTAAACATAATACTAGAAGTAGAGTGGCAAGAAAAAAAATAATTATAAAACATTCTTTGCCCTATTCCATTTTACCTGCAATACATTAACTTGAGAAATATAATTTAATAATTGCTAATAGTCTAATGCAATTTCTTCTCTTGACACACAGCTTATCTATTAACAGGAGAATAAAAAAAAAGAGAATGCTTTATTTGCTTATCTGATGTTGTCTTCTTTTCAATACTTATTAAATATTTTCCCATTTTTGAAAATGTAATTGTTTATCCAGTTCAAATATAGTATGTTATCACATATGAAATACAGTAGATAAAAAAGAGTCTGATTTAATCAAGCAATTTTTAAAAATTTCAGATGTGAACTAATTTACCTTTAATCTATCCAAAGCATGGGAAAATGGAGAAACTTGAAAGTTATTGAGCTGCTCTTCATATTTCATAACATACCATAAGATCGCAAAGCAATATAATATTATAAGCATAACCTCATTATAATATCTAGATAATGATATTTTTCATGACACAAATATTCATAAATTCTTACAAGTTTATTGTGAAGGAGAACAGATAATATGCAAAAGGTTGTGGTGGCAAAACAGTAGATGACTACCAACTTTCTGAGCCCTCTATCACATTGTTTGAAGAAAGGCATCACATGCCAATCTTTGTTTAAAGCATCTACTGCTTTCCTTTCATGGTAATAAAAATTCCATGACACTACTTTATCAATAAATGGATCTAGGTTTAAAAATAAAACAAAACAAAAAAAGCAGCAAACCAGGAACCTTTCAACTCTTTTGCCCAGCCTCACCTATATAGATCCCAAATTACTGTTGGAAATGAATGGTCAGGAATGGTCCCCCAAGCCTGAAAGATCTTTAAGCAGACCTGCCTGACAAAGCACTGAACTATAGTACTATTGTCTTATGATCTTTTAAAAACAAGATTCCCCTTTACAATCCACCTGTAAATCTCTAGTGACACTTGCTTAAGCAGTAAGGGAATTAATTATACCACATTTAATTGCTCACTTTTGATTCAGTATTACCAAAGCTGAATTGGGCAAACAAGAATGTGATAGCAGAAAGACTAAAACTAATTTATGACACCATTCTGATCTCCATGAAAAGGAGAAAAGCAGGAAATCTGAATCAAAGTAATTTCCTGCAGAATATGGTTAAGGTAGGAAGGAATTTTTTTATGGGAATGGCCTCTGAGGTCATAGAGATGTACATAAAAATTTAGCTTTAGTGAAATATGTCTTCAGACATCTTCGAAGCTAGATCGAGATAAACTTATGTTGAAAGCAGGAAACAAAGTCACAAAGAAGTACAAAATACCAGGCAAAAGTCCTTATTTGAATCAATGATGAAAGGGTGTCCTGTTACAATCAGAGTCTGCGGTAGACTCCACAAGAAGCCCTAGAGGGGACTTCTAGGGCAGGCAAAATGGCAGGCAGACCAGACTATCCAAAACTTGGCAATACAGATGTGTATAGAAAGTTGCCTAGATGGAAAGCCATGGCAGAAAGTCAGAGTTAACATCCCCTTATAAGAAGCCAGAACTCACTATTCTGTGAGAACAATTTGAAGAGCAGTTTACTAAGAGAAGCAGCAAGTAAACAGCCTGAGTTTTAACCTGCACAGAGTACTACTGAAACAGTATTGTTATTACTGAAGGATATCCTAACAGAAAACACTTTCTTGCCACTGAGTGGTGAGACATTTGAGAACTGGTTGATCTTATTATTTTAAGTTGGAGAGGATTGAGTACATATATCAGTGCTGTGTATGCATAAGAATGTTATATAACATCCTAGCTTACACAGCTGGGCACGTTAAAGAACCCAGAACTGATGCATTCAAGGTAGCATTGCATGTTCCTTGAGAAGGAGTAATTATCAATAATTAGATGATTACCAGTTTTTTATTCCTAATATTGTGATTTTCGAGGTTTTGCCAACATTTTTCCCTGTGCTGAAAAATCATAACCTTCTTAACTTCTAAGAATAAATAAAAATAAATTAAGCTTCCAAAAACTTAGTGTCCCTTTTCTATAGGAAGGTAATTTTAATAGTTAGGTACTATTAGTACAATGTAAAAACAAAACAAAACAAAACAACCAAACAAAAAAGCCCAAATAAAAAACCACCACCTTTTGTTTACCTCTTCATGCCTATTAGTTTTAAATTGCTACCATGCTCTGTTTTAAGCAATAAACTTTGCTTCTAGAAGCAGCACCTTTTATTACTGAAAACAAAGATCTGCACTAGCTATAATCCTACTGGAAAAACCCTCAGCTCTGAAACACTATAAAATATCAACCTTTCAAATTGGGGAAAAACTAGGCTTTTTTTGCTACATGAGAGGGGTTTGGTTTGGGGGCTTTTTTTCTGTGGTTCATCTGTATTTTTCCCCCCTTTTTTCTCATGATGCATTTACTGTGGAGTGATGAAATTGCTTACTTGGGTGATGACAGCCTGAACAATGATTTCTGTCAAAGAAAGAATACCTTTTATCTCCAAACTTCTGAAATAGTAAAGCAGTCAGCCAATAGACATTTCTTTTTTTTTTTTTTTTTTTTAAATGGCCTTCCAATTATCTTTCGGTTTAGTTCTATTTTTGTTGCACAAAAGGAAGCCAAAAATGTGTGTTTGTCAAAATCCCTTGTTCTTTTTTTTTTCTTTTTTTTCTTTTTTTTTTCTTTTTTTCTTTTTTTTTTCTTTTTTTTTCTTTTTTTTTCTTTTTTTTCTTTTTTTTTTTCTGGTGAATTTCTTTTAAGTTGTGTACAAAGTAATCCTTGAATTTAAACTTCACAATGATAGACAATATGCTTCTAGGACTTTTGCATAAAGGGCATCCAAAGCTTTAATGAAAATCTGAATGCGGAAGAGGGTAAAAAAACCAGACATATTTTATATAAAATTACTGTATTCTTTTATAGTAAAGCAAGCAATGAAAAGTTTTAGGACTGACAAAAGTAAACAAAAAATAACCATTCTATACACAGACATACAGGCAGATAAAAACACATATGTAAATATGTGGCTTTGAAAGTAGAAAACCTGACAAATTTCATTGTAGTTAGTAACCAGATAAAGGTACCATATAAAGGTTAATATGAGATTACATAAACACTTTTAAATAAAAAGGATAAGATTTCTGAAGATTAACTTCCTTTTTTCATTGTTGACACTTAATCCCTCTACAGTATTTAAGATAGAAATATTTCTGAGCACATCTTGACACAAATTCCTTTATACCATGTGCATCTCAAGCTAGCTTTCATTTCTTTAAAAATCTGCAATATTGCTTTGAAGTTGGTTCTGAGCATAACTTTAATGGAGTATTTCACTTAGATGTGAAAAAATATTTAGAGAAGTCAATGAAAACTTTGGAACTGTTTTTCTTAGGTAAGCCAGATTTCTGTGTTGTAGCGTTGTAAAAAATTTGTTAAATATTTCAAAAGTCTTTGATACCTGTAATAAAAGGAATTTCAGACCTTTTTATCCAAATTGAATCAATTTCTCACTTTGAAATTTATTTTTTATAAATATTTCAAAAGGAGTAAAACTTGAAATAAATTACAATTTCATTTTGAAAAACATAGCAATTTAAATTTGAGAAACTACTGGAAGATTTAGGCAAAGAGAGTTAAGATTTCACCCTATTCTATGGAAAAGGAAGTGTGATTACAAAACAGCTTCAATATATTTTTCTCTATTATACTTACATTACCTCAGAAATATTTTTTACCATTTGCCTTAGAGGGAGAGCTCGTATAAATAATAAGGGACTATTAAATTAGGTTACTAAATTTTTTTAATGCATGTCATAATTAGTAAATTTATTTATGTACCTTTTTGCTGGTTCCCAGATCTAATCGGTAATTTATTCACACCTTCTACTTCTATCAGCTTCATTGTTATCTGTTATTATTCTGATTATTATTTAGATAATTAGGTGAAGTGTTATGCAACTGATAAAACTGTGTTGCATTCTTTAGGAGCTATCAAGATTTTTAAAGATGTCTTACCCCTAGGATTTGAAAAATAATACAGTGGATTTCTGCAAAGCACACAAGAAAGATTTGTTATGTAAAACATAACATTGTTATGTAATCTTTTGAATCTATTTTCATTAAAAGTTTGAAAAGAGATGGATTTTATTTTTTTTTAGTTTGCCTAGCCAAAGACTATGTTTTTTTCTGTATTCTGTGAGAACTGATAAACAGAAAATATATATCATTGTTTTTCAACAAAATTCTTATCCATTAAAGAAAGATTTCTTATTCAGGCTATTTTTCTTTATTGTATTTTGAATGTTCATCAATATTTCTTTCTTATACCATACAATATATTTACTTCTACCTAATGTGGGATTGAATACATTTTGGATTAGCTATTCATTCACCTCAAATCACCTGGAAAGTTGTTGACTTATCTGGTCAGTTTAATCAATGGTGGCAGCTATGTCGCAGTTGAAAATGTTTATTCTAAACTCTTCTCTGCCCGGGTCTATGAAGAAATTTTTCAAGTATGTATAAAGTTTAGAATTATAAAGTATGGATTTGGGAAAAAATATCTGTGAGTGACAGCAGAACTAGAAAGATATAGTGGATAAGGAATCACCTTCATTTAAATGTGTTGCAATAGTTATAATTATTGTATTTACAAATATGAACATATTTGACCTCCATTTAAGTTTATGTTTTTCTTTTTTTAAAGAGAAAGATGGTATATGAGAGCTAGGATAAAAGTCAGGTCTCTTAAAGCTGCTAGGAATATTGCTATTTATTTTAAGAAGGCGAACTTTTCAATTATAAGGAATATTTTATTCAGTCTTGTAACTGTCTATCACACTCATTGAATGACCCATGACAACATCTAGCAGAGCTGGTAATCTGTTTTCAATACATCTGTAATAGCATCTATGATCATGACCCCTTCTTTAGATTCTGTGCATTTCTCCCCTAAAAATATTGATGGAATGATGTAGAGCTATTAAAAAATGACAGAAGTTCTATGGACAACAGAGAAGTTTACATAAGGAAATATGATTCTATGCTAAACAAATTGGTGTTGGTTAATATTGTTAGTCTAAATTATTTTCCTTCATTTTGACCCAATTAATACCCATGCGCCTGCTCTACACCATATGTTCCAAAGAAAGCTTGGTGATATTTTTCTGTTGATTTGATGGATTTGGATCATCTGCTACAATTTAACAAGACAGTGACATATAAATTCAGATACGATGTGAATATCATAGAGTTAAATAAAGTGCTTTAGTCACTCTATATTAATAATTCAAGTACCACCAATATTATCTACATTAGTAGATTGCCTCAGAAGCAGTGGATTTGCACATTTCTTATTCTGTTTTCAAAAGCTACTCTCTCATGTGAGATTATTAAACACACACACATGAAACCAAAGACTAATGAAAAACATAGATCAAGAAATGTTAGGATCTATTTTCACAATTTTTGATCTAAAAGATACATATAGTTTTAGAATTGCTGTAGTCAAAATAGTTCATTATTTCTGTTCCATCTGAAACACTGCACTCTGCCTCTTTAGAGGCTGAACTGGGGGAACAATCTGTGTACCTTACTGAAATAGTACTGAGACTATTTCATTGAATTCAGAGGTAAGATTAAAGGGTTTACTTCTTTATAAATAAATAAATAAAAATTTATAGATTTTCACCAACCTGAAAACAATTCCAGGGGAAGAAAATGCATCCAAAGTTGATTTTTTAAATGGTACACAGCAGCAGAGCTAACATCTAATTGTGTCTGCTCTTGTTATTCATTGCTGTCTGTGGCCACTTGACCACAGCACTCAATTTTGATTCCACAGTATCCTGAGAAGAGAATTAGAGGTTAGCATAAATCATTGAAAGCCATTGGGAATAGTAAGGTAAAATCAGAAACACATTTAATAAAATTAATGCAACAAAAGAAAATAGGGTTCTAAGGTTTGCTTCTCCAAAAAGTCCATTCAGTCCATCAGAAACCCTTCCATAAATAACAGTGTTGCAATCTGAGGGTAATGGTGGGACTTCTGCTAGGTGTGATAATGTTTCCTAAGATAGCCCTTCCAGGGCAGATACTTGCATGGAATGATGATCGATACAGATTAACTGCTTGTGGATGGAACATAAACACATGCTCATGCAAACAACCAGTGCCAACTGACTGTAAATAATCAATAGCTTCAAATGTCTGCTAGACTGCTAATAAGGAAAAGGACACTGTTTCTGTAAACTCAGCTATTCAGGGTGATGTGGATGGCTAACATTGGTAAGATAAAAATAAAAGATAGTAATGAAACATATGTAATTAAAACTATACATACATACCCTGAACATCCACCTTAAAAAAACCCAAACTGTTAGCAGATTCTTTTTAGAAGTGCTAACTTTTAAGAAGAGGTGGGGCCTGATTAATTCAGGATGCCAGATAATCAAAGTTTGCCTTTGATTTTATGAAGGGGTTTGAGCTATGACAGTCTAACTCTGGGCAGTACTTTCCTGTAAGTCAGGCAGACAATTTAGCCTTCAACTCATTCCACAAAACCAATATCCACAATTAACTAACTGCTTCACTGAGGTATCTTTTTCTTTCTTCAAATACACACAATTTCACAGAATCACAGAATCACAGAATTGTAGTGGTTGGAAGGGACCTCAGAGATCATCGAGTCCAACCACAAAAAAAAAAAAAAAAAAAAACAAAAAAAAACCCACACACACCAAACAAACAACACCAGCCCCCACCACCTAAACACACAACAACCTCCAACCAAAAAACCATCACCCACCCACACAGCACCCCACCACAAACCAGTAATCTTGGGCACTAGAGCATGCCCTGAAGAACCATGTCTACACGTTTCTTAAATACCTCCAGGGATGGTGACTCCACCACCTCCCTGGGCAGCCCATTCCAATGCTGGATAACCCTTTCAGTAAAGAAATGTTTCCTAATATCCAACCTGAACTTCCCCTGGCGCAACTTGAAGCCGTTACCCCTTGTCCTATCATCTGTAACTTGGGAGAAGAGACCGACCCCCGTCTCTCTACAGCCTCCTTTCAGGTACTTGTACAGAGCGATAAGGTCTCCCCTCAGTCTCCTCTTCCCCAGACTGAACAACCCCAGTTCCCTCAGCCTCTCCTCGTAAGACTTGTGCTCCAGACCCCTCACCAGCTTCGTTGCCCTTCTCTGGACCCGCTCCAGCACCTCAATGTCCCTCTTGTGGTAGGGGGCCCAAAATTGGACACAGTACTCGAGGTGGGGCCTCACCAGTGCCGAGTACAGGGGGACGATCACCTCTCGGGCTCTACTCGCCACACTGTTCTTGATACAGGCCAGGATGCTGTTGGCCTTCTTGGCCACCTGGGCACACTGCTGGCTCATGTTCAGCCGACAGTCGACCAACACCCCCAGGTCCTTTTCTGCCAGGCAGCTCTCCAGCCACTCTGCCCCAGCTAGTTTAGAAAAGTTTTACTGTGTACAGAAAGCCAAAGCACGATTTATGATGCTGGGTGTTACCTTGCTTACATTTCTGTTAACAGCATTACTATAGATAAAAGATTATTCAGTGGATCTGAATGTTTTGTAATCTAGCTTCCACGTTCTCTTACTCTCCCTGGAACTGGAAGATGGGTTGAATTTAAAATCATAAAGGACCATGTTATACTCAAAAAATACAACTTCTTAGCTATGTTCAGACTCACAAATCTGTTAACCACATAAACAAAAAAGAACAGTATTCATTGAACTTTGTGACAGGAGCACAAATTTAAGCTCTATATAAACACAGAGGACTTGGTAAGTGATTTCCTCATGGATAGAAGATAAAAACTTTTCATCCACACCTGTTTTTCAAATTCCATTTGTAAATTGAAAAAGTGTAGAAAGGGGTAGTATTTCTTAACTTGACTCAGTGAATGAAGAGGAAAATTGGTAAAAAAAACGTATATCAAAATGCATTTTCCTTTGTATTCTTATTTAGACTCACTTTTTCCAATATTTCTATCTTATGCCGATTTTACATCTGAAAAGATTAAGAGCTGTACTGGATAAGACTTAATCTTCAATGAATGTACATAGCCCATATCTTTTAGTAAAATGGCGGTTTTGTCTGAATGCTGTTTAAACGTTTGCAGATAATTTTATGAATGGAAAAGCTTTTTAAATTTTGTTTAAAATGTATGACTTAAGGCATAATGTATGACTTAAGGCAAATTTCTGTACACCTGTATGTATTTCTTTATCTGAACAGTCAAAACTAGTGATAATGATAATACTTGTGGAAATCCTTATTCAAAAAGGAGTATGGAATCTGCATATAGATAAATTATCTGATTGGTTTTTTCTATTCTATTGATTCAAGAGAAAAATATAGATTTTACTTACAAGGTCTTGTAGGCATTAGTAAACACAAAATTATGTATCTTATATTTATTTGGGACTCAACTTTGTCATATTAGCCATACAACAATGAATTCACTGGAGCAGGACTGTTATAAAGATAGAAGATATGATGGTGTGAAGTATTGAATACCAACATCAGGATGGCTTGCTGGTGATTGTGATCCATCTCACACTGCAGTTATATCACTAATATACTCTGTCTTCTTTCTTTACCGGAGTAAGCACCTACTCTGAAGGAATGATAAAGAGTACAGAACCAAAGTTTATACATGTTGATCTAGTTCTAAAAATGTGCTGATTCTTTGGGATTTTATCCCCGAGGATCAATTATTAGGAAAAAAAAAAAAAAGTCCTAAGAAGGGACAGGAAAACATCCATTAGAGATTAAAGAAAGTAAAGAAGAATATAAGGTTGAGGAAAAGAAGTGATATGAAGATGATTGTATAAATAGTCAGAAGAAGTCCAACAGTGAGGTTCATCATGTGGAGCCACAAGTGCCTCAGCCTTTCCCAGAAGAGAGGTGTTTGTGAGTCCTGTGTAACCAATCAGTATTTGTAGAGTGACAGAGACACCCAGAGCAGACTCTCACTCACTACCCACTACCCCTCACTGCTAAAAATCTTGCTATTACAGGATGGCAGGATGCCATTGCAGCATTTGTGCATCTAGCCTCGTGCACTGAAAGTCATCAATTCAAGATGACATTAAGACAGCAGACTCTCTCACTCTGGCACGGTCAGAACCGTCTTTGCCACCATTCAGATATCACCTTAACACTTTGGACTGGAGTGTTGGAACTTCCTCACAGGCTATAAATTTCTAAGCAGGTCACTCTGCAGCCCAGGGACAGGGGTGTACACTCCTCACTACACAGAGCCGGCTGCCTCAGTGGTCACCGGGAAATGTCCTCATTTCTTTGGCTTGGGTTGAAAATATTGAGGTTAACTTTGGTGCTGTGACTTAAACATGGCATCAGGGGGACATACTGCCATGACATGGCACTGTCAGATGTACTCCCTTAAAGCAGAGAGTAAGGATGACATCTGGCTAAGAGACCTTTCAGGTCATGGATATAAACAAGTCCCAACCAAGTTGGCATAGCTAACATCACTCATACAACCTAGCTGTTTCTTAGCCTTGGATATAAATGCGAACTAAATGTTTTGGAGTAGTTAATTTACAGAACCAAAAAGAGTTCTTGCCAAGGAAGGTTTAGGAATGGTTAAAGCAGCTGAGATATTCAGTGATGACCCTTTCATTTTTAGGTTTTGTGGATTCTAAACGTTATTAGCTGATTAGTTAAGAAAGGAAAAAGTAAATCTAAAATACCAAATACAACCAAAAGTAAACTAAAATAAACAGACAAACAAGAAAACAAGCAAAAACTTGAACAGGAAAAGATCTAATTCCTTCCCTCACAAAGGTAAATTTCCATTCATAGTTCACAATGTGTTTCAAGCCTCATCCTTGAGCAGGTCTGCTATGTTTTGAGTAGAGGTTACCAAGTGACCAGTGCTTAGAATACAATGGCACCTAAATGCTCACAGACATAGTGAGGAAGTGATGTTAACATAATACTGTTTTATCCAAGTATGAATCTGATTTCTTACTGCTCTCATTGCAGTTGTGAATTCCTTTTCCAGTACAGTGGTAATTCTATCGCCAGCATTTGAAACAGAGATTATAACATGTCTGGGAAGTCTACCTGTCCCAAAATTTAAAGATTGTAGTTTGTCAGCAGAAAAGTCATGACTATGAAAATGCCAATTAAGTGCAAATCCCAGAAAATTCCAGAGAGACCTAACTACATGTTAGAGTGATTTGACTTGACTGAGTTCAATAATATAAAACAACTTTCCCTTGCCTCAATCAAGTGTCTAAAGAAGACATCATTTGCACTTCTGTGTCAAAGATGGTAAACTGAGAACAATATTTAATCCCCAAGCGGTCATTCCCTGTGGGAGATTCTGTCTGTACAATGTCATCTCAGAGCATATGAAGGGGAAAAAAAGCTATCAGAAGTAGTCAACATGGATTTACCAAGGGGAAGTCATGTCAGATTAAAATGATAGCTTTCTATGATGGCATGACTGGTTGGGTCTTTTTAGTCTGGAGAAGAGAAGGCTGAGTGGGGATCTAATCAATGCTTACAAATACTTAAAGGGAGGGTGTCAGGAGGAAGGGGCTGGTCTTTTTTTCAGTGGTGTCCAGTGACAGGACAAGAAGAAATGGGCACAAACTTGAGTATAAGAAGTTCCACCTAAACGTGAGGAGGAACTTCTTTACTGTGAGAGTGGTAGAGCACTAGAACAAGCTACCCAGAGAGGTGGTAGAGTCTCCTTCTTTGGAGACAAAATTCAAAAGCTGCCTAGACAAGTTCCTGTGCAACCTGCTCTAGGTAGACCCTCTCTGGTGGGGGGCTTGGACTAGATGATCTCCAGAGGTCCCTTCCAACCCCATATGATTCTATGATTATGACCCATTTGTAATCACCAGGCAGAGTTTCATTCTGCAATCCATGCTCATAGGATTTATGGGACTTAGTCTTATTAACACCAGTAGAATTTATGTAGGGTTAGTCGCTAGGCTCTGCTAGCTGACCAGAGACTGTAAGTGCCGGCCAAAGCTAGGATGTTAGAGGTAATTTGAGGATTATAATGATATATTCAGCATTTTTTGTCTTCAATTATATTTTTCTGCTTTATTCATCAGGAGCTACAGATGCAATTACTAAAATAGCATCTCAATTTAAAGAGGATATGCCTGACATGGATAACACTCACTTTCTAAGTAATTAGTACAGCCTATGAAGACTTTTTTCCTTTGATAGCTTGGGACAAGTTGGGGTCAGCAACATTATTGTCTATGACAGTAAACAGGTTTATTAAATAGATCAAACAGAAATTTCACAATCTGCTTGATCCTTAATTACCTTCAAATTTAAATCCCTATTTTATTGGAAGTCTCAGGTGTTCTTCTCAAAATCTCGATTAAAATGCAAATAGGTCATTATATAATTGAAGCTATTTAAATAAAGTATATTTTCTTCACCAGTTCATCCTGTCATGAATTTATGAAGACATGGATTATTTGAAAGGACAAGGGCTAAAGGGAATTTGAATGAGGTTCGTGAAAACTGTAAAGAACACATGAAGCCTTTCCAGTCTTTCCGTTTTCTTTTTCACCATATAACTGGAAAACTCCATAAAACTCAAGAGTAAAATCTCTAGCTTACAAGGAAATAGAGCTGCACATAAGATACAGTTCATCACTGGATTTCACTACCCCAAGAGGTCATTAGGACAGACAATTCGATTATTTGATTCTTTTCAGTGACAGAAAATAGGCAGACAAAGGGGCAAAGTGTGGAAGGCAAATTCACATAATCTGTTTGTGTCAGTGGACAGATGATGAGGATGTGTTAATCTGTGCACTATTGTTAAGATGATAGACTTTCAATTCAGTTGTTTTGTCCAGGAGAGTCAGGAAAGTAGGATGAAGGTCTGAAGTCATTTGAAACTACTGGTCCTGCAAGTTGTCAGAGCATCTAAGAGACCATAAAAGGCAGATAATACAGGTAAAGGTTTGATCCTAAAAGATACATATAGTTGCTCAAAAATGAGTTATAATACCTTAAGGATGATTCCTTCTGACGATACTGACTTGAGGTTGTATTTTTAAGTTGGTAGCTCTGGAGGAACCTAAAGAATTCCTAAGTGCACTTTCAAAGATAATTGAAATGTCATATCTCAGCTACCCCAACTGTTCAAAGATACATTTTTTTCAGGATAACCAAACATTTGTGAACACCATATTGAATTGCTTGGTTACTAAATTTTCCAGAAATATCACTTGTTCGAGGTCCTAAGGGGCGTATTTTTTAAGGTGACTTTGTAATGTAGCTCTGTGACAAAGAATGAGAGGGTATTTTACTGTAAATTTTGCATCTCTGGTGATATGAAATATATAAAGCCATGTCTTTAAGGTTAAATAAGGAAAAAATTACACTGATGTGTTCTAGTACAGTTGAAAGTAGGTATTCTTCAAAGAAGGAATCTTAAAAGGAGAGATTACAAACAAAATTATAAAAGATGGAGATAATGAAAGGGAATGAAGATAAATAGAACTGAAACTTCACAATTTCTTCCCCTCAGAAATTCTGCCATCGGTTGTTCTGATGTATATCTTTTCCCAAATAAGGAAAAAAAAAATCAAAATTATGACACATCCTGTAAAATATATCCCATTTAAATGTCAGTTAGGAACAATTACATTATTTCTTTCAGCAGCACTTCAGTGTTATGATATATTTACCTGCATAAATAAAAACTTGCAGGCATATAGTATATAAAAACTCTAATATTGCCAATGATGCAATTACAACGATTATCCTAAATCTGTGAATGACATAGTTCAGGTTGATATGAAGTCTTAATTTTCTACCATAAAAGGTTTCCATCGGGACATTTTCTTTCCTTTTTCTGTTCTCCCTCTCTGCACAGAAATAAGAAAAAAAATAAAATAAAATAAAAAAAACCAATATTTACTATTGGTAGTAATCCACTATTCTACTATAAAACATCAGCAGCTTTTTCCTTACTAGGTTTATTTCACATAAGAGAGTATTGTCTCAATTTTTCAGGTGAAGAAACAAAAGAAGAAACATTAAGCGACTTGTTCAATACCAACAAATGTGACACTATAATGAAAGCAGAGGCAGATACAACGCTTTCAGTAGTCCTCTTTGGAATGTGTTAGTATATTTTCATTATATCAGTTTTTCTGAGCTAATTATGTGGAGTCTTTTTCACATAAACATCAACACTTGTTTGACCACCTCTTCCTTCACAAACAGCTGCATAAACAGCTTTATTAAAAATGTATTATTATTCTACAGAAGTTTTTGTCTGCTAACAGATGTATATTAACCTTAGAAATGTATACATATTTATAGCAAATGAAGGGTAATCTATAATATTGAATTTGGGAGTATTCGCCTCCCAAAACTTGCCTCAGGTTCGACCTAGATGTATGACAGCTGTGTTTCTCTCTTCCCTGTGCTCCACAAACCAGCTCATGCAGAAGTTCTAGTTTTCTCTGTCAGGTGCAATCTGAACAGTCCATTAACCCAAACCCTACAATGTCCACAGGTAAAGGGACACACATATGCGAAAAAAATCAAAAAAAGATAATATAGTTGACCTCCTTAAAATTTGTTATTTGCTATTATCTATCAAGAGAATGAAAAAGGAGAAAGGGAGGGAGGGAGGGAGGGAGGGAGGGAGGAAGGAAGGAAGGAAGGAAGGAAGGAAGGAAGGAAGGAAGGAAGGAAGGAAGGAAGGAAAGAAAAAAGAGCTAGATTTCAATGGGAGAGAAGTGAAATAAGTTAGTATTTAATTGTGCCATCTCTGTAAAAAAAGTATTTAAAGAAAAGAAAAAATACCTTTTTGTCTTTGAAATAAAAAGAAAAATAGAAAAAAGCTTTCTGAAGTCAAAGATGACAGATAAACTAAAAGTCACTTCATTAAATTAATTATTGTTAATGGATGAAAATGATAGATCTAGCACTTTTATAATTATATTTTAAGTTTATATATATACATAAATATATATATGCACTTGTATTCTCACTGTTTCACTGTCTATTTTTTAAAACTAAGTTGTCTTCTGGGTATATATACATAGCCATACACAAAACATTTGGAGGGAGAGGACTAATTAGTGTTAGTTACTAACTCCTTATGAGAATATAGACATGTAATTCTCTTCTTTTTCTGCTGACCTACTCAGTGGTATAATACTGATCTGTGTAGACCGCTGTTTTGATTCACTAGGACATTTGTCCTTATCCTATTCTTTTTTTAGCCATTGTAACTGTTTAATTGCTCTTTTTTTCCTTTGTTTTTATTTTCATACCAAAAAAAACTATACAGGTCCCAAATCATGAATAATAAAATTTTATACACTTCCCCAGATTTAAAAAGAAAAACAAGAAGTACTTTGAAGAAAAGATTAAAATTGTTCTTTAAGAATTCAGCAGAAAATGGAATTCCATTTCTAGCTGGTCAGAATGTCTCTTTGAATTTACTGCATTAAGACTGAAAGTCTCAATGAAAAAATGAAGACTCAATGAAGTCTCAAAGAAAACTATAATGTTACTCAGAGTGAGAATCAATAGTAAATCCCTCTTTCCTAATCAACTGATAAATATAAGTCCTAAATGTGTGTGTTGTCTCTCCTTTATATCATCTTTCTCATTCCAGACAGCTTCCCTTTCCTGCTAGGGGCTTGCTTTTCTGCTTAGTAAATGAAGCTGATATAAATTTGAATGGTGCTCAAAAAAGGATTGTTGGTCATGAATTTACTAGGTAGCATATGGATAGAGAAATACAGTTTAATATTTTGTTGAACTGAATCAGAAATAAGTGTTAGCTAAATCAAAACCAAAGTATTTACATTATGGTTCAAATGCTGTGAAACAGAATATTAAATTTATATTCTTTTCTAGCTTCTCATTCTTTCCTGTCTCCCTTCCCAAGTTGCATCCAAACTTCTGTGTTAATGTAGGTTTCTTTGAAAACCTTCAGCTCAGAAAACCAACTAATATTGCCAAGGCCATCAGTTTTATGCAAAAATGAAAATTCATGCCATGAAGAGATAAGGCAACGAAATTGTTTTAAACAAACAAAAGAATGAAAGATATCAAAATACAAACAGCTGATGACATTTTAAATGAATGGGGGAAAAGACTTTAGAATAATTTGTGATATCTGCCTACGAAGAATGTAAAACTTTTTCATTCTTATCATTTTGGAAGGTAAATAGTTTTGGGGGGAGAAAGAAAGGGCCAGAAGAAATGGGAAGAAATATCATCCCTGCCATTCGAATAGACCAGTTTTGCAAGGCTTTCCTCTTTCAGGTATCCCATTCTTTCTGTATCAGAGAGATTACTGACATCTATCGATGATAATAAAGCTAACAAGGAGCAAATATTTTCAAATTATTACTTTTTTTCCTTTAATTTATTTTTTGGGGTGTATCTGAATAAAATTGCCTTCTATGCAAAGAGATGGATTTAGGTGATTTAGGGAGGAATAAATGTGGGAAAACAAAGGGGTAAGTGGGACAAAGACGACTGGTCACAGGTCAATAGGTGGTTAGTTGGTATGCTTGTCTGGCCCTGTCATGCAGACTTGGTCAGCACAGTCTGTCCTGTCTTCTCATGATGCTCTATTTCTCATGACTTTTGCAGGTGAGGGGATCTCTGTTCGGTGTGCGTGTGTGTGTATAGGGAGTTGTCTGAGCTCCACAGCTGGAGTCCGACCACAGGTTATAGGGCCCTGGGTGTTTGTGGTGCAACAAACAGAGCAAGTGAGGGCATGGATGCCAGCAGCCGGGGTGGGACTGTGGGCTGGAGTCTGTGTCTGTGTACCAACAACTGGAGAGACTGGACTGAATGAAAACAAATGTCTTCTACATATGTGTGTATATTCATATTCTCACTAGGGGACAACCATCCTGCTCGGACAGACAGTGGAGCAGGATGAAGTCAGTGGTGCTGTGTGTGTTCGTGTGAGTACTTTCTGCGTCTGTCTGTCGCCCATGTGGCTGGCTACATGTATATGCGTGTGGTGTGTACATGTGCTCCGTGTGCCTACTGGGAATATAGTTTTGGTTTTTCTACTGGCTGGACCAGGGACATGAAGCTGAGAAAGTCTCACTGCTCTCAGGCTGTCAAATCCAACATCATATGTTTCCCCCTAACAGTTTCCATCAGAAAGAGTCGATTAGTATCACATAAAATATTTCCTCAGTTTGAACCTTAAGACATTGACATGCCTGAGCTTTGGATCCATAGCCCTAAACGCTGTGTTCAGATATTTTTCCTGTTCATACACATGAAGAGAACCAACGATAAATCCTTGTAATTGCTGTGTTTGGCTGAGTTTGCACATCAGGATAATACAAAGACCATATTTAGATTTTATTTATCTACTGACTGCTTTATTTGTTCATCACAAGATTATTTCACGTACACAGGTCAAAAGTGATATATTTAAACATCTGTAAAGTTACTCTCAAGAGAATCTGATGTATAAAAATATGTCTACTTCAATTTTGGGACTTTTCTGTGTTAATCAACTTGACACCAGCATTTACTTTGTTAATTAGCCAATATAAAAGAAAAAGGAAATTTAATTTTCAGTTTACTTATAGAAAATTGTTAAACAAAAAAAAATAAAAATAAAAAAGAAAGCTCCATGAAACCTAATTTTACATATTTGAATAGATGCCTTTTAACTTCCAATTTGTGTAAAAATATAAATAATATGAACACTACCTTTAGAAAAATGGTTTATTATTAAAAAGTACAAGAAGAAAACTGTTGGATGCAATCTGTATATAATTGTTGTATTTCTTTTACTAAGAAAATAGTTTTAAAAATAAAACCAGTCTTCCTAACTGATTTTGATAACTCCTGTCAACAAGAGCTGAAAAATAGAAAGAAACTTGATATAATTTTATATAGTATTGATTTCTTTTATTTAGGAAAAGACAGACTGTGTTATAATAATCTAGAAATCTTATTTCTCATTTTTCATCTCATTCTGTCTGTTCCCTTTAAAAAATAAGCTGAGTTTCACAGTGTAATGAATGATTTTAGCTGATCAGGGCTCTGCCTTCCCTGGCAACAGAAGATGAGTTCATCCTATTGAGGAGAAACAAGCCTTTCAAATTCCTAGCAGAAACCTTTCACCTTTGCTCCTTGGTCTCATGAAAGAGTGGTGACTAGAAGCTGAGTAATGTTTCTCAGTGCCAAATAACCCCAACTACAGATCTCATTTTAGAGTCCCCAGGAGTGACACTCAAAAGGCAGACTCCTTGACACCAAGGAAAAATATAACTTGTATTATGAGTTTCACAACAGCCCTATTGTTGCTGATTGCTGGAAAGGGGGACAGGGAGGCGGAGGAGGGAGGGAAGAAAAAGAAACAAAAAAAACCAAAACAAAAAATCCCACAAAAAACCTTCAGAGGCTTTTAAGGAGCTTTGGGCTTTGAAAAATGAATAAAAAATTGCATTTGAAATCCCTTTGTGCATTACAACAAAGAGATAAAAGTTTATCACAAAATAAAGGTCTGGCAACTTCAGCAAATACATCCATGGAGTTGGAACTTACAAAGGGTTGTAAATAAAAAAAAATAAAAAATTAAAAACTGTTAAAGAGAAGTTTGCCATCTGTGTTTGAAGGTTATTAGAATGTTCTTTGTTGAAAGATGAGCTTTTTCAATTAATGAGTATGTAGATTTAGATCGGTAATTCCTTTAGTAATTATACTCTGTGTAAAGAAGGAATTATATGCCTTGTAAGCATGTTCTATTCTATCAAAGTAGATTTGTGCAAAACACTGAATTAAAAAGATAGTTTATCAGCAGTGGTTCACATAATAGATATGTCAATCATTGTATCCTGGGAGTCACAAGCAAATGCAGACTTTATTTTTACCTAATAATTAGATAAATTCCTTACTTTAAACATATATTTTTATCTGGCAGGTTGTGAATCTTTTTATTTTTTTGGTTGTGGAAGAAGAGAAGGAATGGAAGTATGGTTGGGCAGTGATTATGTTTTCTTACTGAATTGGCCATAATTTCTATTATGTTTCATGTTTTTATTGAAACATTTTCAGCTTTCAGAATGTTCCCATCATCAGCTCCCTTGCCCATTTAGTAGTTGAATCCGAAATAGTGTTTAGGAGAAGAATCAGCTGGATATTATATTTTATTTTATTTTTTCTGACTGAAAGAACATATTCCAAATGAATGTTTTCAGAGAAACTGAACGAACTCATATATATTCATCTTATAAAGGCTGGCATCTGCTTCACTCACATGACTTTAATGGCATTCAAATAAAACTCCAGACCATTCATTCAGCAGAGAAATAAATAAGTCTAAAATATTTACAAAAGAAGATAATGGGGTAACTAAAAGAAATTTGGTTGTAGCTCATCTTCTGGGACATTTCTTAGCCTATTTTTCAAGACAGATTTATGTGAAAGCATACTATAAATGTTCCCATTGACATTAGCCATTAGTAGTGATGCCAGAAAATAAGAAAATATGAAGTGTTTTCAGAAATAAATGAATATAAAGGGTGTACAACCAAACTGAGAATTAGACTACATTTGTTACCAAAATAATAGAAATTAGTTCTTTTTAGCTTTAATATTAGCTTTTATTTCTATCACCATAATACTTGCTTCCTTTCCCCTTATCTTTTCTTTCATCTAGTAAATTTGGCACTTGTTGACTGGAATCAATGTTTATTTTTTTTTTCCCATTGTTTTAGTACATCTGCATGATCTTCAGAGTGGGATTACTAAGGTGTCAGCAAAGAATCCTGCTTCTCTCTGGCCTATTGCAAGGCTTCAGTTACTTTGCTTCTGGCTCTATTTCTGTTTCCCCTCGCATTTTTTTTTCTCCTACATGATTAGACTGATACTAAAAGCCCAAAATTCTTCATCATTATGTGATTGACTGTCATAGAAAATGAAAACAAGATACTTAAGTGAATACTTTATCATAGCCAATCATACACGCAACAACATGACAGTTCTCAGTTGCTCCCCAAGGACACTACATACTATTGACATTTAATCTACATAATACCAACATCAGTCCTTTCTGCTACTTTCCTGTAGAGTGAAATCTGTTACAGCCTTCTGCTTTCCATTATCTTCATGTCTTTGCAACTATTATTTAGTTAATGTGCACATTTTTCCCCAGAAAAAGCATTCCTTCTTTGATATGCAGTTCGCATGTGAACACATAAGAAATGGAATTATCATTAGTGAACTGCTGTGCTTAATATAAAAATAGAAAAAAAAAAAAATCAACAAAAAGTGGCCAGTATCTTCACTTTAGAATGACTCACAGCTCTTATGTTAGTGAACTCACTGTTAGATATCTTTGAAAAGGGGATCCTTTTGAGGGTATTACTACGAAAAGGGAGACAGTGGGTTTGAAAGTCTATTTTCCAGATGTTTTTGTGTACTTTTAATTTTTAAATTAATTTCCTCAGGGATGGTGTGTGTGGCTATATTAAATAACTTTTGAAAAAAATTATCATTTTTCTACTATTTCCTTATTAATTCCCAACTCCTAGATTTAAAACGTTGCAAATTGCACAATGAAGAGATATGATTGCCATGAACGTGCAGAAAGAGTCTCACTGAGTTTGTTTACCCTGAGCTTTATTGCTTAGTTGCATACTAACATGCAACTCTGTCTCTTGGATATGAAAGTAAGTCTAGAAGCAAGTAACATTATACAGATATTCTGTAGAGGACTGGCAGGCTGGAAAGTCTTTTGACAATTAAGGTTTGTTTCAGCCTTAAACTCCTATATTCCGAACCTTTTGATTCTCTCAGAACTCTTAAACATCAGCACCATCAAGTTTTTTGCATCTTATTTTTTAATGGTCAACCATATAAATATATTCCATATGTTAGCTGCCTCAGAAATCAAGTATTCAACTATTCTATACTTCTTTGTTGTTTGTTTGTTTTCCTGCTTATTTTAGAAATGCCCCTTTTTCCTGGTGAAAAGTCAAGAGTAACGAGGATAAATTAAGGTCTGGAATAACAAATGTATTAATGTTATGAATAATCTATACTGGATAAGCCTATTTTGACTAATTAGTGAAATTTTACATTTTTATTTTAATTTTTTATTAATCATATTAATAAATATTTTTAAAATAAATACTCATTTTGGTTTTTATTTTTAGATTTCTGCACAAACTCCTAGCCAATATTGATTATTTTTTCTTTCATAACATCCTGAAAAAAATATTAAAAGAAGTTTCAAGAGCACTCTCTGCTCACCTAAATTCTGATATTAAAGGACAGACATTGCTATGGGTTTACACCAGCCTCATATGAAACAAAGAATTTGAAAAACTATTTTGTGCCATGGTGTTTACGTGGACCATGGGAAATACATTGTGATACCCTCCCAGTCATTGAGATATTCAAAATGGCACTAGTTCAGATTAAACTCTGTGTGTGTGCTGTGGGGGATGCAGTGAACAGAAAAAGAGAACCTAATACACACTCAGGCTTTGTCCGGACATAGACCAAACATCACTGTAAGTTCAGGAATGGGGAAGCATTCATGGTTATGAGCACAGAAAAGCTAGAAGGGCTTCAGAGCCAGTTAATGGAAGAGTTTAATTACTAGAAGAAAGAAAAGTCAACAACAACAAAAAAAATTGAGTCCTCCCTGAAAAAAATGGTTTTCAGACCCTTTTTGTTCTTTTAAATATAAATATCTTATTTTGGCTGACAACAAATAAATATGTTCTATATCTAAGAAAAGAAAGATTGTGGTAATATCCAAGGGACATCTCTTTATGTTTTTTTTACATCATACATCAAGACAAGCTCAATACAGACAGAACAGGTACGGAAGAATTTAAAAATTAATTCATTAAATTCATTCTTTAATGCTGTATCCGTGTCAGCACACATTGCTTGTCACACGATAGCAGTCAAACTCTAATGTGAATTATGAAAGAGTGGAGAAGAAAGGTGGGTTGGGCTGTCTTAAATAGATAAATTGTTTGTTTTAAATAGACATAACTTCTACTAAGTCTTACTGGCATTTTAGGAAAAAAAAAAATCCCCAATTTTTCAGTTAATTTCTCATATCTGTTTAAAACAAAATTTATAAAACCAGGATTTGTTTTTGAGAAGTTCTGGCAATGTCTTTCCTCTTCCATGTTTCAGTTATGACAGCAAGGTACTTACATATTTCTAACTGCTACACTTCGACATGTGTTGTAGGGAACTGAAGACAGTCTCTTTACAGAGTTCCAAGAAAAGCAGATTCCACAAGAGATAACCATAATTCCACAGGAAAATAAATGTGTATATCAGTTGAAGGTCCTTTAGTCACAGTCCAGCATTTTTCAATTCCACACTTCATCTTCACTTTCACAATACCAATGTTAGGAATGAGGTTAAACACACAGATAATATAAAGTAGATGACATATACATATATTTAACATATTTATCTATCTCTTTTCCCTTACCTACATTATGATTATAAATGCATAAATAAAAATAAGTATAGGAAAAAAAAAGAAGAAATAGTAGTCACTAAAAATAGGAATAGAATCTCTCGAAACAGAAGGAACACAGTATTCCAGACAATACAAAAGCATTAAGGTACACCTTTCTCTGTGTGCACTCAAATGCCAAAATACTTTTGGAATTTTGTTTAGTAATCCAATAGTAAGGGATCATTTGAGTAAAGTCATACCTGGATTTAACTGATAACAATGTCAACAACACCTCTTGCCTTTGTGGTTGCATTAATTTGTGCTTCATGAGAATCTTTCTGTTTGAGATAGGTTCAGTTCCTTAACGGATAACATGAGTCTGATGAAGGTATAAATAATTTTTCATCAATTCTATCCTTTCTCTTCAGAGCCTTCTAATCAGCATTAGATGACTGATCACAACTCCTTAAGCAGTGGCCTTGTTTTTACCTAATGTTTTTCTGGCAAGGGCACTTTTGGTCTGGCTGGCAAAATCTGCTTAAAACTCATCAAGAATTAATTTACTAGGGCTTCCTGATCAGCAGTAGAATAATTTCCTAAATTTAAGCTGAGAGCATACACAGTAGTTTCCTGATTCTTATTTTTCTTTTTCACCAAGGCAATAAATTATTTTTTGGTGAGCTTTAGGGAACAAATTCAGTATTTTTTTGAGAATATTAGAAAGCATTGAACTTAAGCAGTAAACAATCAGGGATAAGACCTTCGCTTCTATATTATGCACTTATAAATTTAAGAATTAATAACATATTTATTTGTAAGAAATCCACTACCTGTTATGAAATTAAGATTTCTCTATGGATTATTTTAAAAATAAGTCAAGTGAATAGTTCAAATCAAATGAAATTTGATAAACAGCTACAGTATCCACCTGGCGGAAAGTACCACCAGGTGCTTTCTGCACTTGGCAGAAAGGTTGTGGCAACTCAGACAGTGCTGCCACAAAAACATACAGCCATCCAGGTCTTGGGTTGCAGTGAGTTCACTGGCAATGGATGGCAGTAGTGAGAACAGCTGCGTGAGGCGGATAATCTGCTCAGCCTGGTGACAGAGGTACGATAGGAAGTAGAAATGTTAAGTAAGGAGCATCAGCGAGCCTGAGAAAGGGATAGACTGATGGAACCATGCTTTTCCCTCCCTGAGACAGATACGCGAACACCCACCAGGAAAAATCCAAGATTATGGAGATCCTGCATCCTCCCCCCAACAGTCTGAAGGCAGTAGCTTAAAGGAAAGGAGTGAGTGAAGGCAAGCCCACTCTCAAGGCAGCAGGCGACTCTTCTCCTTGCCCACCCTGCAAGTATGAGGCTCTAGATTTGGAAGGCCAGTCAATGGATGATGATGTGGACGACAGTTCATCTTCACCAGAAGTGCTGCCAAGGTCAGAAAGGCCTCCCCCTTATATGACGACCACCTCCATGAGGAAGAAAAAAATGGGTTATAGTTGAAGGTGAGGGGGACAGAGGGTCCAATATTCCGGCCCGACACTCTTCTTAGGAAAGTCTGCTGCCTCCCTGGGGCCCAGGGAAGGCAAGCCCACTCTCAAGGCAGCAGGCGACTCTTCTCCTTGCCCACCCTGCAAGTATGAGGCTCTAGATTTGGAAGGCCAGTCAATGGATGATGATGTGGACGACAGTTCATCTTCACCAGAAGTGCTGCCAAGGTCAGAAAGGCCTCCCCCTTATATGACGACCACCTCCATGAGGAAGAAAAAAATGGGTTATAGTTGAAGGTGAGGGGGACAGAGGGTCCAATATTCCGGCCCGACACTCTTCTTAGGAAAGTCTGCTGCCTCCCTGGGGCCCAGGTTAATGACACCACTAGAAAACTTCCTAGCCTGGTACAGCCCTTGGGATACTACCCATTACTATTTTTCTATGTGCATGGCTTTGAAGCTGCAGTGCGTAGTCCAAGTGCAATCAAAAGACAATTGGAAGTGCCTTTTGGCACTTTTGGGTTCTTATTTTTAATGGACCTGGTGGAGCAGGTCCAGAGGAGAGCCACAAAAATGATTAGGAGGATGGAACACCTCTCCTGTGAGGACAGGCTGGTGGACTTGGGATTTATCAATTTGGGGAACAGAAAGCTCCAGGGAGACCTTATTGTGGCCTTTCAGTATTTAAAGGGGGCTAAACTTTTTAGCAGGATCTTTGGGACAGGACAAGGTGTAACAGATTTAAACTAAAAGAAGGAAGATTTAAACTAGGTATAAGGAAGAAAGTTTTCATGAGGAGAGTGGTGAAACACTTGAACAGGTTGCCCAGAGAGGAAGTAGAGGTGTTATCCCTGGAAACACTTAAGGTCAGATTGGATGGGGCTCTGAGCAACCTGGTCTAGTTGAAGATGTCTGTGATCATTGCAGAGGGTGTTGAACTAGATGACCTTTAAAGGTCCCTTCCAACCCAAGCTATTCAATGATTTTATGATTCTATGGAATTCAGTGTAACGGAGTTTTTCAGTGTAAATAACTGACTGTAAAAATAACTGACTGTAAAAATAACTGTAAAATCCCTGCTGACTGCGGGGGGTCAGACTAGATGACCTTTGGAGGTCCCTTCAGGCCTAGACAATTCTACGATTCTATGATTCTAACTGGCTCTAATTCTGCAAAAAAACCATGAAGACATGAACAAATTTTTTTGTCCTTTATGAGTCCCTACAGCATCACAATAATATTTGGTAAGGTATCACATTTTGTCAAATACAAAAAAAAACCCAGCCTGCAAAGGGTTTGACAGTTCAGTGTGAATCAAATCTGATTTCTCTATCCACAGATACAATGCCATAACAGTAGTGCAAGGGACATCAAATTTGAGGTTCCTGCTCCTGTGACAATGTACATCTCAGCATTTTTGCCTTCATACCATCAAATTTATTTATAATTGTTTATATTAAGAATAGTAATAACCTCTAGGTCAGCCAATTCCTGGCAGCTAATCACTGTGTGCATGAAGGGCCTAAGGCAAAGCCTGTGGGCCACAGGTCTTCTGGCCGGTGACTGCCTGCCTGTTAAGACATTCTCTTTATCTGGTCTCACTCCTTAATTTAAGTTCTCTGTGAACTTCAAAAAACTAAATTTTTTTTGTTCTTTTTTTTTCCAAGTACTAATTCCAATAATAAAACATTAATCTGCATGTGTCGTCTCCAATTTATGTTTGAAATGTCTTTGAAATACACAAAGAAAAATTCAAAGTCTGATACATTTTGGTTTCTCTGCTCTTGTCTACAGATTTAAGTCCATTTCCACATCAGAAGACAGGCAACATATGTTTGCAGTGAACAGTGTTTTTAACTTACATACTTCTACTTAGAAGCATCACTATTTCACGAATTAATCCAGAATCCCTTGATGAGCAAGATGTATAGGGGGAAAGTGCAATAAACCCAATGAGAGCACCTATTATCTGGCAATAAAGGGGGTCATTTGTGTTCACTAATTCAAGACTAGTGTGGCAACAAAGGGCACGGATTCCGCCGGATGGTGAGGCGAACACCTTTAATGTTCCATTTTTGTAGCTCATATAGTTTCCCTCTTCTGATCACACACCGTACTGTTTACACAGATAGGTTGTTGAGTAATGTTCACACGCCTTTGGAAGCAATACAATTGGTTACATGTAAGTATTCATGCGCCTAGGCTGGCCAGTCGTTGCTATCTGCTCTGTTACACTGCTCTCTGCTCTGCTACACTGCTATCTCCTTTGCTACATTCCAGCACACACACACATTGTGATTTCCCATTACCATATAAGGTCATTGTCTTACTGTTCCCATGGCTTCCTTCCTACTAACACAAGAATATCTGCTGAGCTCTCTCCAAGCAGCACATCTCCAACTTCCTCATTCGCTACAGACTAGCTTATCCCATAAAATTTTGTTTGCATACTCATCCTTAGAAATTAACATTAAAAACTAATTGGGATTAGATGTGCTTGGGAAAAAGTTCTGTATGGCTTAATAACATTGTTTAGCAGTTTGGAATCTGAGCATGAGGCATCAAAATCGGTAGCAGCAGTCAAGTTCCTAATGAGCATCCTACTGAACATTCTTAGGTGTGTGGTACAAGAACCATTTCTGATTTCATAACTCTGTTTAGGATATGAAACTTATAGAAAGGGGTTTAAACAGAACTTTTGTGGCTTAAAAGGCCTGTCCATTTTGTAAGTATTATTCTTAGAAGGGAAAGGATATTTATATAAGGTAACAAGATCTAGTGATGTTTCCCAAGAGCATCTGAATTCTTGATTTACTGCATCTCAGCTTGAAATTTGCCCAATAATATGTAATTCTTGAAAAGAGTTCCCTGATGTCAAGTTTAACTAACTCAAAGTGCAATATTTTATTCAAGAGACTGTAATTCTGTCGTTTCCTAATTTTAAATGCTGAAATTTGTAATCATATTTGTTGGGTTGTTCTTTTTGTAATTTCCTATACTCTTTAAAGGAAAGGAGGTAAAGCAAAATGACTGAGCAAAGTTCACTCAAAATTCCTTGGAAGTGCAGTCTACTCCAAAAGAAGTCATAGAACCATAAAATAGATTTGGTTGGAAGGGATCTAAAAGATCTTCCTGTTCCAAACCCCCTGCCATGGGCAAGGACACCTCCCACTAGAGCAGGTTGCTCAAATCCCCATCCAGCCTGGCCTTGAACACCTCCAGGGATGGGGCATCCACAACTTCTCTGGGCAACCTGTTCCAGTGTCTCACCATCCTCACAGTAAAGAACTTCTTCCTAATATCTAATCTAAATCTCCCTTCTTTCAGTTTGAAACCCTTACCCCTTGTCCTATTGCTACACTCCCAGACAAAGAATCCCTCCCCATTTCCCCTATAGTCCCCAGTGACGAGTTTTCACTCAGCAGAACAAATGTAAGCCATAATGTACTGTTCATTGTGCAGGCAACTTTTGATGGAAGAGAAGATGTCATTCTTGACAGTCAACTCCATAAAAGGGGGTTTATGAGATTCATGAATCCTGATTTTGATAATCCCTTGTAGTTCTGCCTCCCTTGTGACATTAACCTTATCTTCTTTCTGTCATGTCATCTCCTCTTCTTCCCACTTTTTACTTTTATTCATTCCACCATTAATTTTCTGTTTTGTATTCACAAACAGCACAGATTGATTTCATTTTCCAAATCAGGTTCTTACCCGGCCACATCTCTGAACTCTCCAGCCTTTGATATAACACCTCTGTATTCCTCCTCTGAGGGTTTTCTCCTCATTTTTGTAGTTAAGGAATGAGGGCACCGAAAGGATGAGACTGTTTCAGTACACACTAGAAATCCAAACGGCCTTCACATTTTTAGTAGTCTTACATGTTTGTGTTGATTTAGATTTACAGAAGCTAGTAAAGCACCTGCATCTAGTCAGAACTCCACAGAAATTATTACATGCATATTTTCTACCTTGGAGAAGACTGCATCCCTCACACCAAGTCTGTGTTCCTTCTAGGGCTTCCTAGAAAAACAGTTCAAAGAAATTGTTCGTGTGAATAACTTTGTGTTTTCTTCCTTCATCATATTTTACTGAGCTTTTCCAGAAAGACTAATCCCAGGGACAACTGCTTAAAAACCACTGAAAATATGTAATAGGAATTCTCATTCAATGATGTTGTATTAAAACAAATATATACATTTGTCCTGAAAAGGTCAGTGCTGGAGATAACAAAGATTTGCATTATAATCTGGCATAGTTATGTACTTAGAATGCCTTCATGTATAAATGTACAAAGCCTGGAAGATGAAAAGAACTAAGGAATTTTTTCATGAACAAGGTTCTTTCCTGACATTTGTGACAGTCTGTAAACTGGTGGAAAACCAGATCTGTAGTAGCTTTACCACTCCTGTAATCAGTGCAAGGAACAGACTCTTACTTATTCGGGGACTGATATCCCCCCTGTCTTTTCTTACTGCATCTCTACTAATCACCTTGTAAACACACCTTGTGTGTTTGTAAGCTATGCAAAGTCTGCGCTAACTGCCAGTGTCCTCAGAAATTGATTTACTTCAATTCTTCCCCAAGAGCTTTAGTTGAGCTAGTTACATTTTTTCTAATAAATAACACACAGAATAGTTTTGTTAACCCCAAAAATCTTTATTTACTACTGTACTGTGGATTGTGTCTTGCTGAAAAGCTGGATACATTTGCCCCCACTGAACATGCTGAGATTATTAGACTGCCACAAGCACCTGCTCAAGCTATTTTAAAACAAACTCAAACACCTTTATTCTATGCTGAACCCTGGAGTGCAGACATACTCTGAAATGTTTAGGCATAGATAATATGGAGTCACCCAGGCCCTTTAAATCTCAGAAAATGCCACGTCCTAGTTTCGCAACCAATATTAATTATACACCTGATATCGTCAAATACATCTTGAGCACTTACAGGCATTATTTCTCTAAGTTAAACGTGCTAAGGAAAGCAGCACAAGACACATTTAAAAATCACACTCCCAGCTGCCAGTGAAGCTGAAAAGACAGTGTCCTTGATGCATACTTGGAATTTTCATCAGCCCTGTCTCCAAGAGAATTCAGCATGGGATCTGGTCCTGAAGTCCTGATAAACTATTAAAATGATCTTTAGACTTTGTGTGGGTCCAGGTAATCTTAAAACACTAGTAATTGTTAAAAAGATATACTTAAAATTTGTTCTTGTAGATTGTTTCCAATGTCCTCATACATCCTGGGAAAAATTAGTGTAGGACGGGAAGAGCTTAAATACAGTTAATATGAAATTGTGAAACCAGTCTGTTTCAAAATTAGAAGTACATATCTACATTTTACCTTCATAAATAGTTTATCTGGGAGACAATATACAGAGCAAAATGTTGAAGAAAATTACCTGCGGTCTTTTTGTGACATAATGTCACGTAATCAACTAATGTTTATGTTGATCCAGTGCAAGCCATATTTTTATCTGCTGCCAATACAGTGGAGACATTTGCAAGCCAATACCAAAAATTGTAGTTCTTTTAGGTAACACATGGAAAGTATATTAGTTTGCTGTACATGTGTAATCCGGTCATAGAAGAGTACACCAAGGGAAAAAAAAAATGTTATAGTAGAAATTTTTAAATTATGGTTTTGGCTTACTGTTTTGGCAGTAGTGCTTGGAACAATGGACAGCACTATAAAATTTATTTAGCTCTTTGCATTTTAAATTATCCTCATGTCTTTTAGACTGCTTTTTGCGTTACAGTACACAACAGGATACTCAGTTTCCTCTTAGAAGGAATCAAGAGCACTTAACTGTGGGTAATTGACTTATTTTCCTGGTAAATTTTAGACTTCCTAAGAATTTATTCAACTATTGGGGTACCAGTTATTACAATTCTACTACTGCATTTCTGTAAGAATTACTCCTTCATTAGAAAATTGTTTATTTGATTGATTGCTGTTACACACACACATGCTAATAGAGTTAAATGTTGGGATGGAACTGGGCCTGCTCTGTAATGCTTGATGAATATTTGTTATTAACATGGTTATTGGGATCTTTAATTCATAGTTTTAGTGGGCTAAATCAACACTGCTGAAGGCAAGAAAGCAGAGAAAGAAAGCTGTGATTCACTCTAGCAAACACTTGGGATGTTATTATAAGCCATGACACTGACTCTGTTTTCAGATGAACCTACCAATTAGTTTCAGGCAGGCAGCCTGGCTACAAAACTATGAAATAAAAGAGTAACGATTGTTTAAAAAATCCATGTCCCAGTGTAGTGGGGTCAGGCAGACAGTAGAGAAGCTTGGATGTGAGTCAAAGACCCTAGAGAGAAGAGAAAGCTGAGAGAGTGATGCCAAGAAAAGCTGAGCCGCTGCAGCAGTGAGCTGATGCCAAAAGGGCCACTCCACCCCTCCTGCTCCTGCTCCCAGGTCCTTAGCACCAATTGCTTCCCTGGTCCCAGCATCGTTGCTCATCTGTCTCCACAGTACACTCATTCAGAGAACTAAACTAGCAGAAAACAGATCTCTGCTGTTATGTAGTTTGCTCTTAGCTGAACTGGCTCACTTGAGTGCCTGAGCTTGTGAGTTATCAGCAGGTGGGAAGGGAGGGAGCCTGACCCTTTCAACCACAGTTATCTATCACCTTTAGAGACTGTACTGAAAAGGACACGTCTTTGGATGTACTAGACATCTTCAAAAAGATAAAATTATGTTTCCAACACTATGGCTAAGATAACAGAACTAAAGAAGGCCATCTTCAGTACTGTGAGAGACTCCTGACAACAAGACCTGTGACCAATCACCTATTGGGGTCAGATGAATAAGAGCTGACACAGTGCTGTACTTGGAAGCCTACTATAAGGCTGAGGAAAAATAACATTCTTATACACTGATAACTTTGAACAAGAATCTTCATAGACCTAATTGCTATTGAATATCTTATATCTAATTGTTGAACATTTGCTTCTATGAGAGAAAATACCTTATAGCCATGCCTGCCTCCTAAGGGAGATATCAAAACAGTAAAATCTCTAACAGAGCTTAAATTTTTTGAAAGCACAAGATTTGAAAGCAATTTTGCAGGTCTCCCTGTGAACAAAGGGTGCTAGCAGGAGATATGGTGGATGTCATTCCAAAGCATATATAAAACTATGATATATCAATGCAGTTTTGGAACAGAGAAGGAAAAAAGAAACATTTGAGGGAAAGTCTGTGCCTGGTGGAAGATGAGCAGCCAAAAAAACAGCTTTGAGGTGATTTCTGAATTTGACGGCGTGTGGCAAAGTCCCTTCCTGGTTCCTAACCCTGTAATACGGCACATGTTCAGAGTGTCACAGAGTATCTGGCCTGTATAGAAAACAGGTCTCAAAAGGCAATGACTGCCAAGGCTTTGTATATGTATGAATTCAACATATGACCACAATGCACCACTGAACTCTCATTCACTGATGCAGGTCTACTAAAAAAATTATGATTCATTCTCCAGGGAAGAGCACATCAGGACTGGAGTCTGGGACAAAAATAAATCCAATAATTCTGTTAGACACAGAACTAGTGTAACTCATGTTGGTAACTAGACTTCATCAAGTAAGGAACATCTCTGAGGGCATCCTAGGGCTTGTGGGCAGCAGACATCTCTCTCTTTGGTTTATTACTGAGATTCCAAATATCATACGAAAGAGGGCTGGACGCAGAAGATCGAGGTAAGTCTGAACTCACAGTCAGAAAACAATACACACATATGTAGACTATGACAATCAATTCAAGCCAAAAAAAATACCCTCCATAGCAATGCACTGGGGTACATTGCTTTCATGAAGGCTGAAGGTAGTAGCAGAGTGCACAGTGTAAACAAAGTAACAACACAACTCCCCACAGAGGTTAATTTCCCACTTTTGGGAGAATTGACTGAGAGCTGCATCAGAAGAGGAAGAGAATATCCAGATGAAAATAAGCTGGGCATCATTTAGTTTAAATTGGATGCTTTCCTGCAGTCAGTGCCAGAAACATTGTTAATATCCCTAAAATAAAAGCTATCAATAGAGAAAGTAAATAGATAATTCCAGAGGATGTAGCATTTTATGTTCTTTCTCACTGAAAGTAACTGAATGTACATATAAGTAAACAATCAAAGCAAAAAGAATATATAATCATTCTAGAGATATAGCCTATTTTTTATAAAGGCTCATAATGCCTTCAAGATGATGCCCCCCTGTAGAGAGTAAAAGGATAAAAATAACAGAAGTAGATTTGGAAAAAACAATAAATCTTTCAGGTAAAGTAGAGAAGGGCGTTAATTTTCGAACCTTCCTCTGATTTCTGAAAGAACAGATAATTTCTTGAGTGGCAAACTGTTAGGGAAAGATCACACTGAATACAGCTGCCAGAGCAGCTGTCTGAGGGTACTACCATTCAAATCTATCTGCTATGTTTAGAACACACTTCTTCACAAATTCGAATAATGAGAGAAATTATTTTAAAAAGCAGTACTCCTAAAATACTGTGGTAGCAAATATGTAAGTAGTGGATCTATCAAGAGAAGAATTAATGAAACCCTACTTCCTTTGGATTTTTTTGTGTCATTGACAGTAAGAAATCTTATTTAATATCTTTATTATAAAATTCTGTTTGTTATTTGTTATAAAATATGTCTTTCACTTATAGGGATTCTCTGATATATTATAGGGGATAAACAAATGTCCAGTCTTTCCCTCACTGGATTGCAATAGAAGAATCTGTGTCACCTAACAGCTTATCTGTTTTATTGAAGCACAATATTTATGAAACCTCTACTCCATTTATTTAATTGGAAACATTTTTGGTGGACAAAAGATAAACATACATCTCCTGACAGATGCAAAATAAGAACAGTTTTCTATCCTCAACTAACCAGGCTAAAACCAATATGCTTCAAAGATGATCTTCAGAACACTAACAAGAGATGCCTTAAAACAGTGCAAGGACAGAGAATATTCTTTCTGAACTTAAAAAAAAAGTAAATTCAGGAATATTGAAACACTGAACACAGAGGAATATGTGCCCAGCAAGATCATGGAGCAGATCCTCCTGGAAACTGTACTAAGGTACATGGAAAATAAGGACGCGATCAGTGATAGCCAACATGGGTTCACTAAGGGCAAATCATGCCTGACAAAATTGGTGGCTTTCTACAGCTGGGTTACAGCACTGTAAGGGAAGAGCAACTGTAGTCATCTACATGGAGTTGTGCAAAGCATTTGACACTGTCCCCCAAAGCATCCTGGTCTCTAAACTGGACAGACATGGATATGACAGATGGACCCTCGGTGGATAAGGAATTGGTTGGATAGTCACACTCAAAGAGTTATGGCCAATGGTTCAATATCCCAGTGGCAAGCAGTGGCGAGTGGTGCTCCTCAGGGGCTGGTATTAGTTGAATTAATACGTAGGACAACCTTTGTGGAAGCATAGTTGATAATGTAGTGAAGCCCAGTAAAATGCAAAGCTTGACGCCACACATTCCAAACAAGTTTAATAATGCTATATGATCCCAGATGAAACATAAAACCTCAAAGATTAATGCTTCTCCATGAAGAGTAGAGATGACGGGCAGGGTAGAGAATATAAGCCACATAATGGGGACATTTTTAGTTCTATTCAGTAAATCCAAGCCTGGGAATGATTACCAAAGTTATGATCCAAGACAAGACCCCAAGGAAAGTGATTAAAGCTCTTAGAGCAGTTTGGCCAGTGCAGCAATTGCTACCAATTCAGAACATAGATTTTGCTGCCGAAGGGATTTTCTTTTCAAGAACCAGATTAGTTATCCCAAACGTGTTAGAAAAAGCATTTTATAGAGATTGCGTGAAGGCCACTAGAAAGTGCAAAATCAAAATAAAAAATGAGATCTCCTTCACACTAATCTCAAATGAACAGTAATACTAAGGAACCTATAAAATCTTTCTTTAAGCAAGACACATCAAGACAAAGATCCCCATATTAATGCCAGAGGAAAGCTATTTCTGTGTAGTGAGTTGTTTATTTTAACTAGGTATATGCAGTCTGTTCTATACTATTTTTCTCATTCGTGAAATTGTTTCCCTAGATGATATTAAAATTTAAAATGTTATTGCACATTTGGAATCTGGTGTGGGGTTTCAGTGGTTTTTTGGGAAGTAGTTGTGGTGTTTGTTGCTTTTTTTAACTAGGAGATTTCATATCGCAGTCACTTCCTTGAAGGCACAAGATGAGGAACATTAAGTCTGATGGGTCTTTTACTCAAAAGGTTAATAAATGTGAATCCTAGAGCTTGGTAAATCTAGAAAAATGGCTCTACCTTAGAATTATAGAATTATATGGTTGGGTTTAATATGGGTTGGAAGGGACCTCAGAAAGTCCCTAGCTCAAAATGGAGTCAGCTATGAAGATATACCAGGTTGCTCTTGCCCTGACAAGAATAATATTCACATCTCAAAGAAGACCTGGAAATCCAGGTTGCTGCTGGAGACATTGATCAAACATATCTAGTTAGTATCATGACTGGTTGGCGGTTTACATTATCTGGAAAAAGAGAACATTGAAAACTACAGTTTTAAGTAACTTACAGCATATGAGCGTGTCTCACTGTACCTAACTAAAAGACTCAATGAATCATTGATTTTGCTTTTTTCCATTGATTGTTAAAAACTATGAGCACACGATTTAGAAACTGTAGTCTTTAAGAGAAAGTAGGTTTACACAAGGGCTGTGATTTTTATGAGAAAGCATACTTTACATTGATGAACACTGGCACATTTTGGTTTACCAAAAAAACCCAGTCTGTAACAACTCTAAATATTAGAATGGAATAGTGCTATGTGTTTAGCAAAAAAACCCCTCAGACATTAAACCAGAAAAAAATACTATTATTATTATTATTATTTTCCCTTGCCGTGTCATGATTTGGGGACCAGTGGTAATAAGTTAGTATAGAACAATTAATGAGGCAGTGGTGTCTATCAGATAACACTGCAGAAGTCTTCACTTATAATAACACTTCAGTGCTGAGGTCAATAAGTGTTAATAGTGGATTTGTAGAAGAATAGTACTGGAAAAATGTGATATTCTGCTCCCTGAATTAAGAAAAATAAGTTGGTCAGGCCTATATTGCAGAAAAAACCAAACTGCTACGTTTCCCACTTTAGTATTAAATGAGTTAACATGTCATCTGATTAACATTCCCAAAGTATTTACCTGGCTAACCTGTTTCCAGCATCTAAGTTAGCATCTCTTCATGATAATACACTGTGTCACACTGGTTTGCCAGCTCCCTCAGAGCTAACTTGGTGACGTGTGCATAACATTCTTTGCCATGTTTGAATGTGGTCTCAATAAATCTGACAGAAAAGTGACAAGTGGAGGAGAAAAAATTGTCTTTCTGGAGAATTTTAATACTGTCATGAATGGTAATGAAATGTTTTATCAGGTGTTGGCTTTCAAGATGCTTAAACCAAAGTTTTTACCTTGTTATCAAAACCCAAATATGTGGGTTTAGGAGCCATGCATGACCACTCTGAATCTCCATAATCTGTCTATGTGGCCTTATATGACTTTTGGCATTATGGCAGAGAAATGCTTCGAGAACATTTAGTTAGTTAGTTCATTAGTTAATTCTTTTCTTTAAAAAGTATGTAGCTGAATGGCTAAGTTGTGATCGTCATATTTACATGGACAAAGCTTAAATAGTCATTTACATATCTGAAGATAATTTGCCTTCCTGAAAAGACTTAATTTTAACAAACAAATGTTCAGATATCCTGAGGTATTGGAAATATTACTGGCCTTCTAACTTGTTTCCAGTCCCACAAGAATCCCACATCTTTGGTCAGCACACTGTAGCATAATTTTCAATTAATTTGTTTTCCTTGATTAATCTGTTTTATTGCTTTCAGCACAAACACAAAACTGGGTTTCTAGCCATATATGTTAATACATATTTCTTGACATTTATCATCAGCTGAGGGCACTAATCCTAGTGTTTTACACAAATTGCAACTCAGTTGCATAGTGTCTACTTGAATTCCAGCAACTTTCATTGAATATGTTGTAAAATGGGAATACAGGGGAGAAGAGGGGGAGGTCTGCAACCTGTTAAACTTTGCTACAGTTCTGCCACAGATGTTTAAAGAGCAATGAGGGTGATTACCTTCAATAGGGGATGGGGGATTGAATAAATTCCTGTTCGTCCCTTAGGTATGTCACTTGCTGATGCAAGGTGTGTTTCATTCAAGCTGAAAAACACTTTGAGATCTCCAGATAAAAGGTGCTACAAAATGAAAAGTGATAGTGTTATTAGTTTATGTATTCCAAGTCCCTCTAGGACAGCTGCAAAATCCATGAGCTGGAGTTTGCATTAGAATCTCTGATCATAGATAAATTGCCTACCTCTGAATTAGTGGATTAAAGAAACAAAAGAGAAACAGAGCCTTTTCTGTGAATTTGAGTCTTGTTTACTCCCTCATGCATTATGTATTACGTAGCATGTATATGTACTTGATGGTCCAAGTTATTCATAATTAATGAACAATATCATAAAACCCATCACATCTTTAATATTAGGATAGTAAAGTAGCTTATGTACTTGGGTAAGTTAGGAATTCATGTTATGTTCTCATTTTAGATGCTTGTAAACTGAGAGAAGCATAAAGAAAAAAGGTTTGCATTGTTTGAAGATGAGCGGAGACTGGAATTACATACATGAATTAGACTTTATACAATACTTGACCTTATTGAAGCATTAAGACTCACCACATCTGCTCAGATGATGTCCCAGGTGTTTAATCTCTACACCAGAAATACATTAGGACTGCTATTTCCATTATTTTATTGTTATAGCGCCCTTTAGACCCATACTTTATTTCCTTACTCTGTAACGTAAATGAAAGAGGTTAAGTATTTTAATAATCTAGTTGCTCTCTATAGTATCCTCTGCAGAGCACATTTATACTTGCTGTCTTGTAAATATTATATATAACAGAATCTTGTATAAGAAAGGAAGACAGGTTTTTAGAGATACACTCAGGTTCTAATAGCAGCAAACTAATCACAGAACACAGACAAGACCCTAAGTATGAAAAATGGCTTTCAAATAACCTTTGTGTAGAGGGCTTTGTTTCTGTTCCTGTTTTCCTGTGGTATTTTTGTTTTGTTTTGATTCTTTTCTTTTCCTTTTTTTTTTTTTTAGGCTATTGTCTAAATTGGAGCATTAGCTGCACTTACAATCAGATTGAAATTGTGCTTGCCTTCTCACTTTAATATTTTTCTTTTAGTAATTTAAATGTCATTTCTCAGAAAGAAATAGCCAGAACAAAAGGAAAGTATTGCATACTTGGATGGTGTTTAAAGGCATGCAGATAAACAAAGTCCATTGTAATTATGCCAGGGGCATAATTTTGACTGTTCTGCTCTGCCTTCTATAATTAGTCTTGGAAGCAAATACTGTTATATTCAGCCATGAAATGAAGTGGAAGAGCTGAGTTTATTAGAGATTAATAAAGTCTCCATGAACATTCCTAAAAAGCTACCGAACCCTTAAGTATAGATTATAGGTCAGAACACATTGCCAGTTCTTCCTCAGAGGGCAAGAAATTGAATACACTATATCTATTAACTACAAAGAAAGTGAAAAGAGGGCTGTCAAATGTTAATGGAAGATTTTAACAAATTACACCACAGAAAAAGATGTGCGGTATTTTTATTACAACATTTAAATGTGTTTTTAACAGCCTTATAACTGAGATGTTTTAAGAAAAAATCCACAGCTCTTATTACTGAAATTCATTACAGCAATATGTACATGTTTAAGTAGTATTGCTCATTTATAAAGACATTTTAATGTAATTTTCTGAAAAATTCTAATTACCAAACTACATAAAACCCCTAGATTTGAAATGATGATTCTTTACATCCAGCTGCTTTCTAAAGGTGAGGGAGAGAAACCTTCTCAGTTAGTGAAAGTTTTCAGCTTTCTTTCCTAAATGGTATACTGAAAAAAAAGAATTGATAACGCTATTGTGTAAGCTTCTCAGAGTACACATTACTGGAAGCCTTGATCACTGCATTGTAAAGAACAATAGCAAAGAAAGTGGATACCTAGTAGGGAAAAGATAGTTTAACAACATGCTTGCTTCTTCATCAGCTGGAAGACACCGTTACAGGTGCCCCTTAAAGCTTCATTATCTGTTTCTGCTTCATTCCTTTAATTATTCTGTTTCCCATAGTCAGTTTCTCCCTGTTGACACAGCTTATTTCCAGGCAATTGCTTAAGTTTCAAAAGATCACAAGGAAATTGACCTGTACTTTTTGAATGGATTATCCAAAAAGCAGTGTTTCAAACAAATGTTAATCCTTTCCTGCCTCATATTAGAATCATAGAATCATAGAATTTCCCAGGCCGGAAGGGACCTCCAAGGGTCATCTAGTCCGACCTCCCCACAGTCAGCAGGGACACCCCCAACTAGACCAGGTTGCCCAGGGCCTCGTCGAGACTCTCCTTGAATATCTCCAGGGATGGGGCCTCAACCACCTCCCTGGGCAACCTGTTCCAGTGCTCCACTACCCTCACAGTAAAGAACCCCCTCCTAATCTCCAATCTAAATCTGTTCCCCTCCAGCTTGAAGCCATTTCCCCTCGTCCTGTCACTACAGGCCTTTCTAAACAGGTTCTCCCCAGCCTTCCTGTAGGCTCCCTTCAGGTACTGGAAGGCTGCTATTAGGTCTCCCCGGAGCCTCCTCTTCTCCAGGCTGAACAACCCCAGCTCCCTCAGCCTGTCCTTGTAGCAGAGGTGCTCCAACCCCCTGATCATCCTTGTGGCCCTCCTCTGGACCCTCTCCATCAGGTCTATATCCTTCTTATATTGAGGGCTCCAGACCTGCACACAATACTCCAGGTGAGGTCTCACCAGAGCAGAGTAAAGTGGCAGAATCACCTCTCTGGACCTGCTGGCAACGCTTCTTTTGATGTAGCCCAGGATGCGATTGGCCTTCTGGGCTGCAGCTGCACACTGCCTGCTCATGTCCAGCTTCTCGTCCACCAGAACCCCCAAGTCCCTTTCCTCAGGGCTGCTTTCCAACACCTCACCCCCTAGTTTGTATTGGTGGCGAGGATTATTCCGGCCCAGGTGCAGAACCTTGCATTTGCTCTTGTTGAACCTCATGAGGTTCACCTGGGCCCACCTCTCCAGCCTGTCCAGGTCCTTTTGGATGACATCCTGTCCCTCTGGTGTATCGACAACACCACACAGCTTGGTATCATCCGCAAACTTGCTGATGGTGCCTTTAATCTCCCTGTCTATATCATTGATAAAAATGTTAAACAGCACCGGCCCCAGCACGGACCCTTGAGGAACACCACTTGTGACTGGTTTCCATCTGGACTTTGAGCCGTTGAGTACTACCCTCTGGATGCGACCATCTAGCCAGTTCCTTATCCACTGAACAGTCCACCCATCAAATCCGTACCCCTCCAATTTGGCAATCAGGATGTTGTGGGGGACCGTGTCAAAGGCCTTACAGAAATCCAGATAGATCACATCCATAGGTTGCCCTATTATGCACAGTAAGCATAGAAATATTGAGAAATATACATGTTGCAAACCTGCAAACCTCATAGGTCCACCTCATGGGTGGACCTCATGGATAAAATCTAAGACTTGACCTCCCATTATCTTTGCACCATTATCTAAATTAACTTTGTGATCTGCTGATTACCCAGCTCAAGTGATAACTAACCTGATTTGTCAACTCTGAACTGTTTATGTTACAAAACTGTTAAGTCACTGTTGCTCTGAATAAAAAAAAAAAATTAAAAAAATAAAAAACAAGCAAAAAAACAAGTAACCCACAAACAAATAAACAAACAAAAAATCATATTCATTGGAATAAATACTGAGATATTACAATGAGATGGTTAGCCAAAAAAAGTGTACTTCTTTACCCTGACAAAGCAGATGTTAATTTTCTTTTTTTTGAGATGTTTCTTATTTATTTGAGAGTTCAATTTTGTCAAGAAACAAGAAGAATAATTTCAAGGATAGAAATTACAGAACAGCAAATGGAACTAAACTGTCTGTGAAAAATTGTGAAAGATGTTTCTAGGTTCTCAAACAATAAATTTTTGAAAAGACAAATTGGGGATCAAGGCAGGGTAAAAGAGATTGAGTTCTGCGCTGAGAGAGACATGCATTGATGACAGTTCTCATAATGAGATTGATAACATCCTATATAAGTTTATGATTTCAGACAATGAATATCATTGTTATGTCCAAGGAACTCATTTAAATGAATATCTGGTTATGGTTTTGTTTTCAAAGCATTATATATATAGTTTTTTATATATACACACACACCTGTACATACTTTCCCTGATTGCTCTCTGCATCGAGAGCAATAAATTCTGGTTTTTCTTTCCTTGTGTTTTGCCACCCATTTAGCTGTTGGAAACTGGACCCGACTAGAGACATATATTGCATGGGGATTCCCTCATGTTTCCTCTTAATTTATGTCTGCATAGTTAAATGTATTCAGTCCTTAGTTTGTATAGTAAGTACAGCAGGATACTTTCCTTCTACATTGTTCAAGGACAGAATACATGGTTGTATTCTTCCATCTACAGGAGAGAGTCACATTCATGCAACATGGCATTTGACTCTATGTGTAGTGTATGAGGGCACGGACCCCGGTCGGTGATGCAACCAGAATCATTTATTATAACCACCAGGCAGCTTAATTAGTACCAATGTATCTTCTTTCCCAACCGACACGCCCCTGCAACCCCCAACTGCCAGGCGGGCGGAATTGCCCTCCATCAGCCAGGGGGCCAGGCATTGTTTACAGGTTGGCTGGAGATACTCATGGGCCATTCCCTGCACTGACATCAGGAACAGTCAATGGAACAGTCATCAGGAACATCAGCCAAGAGACTCACTCCATGAGTGGCCGTGCTGGTCTCTTGGCACCCTTTGAGCAACACTTTACGGGCCGTCAGCATTAGCATTTTCGAACGGTAATTGTTTCAGGGGAGTATCACGAGCTGCACAGTCATCTACTTGTCTCTCTACTGCATTTTGGAGCCGACCAAGGAACTTTCTCTGGGGTTCTCCAGGCGCTTGTGTGCCAGCAGCAAAGGCAGCTTCTGGAGCGGCTGGATTAGGCCCTGTCTCCCTGCGCAGCACAATGGCTTTTATTGCCCCAAACCCCGTCTGTCCATCTGGGCTCGCGCGTCGGGAGCAGCCCCAGGCCCCTCCCCGAGGAGCTCATTCACACCCAGAGGATTTCCATTGCCCGGTAAGTTCCCCGGGGCTTTAGCAGTCGGAGATCACGGTACCGGTCACCGACACAGCACATGGCACAGCCGGCAACATCACACCAACAGCAGTTTCCAACCGTGAGGAGCCATAACGTATCCGTCACCAACGGTCACCGATAAGCTAAAGGTATATGCCCATTAAAGACCACAGTCCTTTACCGATTTCCTCAATTCTTTTACCGGATCACAAGGCACAGATTCCCAGCAGGGCTCCTGGCCCCCTTCGGGAAGTCCCAGGGAAAGGCTGTAGGAATTCTGTATCTCCCTGGGCTACAGCTTCTTTTCTCCATCGTTCCCGAGCACCATCACACACAGTCTGAGTCGGCGCAACGCCCCCAACCGCCCCCTCGGTTCCTCCTCAGGGGGTCCAGATCCGGCTCCTTTTCCAGGGTCACAGGACCAGGGTCCAAAGGACGGGCCGTCCCGGGGGCGGATTTTTGCGCCGCAGCGTTACAGGGAGGTGGCAGCGGTAGAGCAGAGGAGCGCTCTGGGGGTTCAGGGGGATCGGATTTTGCCTCTTTTTTAATCTGTGCCGAGGCTCCTGCCCCCTGACCCCACACGGGCACATGGTCGGCGGCTGCTGGAGCTGTGCCCGTGGCCGCGTCCCAAAGCCCAGGTCCTGTCCTGTCCCACACACCCCGGTCAAAGGTGCCGGGCTTGGGAAAGACCGGGACATCCTTTCGTGCCCAGTCTAAGAAAGTTATTAAAGACAGGGCAGGTACAGACCGATTCTGAGTTTTTAAAACACCCTGTAGTACTTCTACACACACATGTAGCACTTCCCGATGGCTCACCTCTGTCCTGCAGCAGGAGATGCCGGCGGTGAGGTCAGTCCTGGAGACAATCCCTGGTTCCATCGGGCTGCGCTACCGCTCCGGGCGGCTTTAGGCTCCTGATTAATGCCCCACGTTGGGCGGCATTTGTAGCGTATGAGGGCACGGACCCGGTCGGTGATGCAACCAGAATCGCTGATTATAACCACCAGGCAGCTTATATAGGACCAATGGATCTTCTTTCCCAACCGACACGCCCCTGCAACCCCCAACTGCCAGGCGGGCGGAATTGCCCCCCATCAGTAGGGTCGTTAGGGGCTGGTTATGGGTCGTTAGGACTTGACCACGGGCCTTCCCCTGCCAGCATTCCTGCTTCTTCTGTTTCTTCTTCTGGTCTCTGCTTCTTCCACAATCCTGTTAACATCCTGTTCTCCCACAATTATGTATCTTTAACATGATGTTTTTCAAAGTCAAGGTGAACACAAAGCTAAAATTTCTGGATGTGGAGGGCTACCATCTCCGAATTTCTAGGATTTTATGTAACTGAAATGATAAGTATTTTGCCTAGCAATCAGAGAAATCACCAACTGACACTGAATTAGAGAAAACACTCATGTACACGCGATTGAGTCATCTACTACAGAATAACAGTCTCATTATTAAGTCCAACAACTTTTTATAAAGTTCTATTTACCCATTTCTGTGATTTACCCATGCCTGTGCAGTTTGTGCTGATGCACTGAAGTCAGTATGGATGAATGACTGTGTGTACCATAGTAAACAGATCTCATTTTGAAAGATTCAGCTTCTAGTATTTGTAAATTATTTTTGTTCTGCTCAGATACAGGTGAATTTCAAAATGTGAGATCGGTTCTAGAACGAAAAGCTTTGCTGAGGTGAAAAAGAAACACTTTTCCCAGACTTCTGAATCCTTATTCCGAATTGACAGATTTAAAAAGAAGATGGTAACAAGTGACTATAATGAGCAGCGTAAATTAATCTTTAGTATGGAGGAATGCTTTTTCCTTGTTGTTTAAACAACAACTCTAATTTACCACAATGTCATCAACATTTAGCTTTTATAATCCTGAAGTCATTTAATGTGAATCATCTACCTTATTTCTAAGTACTTTTACTAAAAATGAGATTAAGACCAAACTCTCAGAGGGGCATAAATCAGTGTAACAGCTCTGTTGACTCCAGTGGAAGTCACTACCCAATGTCACCTCAACCACACAGACATTCTGCAGGATACCAGTTCTTTAAGATTGAAATTATGAAATAACACTAATCGGATATATTGCTCTATGAACTTGCAGTGTTAAATCATGAGTATACTCTTTTCCAGTAGTGATTTTGTGTATGATGTGAAAGTGTCACGACTATATATAACCTGAGGAACATGGCAACTAAAATAAAGTGGGCAATATGTTGCAATCTCTTAATGGTATATCTTCATAAATCTGAAAGCATTTTACATTCCCTTCTATATGCATAATTCTGCCTTTAACCCATGCTTTAAAATTGTGGTATGCCTTTATAACATCTCATATAATTTCACAGATATAACATTTTATAGGGAAATAGTAAGTTATAGATCTTTTCCCAAAGGACCAATATATATTTTTTTTAATATGGCTATTACTCCATTAATTTCTGTCAATCACTTTGGAGGAACTGGGGTAATTTAACCCACCTACTCAGCAGGGGACTAGATTTCTACATCTCTGGAGAGATATAGAAGTTGATGTCCTAGTCAATGGCTAGTTTCTTTCTCTCTTTTTTTTTTTTTTCAAGGTGTTTTTTCCCTTTGAAATTACTTTTAAGATCAGCAGGGTTTTTGTGTGTGTTTATGGGGCTTGGTTTTTTTTTTATTATTTTTCTCCTGTGTCAACAGTTTTGCTTGTTTCTTTGCTTTCTGCTGGATTACTGAATTATATCAACTGTCATGGAAGAATTTAGAAGTGATAAAAACTCAAGGACAGAACCACACCATGCAGTGACATAAACTTTAGATCTTATTTCTTATCAGGATAGGTATAGCAGGGTAAATAACAGTTTGTGTTTTAAAATCCAGTTCCACAGTGTGTACAGACTACACATTTACAATGAAGAAGTCCATGCTGCCCCAGTCCAGCTGTGAGCAGCACTGGTGATGCAGGGGAACAGGATACTCACTCTAACAAGTCTCAGTACCTGAGTTCAAGCCGGCAAACTGGTTTCCATGCATAACAAACCAGCCTCAGGCTCAGCTTCTGTATGGTGTTGGATTTTTATGGACTTGCTCCCTTACTGAGGGACTCTTCCCTCTTTACTGCTTTCTCACTTAGGTGGTCATGGCTGACAGATGTCAATGGCCTTACTGGTCACAACACCCCAAGCCAATCTCTTTGACTATCTCCATATCTAAAGTCAGATAGCTGTTTTTTCCTGGTTGCCAGTGCCTTCTGACTCTACTCTCCACCTCAACCGCTCCCAAATATGTTACTAAGATGTAAAATTGTAATAGTTCCTTCTCTATTTCTTTCCTGTACATATGCAGATGCAACTCAGATCTCCTAGGTATCTCACCCTCCACCTCCAACAATTTTCTAAGCTTTTTTTCTGCTTTCACAATCTGTACCAGAACCATCTAGTCAGTTAAAGGTAAGCAGATGTAGTCAAAGTCTGACTAGTGCCTTTGTGTAGGTGTCACCCTGTGACATCAATTCAGTACAGGATGTCAAAAACACTTGTAACTAACCTGGCAGACACAAGAGAATTCAACCAGGTATGGAGAATAGAAAAAATGGGTTGCCAGCTTTTGATGATGATTAATATGTTGGTTCTAGCCAAAATGCATAACTTCACCCTAGAAAAATCTAATTTGAAGCATGCTAGTTATCTCCTTTTCCCAGCTAGAGCTTGCAGCATGACTACTAATGCATTTAAGTCAGACAGTGCTCTGCTGACCTAGTAGTTATCTGATGCTCAGAAGCTTGCAAGAATTATAATAGGAGTGAACTATTATATTCAGCAAATTGTAATGGTTCACAGTGATTTTAAACCAAGCATCGATTTACGTTTGGAATGCAGGGAGGTAAAGTTACAAAGTGCAGTTCTGGTATTAAAAAAACAGTGATTTAATGCATAGCAGGTATACCCTCCCTCTGACAACTTTCATGATTGTAAGTTCCTTCCTGCACCTATTTTGTCACTACTCTTGACACCAGAGACTCACAGATTTATTAATGCACTTTCCTTTCTTCTAAAAAGTATCAAATAAAAAATATTTACTTTTACACAATTCCTAATTTTCATAGGGGAAGGAAAATAAAAACAAAATCTCAGACACTTTTAATAGTAAACTACTTTGATATAACATCATAATATAGGTACCTAGTTGAGCTAACATCATGTCTATTTATTTATTCCTCAGTGATAAAAATCCATTTTTTGTTCTATGCTTGATTGGAGGTTGAACAGATACCACCTCAATACTTCTGCAACAGTGAACGAAAGTTACTGGACTTTCTATCTTATGCCTTTCTTGCAATAATTCTGCCTTTGGACATACCTGGAGATGCATCATACTCATTAAATAAGAAATTAAATTAAACCTGTACCACTACCTTTAAGCCTTCAGCCAAATAGGAACTCATTAATTAAATAGCTGAATTTCTGTATTTGGTATAAAATATCTGTGCCAGAGCATCTGTTCACTTGTCTTGAAATGCATGATCTGTAATTTCGAATACAGATTCTCATACAATAATGTGAGAAATTGGTTGTAGTCAGAAAGCACAATTGTACATCAAGGAAACATGCTGTATTGGACTGGCTCTTTGGCCATGTTTGAACAGTTAGTAAAAGATTTCATAATATTCCACAGTATAAGAATTTGAGAGATTTAAAGCCAGGAAAATATATGGGACAGGAGGTGGTTCTCAAGCGAGTGAAGAGAAAGGAATTGTAAAAATAAAACGTTATTGTAATGCCTGCTTTTCAACTAGCAATCTTCTGGATTTGAAATTCTGTCAAAGGAATTGTTGCATATCTCAGAATGATATTACAATAAGCTTTCTGACTTCTTCATGCTCTGTTCAGCACCTGTAGTAGAGGAGGATGAAAGACCAGTAGAATTTTTTATTACACTGGTTCTCCCTCCTGGGGAACAAAAAACATTAGTATCAATGAGAGCCATGATAACATAATACTTAATTTCTTTTGTTTCGTCAGCATTGCATCCAGTAAACTCCCAGTTAAACTCTAAACTTCTACTACCTTTTCAAGCTACCCTTCCTGTGTACCCTTCCAACAGAGCACGAAAAATTAAAACAGCTTTTTTCAATTTATTTATAGGGACTTGTATTTTCTCTTCAGTGAAGATTCTTTTTTCTGCTCTGTGAAATGTCTTCCCACTGTTCAGTTCAACCTTGGTGCTGGTGTGCTACTCAGAAATAGTTACAACATTCCATATAAATATTGGTCTCAAGCATAAATTGATTTAAGCTTTTCTTAGCAGAATTGCATAATGTAGGGATATTTTATTTATGTTTAATTATGTGAGGCAGTACAGAGTATCCACAGAACAATTTAGTTGTTCAGGATGAAGGAATTCTTCTGCACATTCATTATTACTTAAATTAACTGTTTGTTTTCCTAATTGAATGAGTCTTTGCAATTGCTAAGAACTCACAGATAATAAGCCTTCTTGGCTTCCAATGAAGTAAGTACTTTGACCCTGAAATTCTGCCTGCAACAGCAAATTGTAAGTTAATGAAATCTCTACAGTGGCTTCAATGGATTCTGTATCAGTGCACAGGCAAGTAAACTCAGTTACATCATGCCTACTGTCCTATGAGAAATTATTTAAAAATATTATCTTGATATACTGAATATTCTTGAATATTCTCTTGAATACATTCTGGACAAAAATATAAATTACCAGCTTCATTTTATATGGAAAGGAGAGTGTCTAAGTGGAATCTGAGCCAGATATCACAACAGAGAGAGAAATGAAAACACAGAAAATGAAACAGGGAATTAAAATTAATGAGGTAACACTTTTCACTTGTTCCAATGCATTTTTAATTATTATTTCAAAAGGGTGTATAGGATAAAATGCCCTCCAGGTTCATAAAACAGTAGGACATGGAAGCTTGCTCTTGGCTTCACTAAGTCCAGCCTAAAGAAGCGTGCACACACTCCCATACACACACACACAGCATGTACCACTTGTTTAACTGAAATTTCCCTAGAGGTTTTTCCTGTGTAAAAGAACTCTTTTGCCTTAGTGCAGTACCAGTCCATCATTTCCAGTCATAATGAGCTATTTTACTTTTTATCCTGTTGTTGAAGCTTTTTTATGAGAATCTTTGCTCTTCCATATGGATAAGTATATTGTGATTTTCATTCTTCATTGGCTTAAAGGTCATTATCAATTTCAGTTATTTTGCCCATAGCTCTTTTTTGTTTTCATGCAACTTTCCAGCCCTTCACTGACCTTTGAAAAACTTATGAAAGTTACGGTAATTTTTATCTGCATTCGTAGGCTTTGAAGCATAACAGTCTTCCATCACATACTCGTAACTTAGCCTTTAGGAACTGTGAATCAAACATACTCCTGTTTAAAACAAGTTTAATGCAGAAATGCAATTATTAAAGAAATGTGAACTAATTTAAACCTAGTTTGAGGCGTTAACCTTCCCATTCATTCAGCCACTTTGACTGGATAAGTGCTGACTTAATTTTTTGTTGCCTGTCAGTAGAAAAGTATCCCATCAATATGCAATAACTTAAAGAAAAGAATTGATGTAGTGTGCTGGTGGGCAGAAACAATAGAGGTTGCTCTCGCTGAATTCAAATTATTGAGCAGTTTCTGTGTTATGCTGCCCATTAACTTAAATGAGAACATATTGTAATGCCAAGTACGTAACAGTACCAGCTTCAGCATTCTTAGTATGTGGTTTTACTTTACTTATTTTTTTATTTAATATTGCTATATCTGGGGATTTCTATTAACAGATACTACATGTGCTAAGACAGTGTCATTTTAACATTCCATTATGTTGGCAGGTCAGCATTTAGCTGTTGTAATGTAGTAGCAAGGGTATAATCCAGAGTGATTTACAACTGTCTTTTGTTTATGTATGAGAAGGAAAGTCAAAGCACACAGCTAATAAGCTAATTGTTTTTGAATAACTTAGACAATTAAAAAAAAAAAAAGCCAAACAAACACATCTTTTTTCTTCTTTCACCTCCTAAATCAGGGTTCACTAGGCTTTAATACATCACAGTGTAGGTTTTACCCTTGTTTACTTACTAAAAATGTGAAGTAAATATATTGGCTTGAATGGGGGAACTTACTTTACTGGGATTTTTAATTGTGGAATGTATAGTGATTTGGGGTTCTCTTTCATCTCCTCTCGTTGACGTTAAATGCAAAGCTCTTTTGGAAATCCAGCTGATCTATGGAAGATTATTTCAAGTGACAACAAAAATACCATATGTCACACTCTGCTGTGCTGACAGAAGCCAATTCTAGTCAGAAAGGCAAAGACCTTAAATGAAGGAAAAGCCAGCGACATGATCAAAGGGTTGGTGCAGTTAAATTAATTTTATTCACTTCTAATACAGTGCACTATAGCACAAATCTGCTTTTCACGTCCAGCAAATGGGTATACAGCCCCTGCTGCCACTATCCTGAGTGAAAAAGTTTTTGCAGTAGCTATTGCGTCTATTTCTGTTGTTAGGTGGGACTACAGGAAAAAAACCACAAAGCACAGTAGGAAGAAAATAAGCTATTTTTGTAGGATTTTTCTCTTGGTCCAGAAGGATTTCCAAAATTTCTAGCTCAGCAAATATTATAAGATCCCCATTAATATAATCCCCTTTTACCTCTTCAAGTAAAGCTTTTGAGCAGCTGTCACAAGGGGACTGTGAAATTGGCAAATGTAAGATGAAACAGGTCATGGTCATGCTGGTCATGGTGCTGACAATGTTTTTGACCTTCATGTATTGGCTGTTAGTTTATTTTCACCACCATTCAGAGCTTTTTGTGGTCAACTATTGCCAATGATATGTGAGTTCGTAGTGCGTTTTGGGGAAGTAGGAAAGTTTATTCCAATGGATTACGGATGGGAGAAAAAGGATACTCATAATACAATTTTTATCTACTGTCATGACAAAAAGAATGGTCCTCAAATATCTTTGTGTCTTATAAAATCATGGCTAAAAAGAAATCAAAATTTTCATAAAGATATCACGTGCAAAAAGATCAAATAGCATTTGACTTAAGCATTTGTTTTTACTGTTAATATTGTATTAATCCTAAACCTGACCCTCTGCTCCGCTCTTGTGAGACCTCACCTGGAGTACTGTTTTGAATTCTGGGGCCCCCAACATAAGAAGGGCGTGGACCTGTTGGAGCAAGTCCAGGGGAGGGCCACGAAGATGATCAGAGGGCTGGAGCACCTCTCCTGTGAAAACAGACTTAGAGAATTAGGGTTGTTTAGCCTGGAGAAGACTCCAAGGAGACTTTATAGTGGACTTCCAGTACTTAAAGGAGACCTACAGGAGAGTTTGGGAGGGGCACTTTATTGCAGAGTGGAGTGATAGGACAAGAGGTAACAGTTTTAAACTGAAAGAAGGGAGATTTAGATTAGATATGAGGAAGAAATGCTTTACTCTCAGGGTGATGAGACCCTGGAACAGGTTGCCCAGAGAGAAGTTGTGGATGTCCCATGCCTCAAGGTATTCGAGGCCAGGTTGGATGGTGCTTTGAGCAACCTGGTCTAGTGGGAGGTTGGAACTCAATGACCTTTAAGGTCTCTTCCAACTCTAACCATTCTATAATTCTATGACATTGTTTAGTGGTGGGTGCTGGAGCATGTCCAGAGGAGACCCACCGAGCTGGTGAGGGGTTTAGAGAACAAGTCCATATGAAGAGAGGCTGAGGGAACTGGGCATGTTCAGTTTGGAGGAGGCTGAGGGGAGACCTCATTGCCCTCTACAAGTACCTGAAAGGAGGTTGTAGAGAGGCAGGTGTTGACCTCTTCTCCCAAGTGAATAATGACAGGACCAGAAGAAACGGTATGAATTTGCAGCAGGGGAGGTCTAGATTAAATATTAGAAAAAATTACTTTACTGAGAGGGTGGTCAGGCACTGGAATGACCTGCCCAGGGAGGTGGTGGAGTCGCAATCCTTGGAGGTATTTAAGAAACGTGTAGATATGGCACTTCAGGGCATGCTCTAGTGCCCAAGATTGTTGGTTTGTGTCTGTTTGTGCTGGGGGTTTTTTTGGTGGGGTTTTTATATTTTTTCTTTTGGTTTGGGGTTTTTTTGTTTTGTTTTGGTTTGTTTGTTTTTGCTTTTTTTTTGGTGGTTGGACTCGATGATCTCAAAGGTCGCTTCCAACCATGAAGATTCTGTGATTCTGTGTTAGGTTTATGTTTGGACTCGATCTTAAAGGTTCTTTTTAAATGGTTCTATGATCCTATGATTTCCATTTTACATGTCCTTTTCCATTTAAGAATAAGCAAGAAAAGTGTAAGCTGAGAACTTATTATGCTTATTGCTTTCAAAGTATGATGTATTTCATCTTAGGGGAAAAAAGGAACCCAAAAAAACCACTATGCAATTCTTCAGGTTATGTCTCCTTCAGTGAGGCAATGCCCTGCTTCTTCCATCAGATCTTGCAGAAAAACTATAAGTCGACGCACAGCTTGAAAACATATATGGTCACAATTAACACTACTGCAGTAGTCTCAGAAAAATTCTGTTGCATTGCTAGTTGCATAAGCATTTTATTATGTATTAATGAGCAATAAAATACTTGACGTAGTTTTGTCAGGTTCTATTTTAAAGAAAAATTATGGAGATAAATACTTAATGTAAATATTATTTACAATATCAAGTAGAGAGATTTGTAGTCATACACATTGCTACAGGACCAAGAAAAATATGTTTTCATTGTCATTTGCATAAGTATATAGCCATTGCCTCAAGAAAATCTGAAAAAGAACACATAAAGTATTCATATTTTTACTTAAAATAACATTAAAAATGAATGCATCTTCATTACATTAGCTCATTAATATTTTCAATGTATTCATACTGTATTCTCTTATTTTTAGCTTGTATTTTATTATTTAATAATTTCATATGAAGCCTGAATTTTCCTTTTCACCTATCTAAAACCCAATGCACTTGATGAGTAGATGAGTTTTAGAATATTTTAAATCAAACATACCTTCCATGTTCTCCAGGCAGAAGGATACACTAAAATCTATAAATCCTTAAAATACTGAAATTGGATGTGTAACTGAGATTCAATCTAGATATACTTCAACAAAGTATAACAAATTTGCCATTTGTCAGATATAAGTGAGCATATTATAGATACACAGTTCATTTAAATCAGCTGATGAACGATGTGGCTCATTCCCTGGGGCTGTGACATTTTATGCCAGTTAGGTAAAACAATGTAAAAGCAATGAGTCTCTGTAAGCAGCTCTGGCATTTAGCTGACCTGGAATATATGAAGTAAGCAAACAGGAAAACTGAGATTTGAGCCTGACCCTAAAGTTTCTTTAAAAAGTGAAAACATCCCATATTCCACAGCTGAACAGTAAAAATTAAATCTTTCTTAGGGAAACCCAGTGAAAATTTCCTTCCTTTTCTTCCTTAGATTTTAATATTAGAAGCTTTTTCTTTAGGCTTTGGGTCTTGCAAACTAGGAGCTAAATACAGAGTTATATTCAGTTCACTTGCAGAATGATAAAATACGTCTTACTGTAGTCAAGTTTCATGTCATTTCTGTTGATAATACTCAATTTAAAATGTCTAAAGGGAAAAAATAAGGAAAATACGACAAAAAATATTTGCGAAGTATTCGGCCAAAGTTACATCAAACAAAGTCTTTATGTTCCCTTTTAATCACATGGCAATTCAGGCTTCCAATGTACTTTAGAATGGGCAGTTACTTAATTCAAGGCCGATATGAATAATTCTATTTCATGTAATTGATTGAATGTGTCCTAAATTGAGCTGCAAAGTTTCATCTGTCATCAAACTTCCACCCAACATTCTCTAAGAAGGAAGATGAATCTGTTTAGATGTTCTCTGCATTTTGATGCATTTGGAAGCCATGCAGGAGAATTTGGTGCATTGCAAATTCAGAATCATTCAGATTCAAACACGTTATATTTTATAAAACCTCAGTTGTCTCAGGCAGTTTAGACTAAGATATGCTCTCCAGAGTTTCAAGTATACCTTTTTAATGTATGGTGTATAGAAAGTTATACAAGGAAATTCTGATGCTTGCTGTGTGATTTAACTCAAAGAAGAATATTTTACGCACATTTAGTGGTACCTTTTTATCTAGCCCAGTCTCAGAAACACTAGAATGTTTAACCATCATATAATTAATACTACACAAATAGCCACAGAGAAATTGCTTGGGACCTGCGAGCTGAGTACTCTGGGTTTGTAGTGTTCTCTTGTGGGTAGTTGGAATACCTTACTGTCTGGGACTGACAGAGTCTCAGGGCTGTTCCTTATATTAAGAATTATACATTATGTATCATTCACAAGATGTACTAGGACATGTTCTTGTAACTGTGCATATTAATGTCCTTTGTGCAGTAATATATATTTTAAACATACTTTAAAGGAACATTGATATTAAAGTACATGCATTCTTTGATACCTTTTAAAATGTATTGCTACTACTGTTTTGGTCTCCAGGACTAATTAAATTTTCACTACATAGTAGTTCTTCTCCATCAGTAAAAGTGTACCTCCCTTTGCTAGCTATATGCTAGCTGTTATTAGTTGTTACGTCATGCCAGCATTTCTTCCTTCGTTAGTTTCCTTTTTTGCCTGCAGCACTGATTTTCACAGGCATGGTCTCCTGGATTTTCTGGTTTTGTTTGATTTATTCTCCCTGATTAATTTCCAGCTGTTTCCATATTTCATGTGTCATTGGTATTTTTATAGTCTCCTTCAGAGCTTACACTTTTTATTCTTTTTTTACTGGTTTCTCTCTCCTAGATATTAATATGCTTTTTTCCCCCTCCCTTTTGCAACAGCTTTAAACTATTTAATCCCAGATTTAGAGAACATTAGAAATATGCACATTTTTAAAATTACCCTTAGAACTTAGTTAAAACAGAAAAAGATGTAAGAAATTTGTTTCCTTTCTTCCAAATCTCAATAATAATTTTACTTTTTTTTCTGAGAATAACTAGCTCAGTCTATTTGTGATAATTTTTATCTAATAGCTTTTAAATATCATAAAAAGAGTTTTTCATATAGATTTAATATAAATTCTATAGTTCTGTTTTAAAGTCACTGTCTTTCTCTTAAATTCACATCATATCAATGCAGAGAATTGAAATTGATGCTACAGTGAAATGGACTGTGGTGTGTCTTCCTAAGAAAGATAATTTAAAAATTGAATTAATGATTTATACAAGCATCTGACCCTCTGAAAATCAAAATAAAGTCAACTTTATCAAAAAAAACCTTCCTAATTTTCTTCAAGAATTTAGCTCTGGATTTGTGTCAGTGTTTAGCCCTTATATTCTAAGAACTGGGCTGCAATCTTCAACTATTGTTAAATCCAAAGCTATTCTATTGCCATAGAAACAAAGTGTAGCAAAACAAAATAAACCAAAGCAAAATACTGCCACCACCAACACCAAAAACTGTTAGTAGTTTTAAAGGATTACTTCTTATGCCTGCTCTGAAACAAACAGATGGCCCAGCGCTTGAAATCCCACTAGCTCCTTGGAGTTGCCACCTCAGATACGTATCTTACTTTTCCATGTGTTTACCTTTTCCAAGAAGGCTTACTTTTCTTAATCTACCATACATTCTGGGCTACTGATGAACATTTATATGGAGAGAAAGAAGACAGAAAGTAAGTGACTTGAAAATGTGAAGGCAGACAGAAATTGCCCAGAGAAGTTGTGGATGCCCCATCCCTGGAAGTGTTCAAGACCAGGCTGGATGGGGCTTTGAGTAATCGGGTCTAGTAGGAGGTGCCCCTGCCCATGGCAGGGGGGTTGGAACTCAATGATCTTTAAGATCCCTTCCAACTCTAACCATTCTATGATTCTAGGATTCTAAAAATAAGTTATGAAACTTATGAAAATTAAGAGAGAAAAAAGAGACATAACAGTGGTTTCATAGTTTGCAAAAACCCAAGCATTAAAAACCCACCTATAATTATATGCATTGATGGGGTAAAAAGAAGAGAAAACACAGGACTGCTGTTAGAAGATCTCTACAAATATGATGGTCCTTCCAATGTTTGAATTCTTCTCCTGCCTTATATTTCAGTGCCGAGACACAAACCAGGTTGCCTAATAAGACCCCACACCCAAACTGAGCTAAATATTTAGTTTGACTCTTCACAAAATCTCAGGGATCACTTTTTGCTGTCACTGAAAGGAACAGTTCTGTGTCTTCCACTTTCACAAATTGCACCAGCTGTGGTGCTCAGCTGATCTCTTTTTCAGTTGCTTCAGTCCCATAAACTACCAGAAAGCTAGTTAACAGTAATCAGTTTATTTTGGAATTTTTTAAGTTGGGTCTTTCTTTATTGCAGGGTCAGATAAGCACAACCATCTGATTGGGGAAGCCAATGGGAGAAGAAGGGAAGAGTAGATTTGAGCCATTATATCATCTTAGCCATCTCAGAGATGATTCTGTTTCCACTGTTTCACTGTTCCATGGAAGGAACAACAGCTTTAACACAAGTGATGATGCAAAAGCTTATTGTGTATGCATGTCAAACACTGAGCAATGTTTTTCAATCTGCAACCTCCCCAGTTATGTCACCGCGTCAGACAGTGTGGCATTGTCTTTAACTCTGCTGTCACCTCCATAGGTTCCTCACTGGGTGAGAGTTAGCAGTACCTACTTCTTAAATAATGATAATCATGCTATTAAGGCACTTAAATAAAATTCTTACGTCTGATAATTATTAAAGAGGACAGTATAAGAAGAATGTACTAAAAGTATATTGGCAGATATAAGTGTAATAGGCCTGTGGAAAGAAAAGATAAAAAATTGATTTTATGCAGTTCGGGTCTAAGTTTTTGATTGCGTCTCTACAATGTGAAATTGTAAAAAGGAAGAAATGTCCCTCCCCAACACTGCCATGGGAGAATGTTAAGGCAATTTAAGCAATATCCTTCAATTGCTCAGCCTTTGAATACAGGGTGAATTTAGCAATCAATGAGTTTGGAATGCATACATCTCTGCACAAAACCTGAATGAACACTCGAGATGCTTGAAATAAGATCAGATGGGTGAAGCTTGCCAAACTGTGATTCTACAGGCTTTTCCTCATGGCAATTCTAGCATAAGTGTCGTTTGTACCAGACTTTCAGTCTCACCTATGCATTGCCTTTGTTTCTGCATTATCATGGCTATTCAAGAAACTGTTCAGTAAATACCATCAGAAAATTCATAATATGAAAAATATCCCTTAATTTCTCCTTTTGCATCACTTTTCAACTAAATCTGATATGCTGTCACAACAGAATGACGTTGTATAATACAGTCAAAAGAACACTGCTTCTAAAATATAATACCATCATCTCACAGAGAAACTTCAAGACGTCACTGGACTGGAATCTTGCTTCAGTTCTTCCAGCGTTACCTCATCCTGTCAAATACAACAGTACTAACAGGCTTATTTCTTCTGTAGAATTCACTGGCATTTATGGAGGTTTTTCTCATCAGTAGTGAAATACTTCATTCATCTTTATCACTCTATATATTATATATGTGTGTTCTAATAGGAACAATTCTTCACCTAAAGAAAAAATCATGGTGCTTGTGAAACCTTAATGTCTTTATCTTATAAGCCTTCAATTTTCAAATATACTAGGTCTGTATTTGCATAACAGTTTCATTAATATTTTATTATTTTTCTGTATTTAACTGGTATCAGAACTGATGTCACCCAAAAGTAAATTAATCTGAGGAAGTCATATCTTTGTGTTAAACCATTTGAAGTTCCTAATTCACTCAGATTGTGTCTTTCGCTAGTTTATGTAACAAAGGGACATTATAGCTAGCAAAAATCTATTAGATAGAGAATTTATTTCTCTATCTAAAAAGTCTTAGAGTAGTCCTTAAGTCTATCCCAACTTTTAATGGATGCAAACAAGATTTATTTTTTTTTTTAAATAAGAAAAAAGAGATACTTTGTGGCTTAATATTGATAATACCTTTCACTTTTTGGCCAATTAAAACCTAGTGTCAACATAGTTTCAAGTACCTAAAATTTAAAGCTGACAAGGCTCAAAGCACGTGAAGTGGAACTCAAGTTACATTTTTAAAATTGATGATTATTGTCACTTTAGGAGCTTTGTTACTATATTGACAAACTTGTAAGTGAATATCTGCCTAGATAACACCTCATAGACAAAGAAATGCTGATTCAATTTCATATAAGTAATAGGGAACAAATGACTAGGAAAAAAGTGAATTGAAAAAGTTCATGTCAGAAACTTCTTAGAGAGAAGGGGATGAGTATAAGTCTGTTCATTCTTACACTTGTGCCCTGGACAATGAGACATCTCTTACAATTTTTTATCTTTCTATTACATTCAAAGGATAGCTGAGGTCAGAAGGAAGCCCATGAGGCTTCTAGTCCAGTCTCCTGCTCACAGCAGGGCTACTTTTGGGGTCAGATCTTGCTTAAATGGTTACTCAGGGCTATGTCCAGCTGGATCTTCACAACCTTCATGAATGGGGATTGCACAGCATCTCTGGGCAGACTACCCCACTACTGGGCTGTTCTCAGGGAGAAAAAGGGTTTCCTTATATTCATCCTGAGTATCTCTTTTCTCAATTTATCCTCATTATCTCTCCAGCCTGCCTAGGTCCCTCTGAATAGCCACTGTCACTACATATATGGACGCACACCCACCCCCCAAGTAATTCTCTGCATTATAGGTACGTATCGTCCCCCTCAGGCTGAAGTTGGATTTGTGTGTCCTGTGTGCATAATTTTCAGATGGTTCGTACAATATGTATAAAGAGCCTCAGAAATTATCAGATCTCTTTCTGCTAGTATCACCACCTCCTTTTTCTTGAATAAGATCTTCCCCCTCAATTGTGTTAGCATTTAATTTATTTTTCTTCATCCTTAGATTCCTTCAAAAGGGCAACTATTTGGAAGTTGGACAACTTATGCAGAAGCCCAGTATTAAAAGAAGTTTTTGACTTTCTGAAATAATCAGCTTTCTTCCAGCTCTTTTGGGCCAACCTGTAAGGTTTGCAAAGCTCTAATTAGGACATGACTTCAAATTTCACCTCAATTACTGTTTGGCAACATGTCTTTTTCTCTTGTATATTTACACAAATTATAAAGCCTTAGTTCAACAAAAATCTTTTGTTCACCACCCAGCTAAGGGAGGGTCATGCTCACAATTTTGCCTCCATGCTTTAAACTGAAAGGTTAAAAAATGATGTTTAAATGGTGACAGAGAAGTCTCAATGAAGAAATTGGGGTCTTTGACCTCAATCTCTGCCGCATGGAGTGGGAGGAGGGGAGAATCATTCTGTGTTTGCTAGCTGAACCACAGTAACCTGCACCTGACAATTTAACCTATTAAGTGTTGAGCATTTTCAGATCAGATCAAAAGCATCGAAGTCTGTGTAAATAACACATTGCAGTAAATTGTCTCTCATTTAAAAAAAAAAAAACACAAAAAAACCAACAGAAAAAACAACTACTTAATAAGAAAATTAAGTACCTAGACTGTGAAAAATTATATATACTGTATATTTTTGATAATTTATTCTCCCACCTACTAGATGAGTCTCACCGTGTTTCCATTTTAAATTTGCTTTAAGCTTTTATGTGGTGATAGGAAATCAGGCAGGGTAGTGATTGATATCAGAGGAGTAGGCAACTTTAGAAGGTGAGAGGGTTAGATGGTTATGTGAAAATCAAGAATGAAATAAAAGTAAAAATCTTTTACTGCAAAAGCATTTAAAATCCCATCTAAAGTGTGGAAAGGGTTAGGCTTTTTTAACACTGTTGTTCAGCAAAAATTATTTACACAAAAAAACCAACAGAAAAAACAACTACTTAATAAGAAAATTAAGTACCTAGACTGTGAAAAATTATATATACTGTATATTTTTGATAATTTATTCTCCCACCTACTAGATGAGTCTCACCGTGTTTCCATTTTAAATTTGCTTTAAGCTTTTATGTGGTGATAGGAAATCAGGCAGGGTAGTGATTGATATCAGAGGAGTAGGCAACTTTAGAAGGTGAGAGGGTTAGATGGTTATGTGAAAATCAAGAATGAAATAAAAGTAAAAATCTTTTACTGCAAAAGCATTTAAAATCCCATCTAAAGTGTGGAAAGGGTTAGGCTTTTTTAACACTGTTGTTCAGCAAAAATTATTAAATTATTTGTGGTTTCAAGTATAGAGAGTGGAAACACTGAAGTAAATTCATAAGCCTAAGACAAGTTGTCTAACCAATATACAACATTATGTATTTTGAGAAAGAAATTTCCATAATTCATGACTAATTTTGCAGCCTGACTTGATATACTATGAATTACGAAAGAGGAACAAAGGACAGGCATTTATTAATAGCTACCTTTGCTTCCAAAGACACTGAAATATATTAAAATACACACTATTGTGTCTGTAGTGGGTTGACCCTGGCTGGATGCCAGGTGCCCACCAAATCTGTTCTATTACTCTTCCTCCTAAACTGGACAGGGGAGTGAAAAGGCTCACGGATCGAGATAAGGACAGGGAGAGATCACTCGGTAATTACTGTAATGAGAAAATCAGATTTGGTTTTGGGGAAAAAAAAAAAAAATTACCAATCAAATCAGAGTAGAGATGAGAAATGAAACCTAAATCCTAAAATCCTAAACCACCTTCCCCCACCCTTCCCTTTTTCCCAGGCTCAATTTCACTCACGATTTCCCTACCTCCTCTCCCCAAGTGGTGCAGGGGGACAGGGAATGTAGGTTGCAGTTAGTTATAGAATCACAGAATCATAGAATGGTTGGAGTTGGAAGGTACCTTAGAGATCATAGAGTTCCAACCCCCCTGCCATGGGCAGGGACACCTCCACTAGAGCAGGTTGCTCGAAGTTCATCACATCTCTGTTCATCACATGTTGCTTCTGCTGCTCCTTTCTTCTCAGGGGGAGGACTCCTCACATACTTCCACTGCTCCAGCATGGAGTTCCTCCCAAAAGGAGGCAATCTCCCATTCACTTTTCCATCATGAGTCCTTTCCATAGGCTACAGTCCTTCAAAAACTGCTCCAGCATAGGTCCCTTCCACAGGGTGTGGTTCTTCAGGAAGAGACTACTCCAGTCTGGGTCCCCCACGGGGTCACAAGTCCTACCAGCAAATCTGCTCCAAAGTGGGCTCCTCTCTCCACAGGTCCTACCAGGAACTTACTCCAGTGTGGGTTTTCCATGTGGTCACATCTTCTTCTGGGTGCATCCACCTGCTCTGGCATGACTTCCTCCAGGGGCTGCAAGTAGATCTGCTCCACCCTTAACCTCTATGAGCTGCAGGGGGATTGCCTGCCTCACCATGGTCTTCACAACAGGCTGCAGGGGAATCTCTGCTCCAGCACCTCAAGCACCTCCTCCCCATCCTTCTTCACTGACTTTGGTGTCTACAGAGTTGTTTCTTTCATGTACTCCTACTCCTCTCTCAGCTGCAATTGCACGGTTTTGTTTTTCCCCTTCTTAAATATGTTATCATGGAGGTGTTACCACCATTGCTGGTGGGCTCAGCCTTGGCCAGCAGCAGGTCCATCTTGGAGGCAGCTGGCATTGGCTCTATTGGACATCAGAGAAACTTCTAGCAGTTTCTCACAGAAACCATACCTGTAGACCCCGGTTACCAAAACCTTACTACACAAACGCAATACAATGCCCCCACCTTTTTTTTTCCCCCCCCAGAAACAATTTTAATTTAAAGAGGATTATTTTGGCAAATAGCTTCAAGATTTTCTGAATCCTGGGTTTAGATGGATTTCCTTTACAAGCTTTCATGACACCTCAAAAATCAAGTTTGGCTGACAAATAAACAAATGGTAACTCCCATAGCAAATAAATTACTTGGAATTCTGCTGTGCCTCAGTAAGAAGTAAAGGCAAATCTGTAAAAACCAATTATCTAATTGGTTTTCTTTTGTGCAGCTTTTCTCGATAATGTCAAAAATTAAACACTTATTGTGATACAGTAAGAAAACATATTTGATTGCTACTAAATTATGCTTCAAGGCTTTCAGTAGCTCCAGTTGAGACTTTGTATATATATGGAAGGGCTAGAGATTTTTTATTCCAGCATCTCTTAAAAGTTATAGCTGAGGTCTTCGGTGACAAGTCTCCTTTCAGGGCATCCAAGTTGCTCCCTGTTGGTTTTTTTCAACAGTTCATTTATGTATCCTGCACAGCTCAGAGGTCAAAAAGTGGAGACACAATAGTTTACAAGACAGGAAAGAATTGTTGGAACTTGCTGGAGGAGGGCATCTTAAGAAAGTTCTGTTAATGAAGTATCTGGAAACTCATTACTACAACCAAGAAGTCAGTGGGTTTTCTGTTTTACAGCTATTGATTGTATAAGACAAGTTAATATTTTTCATTCTGTTTCCAAATTAAAACTTGTTCGATGTATCAATATATTAGGAATCATATTCATCACTCTTTTGCCTTAAAAAATGCATTCACTATTATTCTTGTTTCCTTTTCTTATATAAAAGAGGTATTTTGCACTTTCAGTGTCTTTATGTTCTCCTGAAAATAGAAATTTTGAATTTGTCCTCTTAAAAAAAATCTAAAACCAGTGCATGGTAATTTCTGTAATCATTTTCTAGCTTCAAGCATAATTAGCAAGTAATCTGCATGAACACATACTTTATTTGCTCTGAAATTCATTAATAATGCAGTCACATATTCTGCAAGGTTATACATGGGACTTCCAAAATGTGGTATCATGGGTTTTATTTAACAAATGAAAACAGAGGGGGGTCACAGTTCAAATAAAATTAGACAAAGACTAATACAATCAGCTTTTGTTTCAGTGTACTCTTTTTCAAGAAAGGGAGAGGCAGAAAGGACAATGTAAAGAATAGAGTTGAAGAAGAAAAAAAAAAGGCTTTTTTTTTACAAAAAATGTACAGGTTTTGAGAGCTAAAGGAATTGGTGGAAAATAAGGTGAAAGAACATGAAAACATAGAATGAAGATTTATGTTACATATGGGAAAAGTATGTGAGAAGGAGGAAAGGAAATGGAAAACACAAAAAGAAAGGAAAGGGCCAATTGTCTAAAATAAGACTAGAATGATAGAACAGGTGAAGGGAGCATTGTTACATAAAAGGTCTATAAAAAACATCAAGAAAAGACATCTTTTACTTCTAGGCTTTACACTGTATAAAATCACAACTTTTGTTTTCAGTCAAAATTCCCTGTAATTAAAAAATTCCTGCTTTTTTCTTTTTTTCTAACTGACTTTCCTTTTCTATTTCCCAGGAGTCACTTAAGAGTACTGCCATGGTTCACCTAATTAAACATGTCATTGATGATAGCAAAAAAGATATAAAAAAAATATTAAAAATGGAAAAAACATAAAAAAAACCTGATTAATAAAGACAACATGTTCAGTCAGAAGACATGTTCTGTCACCAAGAAAAGAATAAATGCAAGACTGAGTGTCATGACACCAAAGTACCTGTACACCTCTAAAAAGGCCCTGAAGAAAAATAGACTCAGAATTGGAAAGTTTATAGCTAATTGAATAATGAGACTGTGGAAAAAAATCTTATATTTGCAATAAGGTTGGTAGAACTCTCATATGTAAAGATTAATCTACAAGAGCTTATCAAAACAAACATTTATGAGATTATATTTGATCTAAAGAAGAAATGGAACTGACAAACCAAAAGGTCCACTCCAGTCCTATGCTCTTTTTTTCTCAATGTTTTCATAACAGGCTCTCCTCCCCTTTTTTGTATTACTAAGAAAACTTTTAGTGGTGTTAACTCTGAAACATCATCTTGTTCCTATATTCCTTGAATATATTTTATAAAAAAAGCTAGTGTGCTATTTAAAAGTACAGCCCTGCACCATAATTCTATCTGTTTTCCAAGGTATGTTCTCAATTAAAATTCCCTTTCCTTAAACAATGTATCACTGAATCTGAAACTTCTCTATGAATTCCATCTTTCAATTTCTGTTACATGTTATTCTCCTTTTAAAAAGAGGTTCAGCTTCCCAAGAGTATGGTAAATATGCATAATTTTCCATGTTAAAACTGATCTAATTTAAAGTAACTGAATTTTCCGTCTTCCCTTTCATGATGTATGGAGTATATTTCAAATCTCACTAAGGAAATCAGCATTTGTCTAGTTCATGACATTTTAAAATGATAATTGTTCTTCATGCTAATTCATTTTATGAAAACTTTGCTATGTTTATACACTCTTAAATGTCATGATGAAAATATTAACATCATAGAAATTTTTATTCATTATTTCATGTAAGCATCCACATGGGGATTATTGAATGCACATCCATTTGTGTCTATTCAAAGTGCTAGCAATGTGTTTGAAATGAATTAAAGAACTCCAGTATTACAGTCTTACTCTGAGTAGTATTATACCTGGTAGAATTCCAGACTCACAACCCACAACACTGGTTAAGGTAATGATATTAAAAATATATGAATGCCAAATCAGATGACAAACAGACAGAAAGCATTTTCCAGATTTAAGAAGAAAAAAAATTTAATGAGTTTATGATTAATTTGTAGTTTTCATCTACAGGGGTAAAAATAATTTTCTTCAATGTGTTTGACTGTTGATCATACATGAGACAGCTTATGAGGCTTTCCTGTTATTTTTTCCAAAGACATGACAGCAATTAGATTTGTGCCAGACAACAGTCTCATAAAAAGCTGTTACACTACCCCAATGGCTATTATTGACTACTAGCTAAAAGGAAAGTTTCAATGACTTCTCGTTAACTACCACTAATTTAAATTATTTTTTTTAAATAAAATTAAAGGTCTATGCCAGCTGCATTATGAAGCTAGAAGTCTGTTTCTTATGATTTGGGGGGCCTCAAGCTGGAAGCCCTTATATACGCTTGGAGAGGATGAAGAAAGCCGGTTGCATTAAGAAAGGAATATTTCTCTTCCTTGTTCAATCAATTTTGCTTAAGCATCAGCAAAAAATAGAATTGTTCATTGTACAATGAATATTTGATAGGCAGTTCTACTTTTACTGAGCCCTAAGTGGAAATGAACTAGTGAGGAAGAAAATGATCAGATTTTACATATCTAAATTATATCATCAAAGTGCCCCTTTCTGAACAACCCATTTGATTCCAAGTTTGAAAAAAAAAAAAGTTAATGAGCTTGAGTGCTGCCTGAAACATGAACATTACAAAAAAATCCTAAGTCTATATCCAGAATTTCACATTCATTTGCTACTTTCTTTCCAAAACAATTACAATGGCACAAAAAACTTTTATATTTTTAAAGACCAAAAATTATTAATAGTTACTGTGCAGAGGATGTCATATTACTACTTAATGCTGTGTTAGGATTTAAGATAACCAATATACTTCTTACTGCAATAGATGAAGAATAGGAAACTTTTTCCTTGTATATTCAAATGCCTCATTCCCTTTCAGTACCATAAAATGTTTTATGTTTTTTTTTTTTACAGAATTAAAACTCCTGGCTTGCTTAGTTAGCTAGTTTGTTTATTTCCTTTTATTGAAATGCCTTTGCAGAATGACAGAAAGATACAGTAAGAATCTTTATATTAACAAACAGGAACAAAACACATGAGAGTATCACATAAAAGCAAGTGAATTATCATTCAGAGATACAAAAAATCTGATGTGATCTTTAATTACAATGAGAGTATTTTTCCCCAATTTCCTTTCACATAGACTCAAAATGAATAAATGTTTATAGTGTATACTTTAACCAACTAAATATATATATATTACGTATAGAATTTCATCAGGAAAAGGATTATCAATGCTCCCTCTCCAGTATATAATTGTATTTTTAAAAATCAACTCAAATATTAGTCTTTTTTACCTTGAGTTAAATTGTATTTTCCAGTATACATACTTACAGTATGAAAACCACTTCCAGTAAGACTCACAATAGTATTAACTATGTTTCTGCTCTGTTTTGGATGGATGATGGGGTGAAAGATTCAATGAACTCTAAGAAATTAGTTCATTCTTCTTTCAATATGTGTAAGATATTCAAGGACAAAATTTTATTGTTAACAGGAAGCTTGTCTGCGCATACTCAATGTCATGAAGAATGATTTCCCTGATATAAGTAAATAATTCTCAAAACAGATATTTGAATGAATTTGAATCTCTGAATCGTGCAAGAGAAGGTAAAAGATCATGAAGAAATCATTGCAACATCAATAGCAGCATGTGGGGACTAACAATGTAATCTAGCTACCACAAATGATGGCTCAAGACAATAACCTTCCAGATGGAGGTTACCACTGCTCAGCTAAGGTGAGGTAATCAAAAACGCTACTGTTTATTGATGAATAAGACTTTCTTGACAGTGTTTTCAAACATATTTTGTATATTAAAATTGCTAATAGAGTGGAAAACTATTTTGGAATTACAATGGGTATTTGTTCTACTGTCAACAATTAATCCAATATTGGGTTCTGTAAAAACATTTTTTTTACATTGCAGTAATGTAGAAATGTATATACTACTGGTAACAGAGTTCAGCATGAAAGTTTAAAATGAAGGAGACAATAGATTCCACCTTAAAAATTCCTTAGGCTTTTCTAATATATTGCCAAAAAATATGTTTAATGTTTTGTGGAAGCATTTTTCTCAAATTCAAGTGACTAGGAAGGATGATAATGGAACTGGTTAAAACTTTTCAGACTTATTATTTTTCCACTGAAATTAATCATGTTGTTAAACCTATATTTTCCACACAAAGTTTGTTTTAATAATACTATGTAGTTATTTTTTTAAAATTATATTTGACAATTTTATTTTTGGTTTCAAACATTCAGTTTCAAAGTTTGTTGTAAAATAAACTACTGCCATTAATCTAAATTAGAATACAATAAAAATATTTTCAACAATATTGAAAACTCTAAGACATTTTAAAATTAGAATTATTGAATTTGAAATTAAATTATTTGAAGTTGAATTATTATATTATGGACCCATGCAACAATATAAAATAATCACAGAATCACGGAATTGTTGGAGTTGGAAGGGACCTTCTAGAGATCACCTAGTCCAACTCCCCTGCTAAAGCAGAATTGCCTAGAGCACATTACTCAGGACTGCATCCAGGCGGGTCTTGAAAATCTCCAGAGAAAGGGACTCCATGACCTCCCTGGGCAGCCTGTTCCAGGGCTCTGTCACCCTCACCATAAAGAAGTTCTTCCTCATATTTGAGTGGAACTTCTATGTTCCAGCTTGTGCCCATTGCCCCTCGTCCTGTCACTGGGAACCACTGAAAAGAGTCTGGCTCCATCCTCCCTCAAACCACCCTTTAGATGCTTATAAGCGTTAATAAGGTCTCCCTTCAATCACCAAAACTACAAAAAAATTGATGGGGTAGGAAAACGTACTGTCCAATAAAACTGTGTACACTCTGCTAAACTTGCTATGCTATTCAAATTCTTTCTGTAGTTTCTTCCATAAAACAATAGACACAATTTAGCTTATTTTTGCCCCCTATGAACAGATTTTTCATACAACAGATGTAACCAGAAGTGACAGGGTCTCCATGGCTAAACACAATAATAAACAGCTCTATAGCAGTCATTAATCTACATTGATCTATAAGAAATAGTACAGTCCCTCTCACATCACAAGCCACACATCATTTTCACACATTGCTAAATACTCAAACACCTTAGCATAGGAGACAGAATGCACAAAAACACATATCATGCTATAGCAAATAGCAAAATATGTCAGGAATACATTTAAGTCACTTTTCATATTTGTTTGAAAATAGTACTTAAAATCATTTCAAATCTTTTAAGAAGAAATGGATAATATAGATGGAGAAGAATGCTTCCAACAGTATTTATTTATTCCATCTGGGAAAAAATCTTACTGATCCCAAACCAAGTTTTGTTCTGGCTGAGGAAGCAAAATGCAGAAATGAAAGACCCCAAAAGATTTTTAATGTAATGTAACTTGGATCCCTGGTGTCCCACTTTAGGTATGAAGAAGGGCGGTAAATGAAAACAAGAACAAGAAAGAAAGGACAGTTTTCAGGGAGAGAAATTCCTAAATGTTGTCTTAAACACAAACAGTTGAAGCCCTGAAGCCCTCTAAAGAAACTCTATGCACACAATTTAACTGTTTTCCTGTTCTGTGAGTAAATATAGAGATTAATTCATTTTTAAAATGTGGTATCACAGTTTGCAATTTTGCCCCTCAAAGAACAAGTTTAATATTCCTCCTTCATGGTGCTTTAACTTGCTTAAACAGAAAATCATTTGTATAAAATCCATTATTTCTTATAGGAAAGGAATGCTGGTTGTCTTTTAATACATATGTCAAGCATTGAAAGCCACGGATGTATGGTTGGCAACATAGAGATAACACTCTTAATGTAATTAAATTTAAAAAAATAAATAAAAATGGCTTTATACCAACTAACTTCACATTTCATGACTGGAAATGGCTTCATTACTTATGAATGCCACGGGCATTAAATTTCACTTGGAGCCAGAAATTTCTTTAAACATTTTAGTACGTTTTTGAACACTAAGCATTGAACACTAAGCATTTTAGTGATACCTTGTTTTGTAGTAAAACATCAGCAGTCATTTAGAAGACATTCAAGTGGTTCATGTGTCTGGGCAGAATTATTAAATTGGAGTAGGATGGAACAGCCTCAGTGTGATACAAATTTAGCCTGTCATGGGATGCAATTTCACAGCTCACTCTTCCTTACAGAACTACAGCTCTGTGCACACATGCCTAAACTATCATACCATTTCACCGGTATCATTGCAATTGTGAAATGCAGTCCTCTGATGCCTGGACACCTGTACCAATGTAGGGAAGTGGGACATTAGTGGATAGGTTCATTAAGACATAGGTTCAATTAGGACACTAGGTTCAGAGTAGAATAACAGACCTGGATATCAGTGCCATTAATAAAATTGACATGTTATTTTGATTTCAAATGTTTAGTTTAAGTTAGCCTACCTTGACTTTACATGGGTTTAAAACATTTCACATTCCTCCCCTATTTAATAATGTAACTTATCAAATGTAATTATTGTTTTTCTTCAACATCCCACTTTAGGAAACCCTTGTAGCAATTAGTAAATTTACATAACAGTAAAACCATTACAGGAGACATTTCTTCTTTATATTCTCTTATCTTTCCCATTTCTTCATCCATAGCACAGTGCCACACTGTGCATTGAAAGATAATAGGTAAACTATAATTATATTTCAGAATTTCATTTTTAGCTACAAAATTTTCTTAGAGCTACATGTTGTCATGTTGTTAAATATATCTGGATAAAATCCCTGGAAAACACTTATGAGCGAAGCTGATTAAGAACTTAATTTTCCAAACACTGGAATTAAAAGTAAAAATGATAACTGGTAGATGGTATGTTTCTTTTTATGGCATTCCTAAGTATAAACCCAGCATGTCACATGTAGCTGCTGTCATAATCTTGCCGTATCTCTGAGCAGAATGTATTGTAAACAGCAAACATAACAAGCAGATATTAGAAACAGTATCTGCATTTTATTGAATGATATGAAGACAGTCTGCTGCAGGGCTAGACAACTGGTATTTTTCATGACAATTACATTAAAAATAAAGTCGTGTGGTCACTAGAAAAACTGAGTAGTGTCAGCTACTAAATTTTATCCCATTTATTCAGGCTAGTAATCAATTGCCATAACTATGATAATTGCCTGGCATATGTTAGCAAATGTTGACTTTATTAATAGTAACTATTAAAAGAACCAACCAAACAAGATCTGTGTCTTGTACTGTCCTTCACTTTGTGTAATAATGTTATCAGTACAAAGTGAGTATAAAGCAAATGTAAAATGTTACTAAACCTGAAAGTTAGTGTTTTATGTTCACCTTTCAATTATGCGCCAGTGCAACACAAATGACACAAGATAAAACATAAAGATGAACCAAGTAGATAGACTCTAATTGTCTATAAACTCAGTGAT